>NC_134141.1:25313750-25627812 GCF_033958435.1 Carettochelys insculpta | reverse complement strand
TCTTCTTCATATGAAGAGTCCCTTTCAGCATAACCTGCATTAGGAAAGGTGCTGGTGGATTACTGGAACCATGCTGTTAATTGATTCAGGGATTGTCTCTGGTGTAAGAATATTCATTGCAGTTTCTTGGAATTTTTCCTTCTGAGACTGGGATGTGGCTTGACTGCAGGGAACATTGTTGGTCTCCCCCACCCCTAAGGGCATTTAACAGCTCAGTTTCATGTTTAATAGTGAACAAAAAACAAGCAATCCTGTAGCACCTTAAAGACTAACAAATTTATGTATTAGGTAATGAGCTTTCCTGGGTAAGACCAATTCTTCAGGCTTTCAAAGGAGAGGTTGGGAAAGGACAGTGACAGGAAAGCCATTTTCTTTTCATTTAACCTTTTATCATGTAAGAATCTTTTGCAGTTCTTGGCAATCACTATCTTCTCTTCATTTTATAGTTCTCTCATTTCTCTAACAATAAAGATATAGGCCTCTGTGTGCTTTGTTTATAGCAAGAGCTCAAACATGTAGGATGTTAATAGTAGTTGGGAAAAGTTTATGCTTGCTTTTCATGCTGCTTGCAGTTTTTTTTCTGGGTGTTCAGAAAACCTTTCTGAAATATTTTGTACAAGATAGAAGCCATAAGGGGTTCAGGTTAATTCTTTTACTAACCCCAGAAACAATTAAATGCTCTTTTCTCCAGAGGGAACCAATTTATAAATAGTTCTTATTTTGTGCCTTAAGCCATGCATGTAAGTAGATGCAGATAAATGTGCAATGAAATTGAAGACAAATCTCTTAAACTGACTTGCTGTACTCTTCTTTCATTAGATATTTCTGAAATTGAGTCAAACCGATCAAGTTCCCCTCAAGATGACCAAAAATTACATCACTCTGATTTTGACTCTCATTCCTCTAATGAAAAATTAAAAGAAAAGCCAAAGTAAGAAGTGCTACTCTTTTTCTTACCAAGGAAAACATTTTACTTTAGTGTGCATTATATGTTTGTGTCCTCACTTGGTTATTCTTTTTGTTAAGTATGAAGGAGGATCCATCCAACAGGTTGTCCAAGATGGGAGCAATGCCCACGCCTTTTAAATCAACCAATGAGATAGCTACAGCTGCTACTGTTGTGGTCACCAACACAAACAGAGAACCAAAGTACAAAGATGACTCACCAGGTAAGAGCTACAAATGTCCCTTTTGAGATGTTTGTGCTTTCCAAATAAAATCTTTTAGCTGGAGAGGAGGGAATTCCAACGGGTAAATACCATTATGTTTCAGGGATTAAGCCAAACGCTAAATGGAGGGATTAGGAAGAAACTTTTTTTTTTAAAGTTTCCTCAGATTATTCCATAATTGTCTACTACAGGGTTTCTTGTACCTTCCTTGGTATTAGCCACTGTCAGAGATATGATGCTAGGTTTGATGAACACCTTGTCTGATTTGATATGGCAATTCCTGTACAAACTGTCTGCATTTTTCTTATCTATGAGATAAGAAAGAACTAAATAATCAAGTCTTTATTCCTTGAAAAGAGAGGATAGGAGCTACAGCTGGAGCTCAAGATAAGTACAAAAGTTAAATGTAGGTTGAGTGCTCGTTATATTGAGGAGCAAATCTATGTAATTATACTGACAAAATCCTGGCTCTGTTTTCTGCCAGGAAGATAGGGCCTGAAGGCATGTCTTATCCACATCTTTCCCAACTGATTAACAGTTACCATAGACAAGTATCAGAGAAGTAGCCATGTTAGTTTGTAGCTTCGAGAACAACAAAAAGTCTTGTGGCACCTTATAGACTAACAGATATTTTGGAGCATAAGCTTTCGTGGGCAAAGACCCGCTTCACCAGACGCATGAGTGGGGGGGGTGGTTTCAGAGGGGTATTTAAAGAGTGGGCTCCCGGTAAGAGGGAGGGCCAGAGCTGACAAGGTCTATGCATCAAGGTGGAAATGGCCCAGTATCAACAGTACTTATCAAAAGAGGAAAAAACAAGTCAGATCAGACAGGGATGTGAGCCATCGTCAGTGCCTAATGGGGAATTGATACTGGGCCATTTCCATCTTGCTGAATAGACCTTGTCAGCTCTGGCCCTCCCTCTTACTGCAACCCCACTTTTTAAATACCCCTCTGAAACCACCACCCGCACTCGTGCATCTGATGAAGCGGGTCTTTGCCCACAAAAGCTTACGCTCCAAAATATCTGTTAGTTTATAAGGTGCCACAAGACTTTTTGTTGTTCTCCAAGTTGCCATAGAGTGGCTGAGAGGGAATTCACATCTAGCCTCTTTGGTTGGAACGGGGAGCCCTAAAAGGACAATTGGAGCACGATATTGAATAACTGATTTCTGACCCAAAAAAAGAAAATTGGAGGGCAAAAACCCATTTTACAGGGATTATCTTATTGGGAGATGAGCCCAAGATCATAAATTATTTCACTGCCTTGATATTTGTTCTTTACCTACTTTTTGTTTCTGGATACTTCAGGTCACTGTGTCTTGCACTTTAGGCTGCAGATCTTCATTCTTTACTGGCATAAATGATGTTGTAATTGCTGCCTTTGACTGAAAACCTTTCATTCTTCTATGTCTGTTTTGTCGAGTTAGATAATTTTATGGTTTTTACATACAGTGTCTGAAACAAAAGTTGCACCAAGAACCTTTCTTCGGCCTAGTCCAGAAGATGAAGCAATATATGGGTATGCTTCTTTCAAAGCCTGTTTTTAATCCCTGTCTATTCCTATTACTGGGGGTGATGGTGGTTGTTTCTGTTGCTGCCTGGGGCTTGTTTCTTCATGAATTTGTAGAGGGTTTCCCCCTAAATAGTCCTATGTCAAGAAAAGATAATTTGGTTTCTGTATTAAATTGCTGACTGACAACATTTAGTATCAACTTGGTTTTAAAAAGGAGAACCTCATATGTACCCTAGAATGAATGTCCCTATATTTGTACGTATAGTACCTGATTTCATAGTCATACTGAGATATTATAAATGCAGATTGCTAGTTAAATACCTATCCTTGCAATTTGCATGTTTAAATACAATAATTGCATTTGCAAATGTAGATATGTATCTTTGCATAAGGGCCTTGGATGACCTCCTTGTTTTATTCTATGGCCTCTAATATCCAAAAATCTGAGATGCAAAGAAAAATATAATCTATAAAAGGGGCACGATAGTTTTGGAAAGGATAAAACTTTATAGGCTGGATTATTGTAAACTAAGGTGAGGGGATTATGTGTACATGCCTGTTTTTTGCATACATGCACGCCCCAATTGTGTATACACAATCTTGAGTTTTTTGCAGTTAAAGATGTATCTTCTGAATCCCTAGTTTGTGTACTGTATGCAGCTGTGGAATCTGCCCATTAAAAAGTGGGAACAAAGTGTTCATGGACCTAAGACCTCATATTTTAATCTACCCTTAAGTTAAATGTGATGTTGCTCTCTAGTGCTTTGATTGTCTAAACTCTGGTATGTGAAATTACTAAGGTGGTTTATAGGACTACAACTTGGATATGTTCTTTTCTTTATGTAAATTATTACGAAATGGGCTGGTCTTGGGGACATGGTAGTAAATCAGTTGATGATTGGGACTGCAAGAGTGAGCCCCAGAGAACATGAATTGGAGATGTGTTCTATAGCTAATAAAATATATATAGTGATACACATCTCATAGAGCTGGAAGGGATCTGGGGAGGTGGTCATGTCCAGTCCCCTACCCTCTTGGCAGGAGCAAGCACCATCCCCCTTTTTTATGTTTTAATCTGTTTGCCCCAGATCTGTAGATGGTCCCCTCAAGGATTGAGCTCACAACCCTGGGTTTAGTAGGTCAATGCTCAAACTACTGAGCTATCCCTCCCCTTTGGGAGAGGGTTGGGTTTAAAGATATGGGAACTGATTAACTTGTGAAAGGCTGTCTCAGGGTCTGGTCCTATGTATTACAAATATGGGTAATGGATACAAATTGATATATCAGTGTTTAGTTCTGGTTCAGTCCAAGAGAATTTATGATACAGGCACTGACTGGTATGTTGAGTGAATGATAACAGAAAGGCGGTGTCCTCCAAGTATGTGAAGGTCATCCAGGCTTGCAGCATTTCTGGCAGTTAAAAAACTGTACTTATTCCAGTACCTGCTGTCTCTTTGGAACAAGAGAGGTTTGATTTTTAACTTACCAGTTGGGCAGTCTTGACACTCTGCCACCAGAAGAGTCTGAAGACTTTGAGGTTATCTGACTCTTATTAATGACACTGCATTCTGTGTAATGTAGGGAGGAAAAAAATCCAAGTGTCATTACTCATAATTAATTCAAATTGGTATACTTTCACCAGCTTTCCATGAGGCAGATGGCCCAATAGTTAGGGCTATAGCTAATGAGTGGAGAGGCCTGGGTTCAATTCTGGATTATGCAGCAGTCTTTCTCTGTGATCTCGCACAAGTCACATGGTCTCTCCATACCTCAAATCCCCATCTGTGCAATGGGGATAATAGCACTACTTTGCCTCACATGGGGTACTGTGAGGAGACATGCAGTGAAAGTCTGGGAGATGCTCAGGTACTACAGGGATGGGTCCATATAAGTATCATAGAGAA
This sequence comes from Carettochelys insculpta, assembly GCF_033958435.1. Lineage (NCBI taxonomy): Eukaryota > Metazoa > Chordata > Testudines > Carettochelyidae > Carettochelys > Carettochelys insculpta. The sequence goes on along the minus strand of NC_134141.1, from coordinate 25,623,226 downwards.
CTCGGCAGCAAGCAGGCTTAACTTTTACTTCCTATAAAACACTGATGTCATATGCGTAATATTTGGCCCAACTTCTTTTCTTTCTGCACGTGCATATTCTAGTCCTAATACAAAGATGGTAAAATTCAAGAAAGGCGATAGCGTGGGTCTCCGGCTGGCAGGCGGGAACGATGTAGGGTTATTTGTTGCTGGAATTCAAGAAGGCACTTCAGCTGACCAGGAAGGGCTACAGGAAGGAGATCAGATTCTTAAGGTATCTGTGTAAATGTGCACTCCTGCAGCTAAAAATGCTTGGTCCTTGAGACCATGTGGAAGAAGTCACTTTCTTTTATCAATATGAAGCAACATAAATCCATGTTACTTTACTCCCAGGGACAAGATTACTCTAATCTTAGGCCCTGCCCTGCTCACTGCTTCCCTCTTCCATCTGTGTCTCCCTCTCTTTCACAGGGTTGGGTTGGGGGGCAGTAAGGGCTCTGCCTGGGTTTGTGGACTCTGGAGGCGGGAGGGGACTGCAGACTGGCATGTGAGTGGGTGAGGACTCTGGCTGGGGATACAGGCTCTGGGGTGAGACTAAGGGTTAAAGTGCTGAGGGGGGAAGAAGTGGGCTCCAGGAAGTGGGGGGGCACTCAGGTCGGGATGCAGAGTCAGTGACACTTACTGCAGCTCTCAGAAGTGTCTGCCAGGTCTCTGCAACCTCTGAGTGCAGGGGCGGCCAGGCCGCAGCTCCCATTGGTCATGCTTCCCAGCCAGTTACAACTGCAGAGCCAGCACCCAGGCAGGGCTCTGTGTGCAGAGTCTCTCTGGCCTCCTTCTGCACCCAGGAACCTGCCAGCCACTTCCAGGAGCTGCAAGGAACCAAGACAAGTAGGCAGCCTGCCTTAGCTGTGGGCCACAGGGGAGGTACTGGGAGGGAGGGGAAAGAGTTGATCGGCATGGCCTGTAGATCTCCCTGGAGTTCCCTTGTGGACATGTCAGCATCTGCAGACCTCAGTTTGCAAAATGCTGACTTAGCACAACAGTATTCTTGGAACAGGTGGGATTTTGACCACAGAACAGCATAGTATGTGGAAATAGGTATATCTTTAGGCAGAAATGGATCTTTACTCATGCACCTTAGCCATCTCTGCTCATGTTCAGGCATTTTACAGCTGTTCAGAGTCCCCCTAACAGCTGGGCATTTTCAGCCCATCACTCTTAAAGGCAATCCATCTTCTGTATACCTAATCCATGCCTTGGCATAAACCAATGACCCTCTGTGTTGGTGATGGTTCTTTTAAGCATAATAGAATAGCCTCTTTGTTTCCTCTTTTAGGGCTTTATTGGTCTTACTTTTTCCCTAAAACATTTCTTTTGCATTAGGTAAATACACAGGATTTTAGAGGCATTGTGCGGGAGGATGCTGTTCTCTACCTATTAGAAATTCCCAAGGGTGAAACTGTGACCATTTTGGCTCAGAGCAAATATGACGGTAGGTACCTGGCACCAAAAGCGTGACAATGTTATATTGTGATTCACTGTGATGGGCACTGAAAAGAATAGTAGGCCTTTCAACTCAGCTGTGTTTCGTGGGGACGGTGTTGGTGATCTTTCTCGTGTTCACTCTTCAGAATACTTAAAAGCCCTCATTTTAAATATTGTCTGAAATTAATTGCTTTTGTGTCCAGCTGACTCCCACCTGGACATGTGAGAGAGGGGAGGCAGGCTGGCTATTTTGCAGTTCACCTCAACGACCCACCCCATAGCGAATACTCTCTTACTAGCTCTGAACTTCTGCCATTTAGTGTTTGTCTGCCAGGCTCAGTAGCTTCTGCCTTCTGTCAAGATGTCTGCTCCTTAGCTGCCTTTCCCTTCACCCATGGGATATGTAGGGGGATTGTTTGTCAGCAATGTGGAGCGAGCTTTTATCAAGGAGGTAATGTGGAGCAAATATGAATATTTGCTGGTTTGATTTGAGATATAACCTGATATGGGTGTGATATACTCAGACCATCACTTCTCAGTGCAAAATGGATGTCAGGGAAAAAGAGTCCGTCTATCCCTTATGTTCTCGGAACTACAGGGTATGTGGGGGGAGGAGGAAAAGTGAGAGAATGCCATCAATGATTGGTAATGCTATGGCTGCAGACCCTGAGGCAGGAAAAACAGTTCTGTGTCCGCACTGCACCACAGCCCTCACTTCCATTGATGTTGACGAGTTCCAGAGAGAACCAGATGGAATGAGGGGTGGAGAGAGAGGAGATTTTAGGGCATGTGAGGATGGGTGGCAGAGGGAACATGCCAGTCCAACTTTTCTTTGAAACCCTTGGCGTGAAGGGGAGAATTTTCAAACCTTTGTGGTTAGAGTAACAACTTAGTCTCCTACACTAACATTAAAGTATTTGATATATTAGGCTTGAAGTATGGGTGAGGAAAACAACTTGTTCTCACAGTCTTCTGTGGGCAATATGAGACCTCTGTTTATCCATGAAGTTAAACTACGTGATGTCTTGTTTTTTCAGTGTATAGAGACATAATGGCTTGTGGCAGAGGGGATTCATTTTTCATAAGGAGTCACTTTGAATGTGAGAAGGAATCTCCACAGAGTTTAGCATTCACCAGAGGGGAGATCTTCCGAGTAGTCGATACGCTGTATGATGGCAAACTGGGTAACTGGCTGGCTGTGAGAATTGGAAATGAACTGGAAAAGGGCATCATTCCAAATAAAAGCAGGTAATTTATTTCTCCACCCCCCAACTCTTACTTTTTATTCTCACCTCATTCACCATTCATATCACCCATTTGAGAGAGTACCAAGGAGAAAAGAACATGGACACCATCCATCTCTCAAGCAATCAAATCATAATAGTAACTTTTATAATGATGAAATTGGTCGGTAATAGCTGAGGAAGGTGTAGCAAATAGCCTGTTCTTAGGGCAAGTGTTTTGGTGTCTTGACAATTTTAACTGCATTCTTTGAAGTAGTAAGGGTGACTGAAGTGTTGTGGGACTTTTTTTCCCCCCTAAATCTGCTGTTACAAACATGAGACAGATTTTTAAAAAGTGCTTTGTTATGTGGCACGCTTTTAATGAATAATTTAAAAGTGCAGCAAAGCTGTACCTAAGTGTTATGTATTCATAGTTTTATATTAAGGATAGAAAAAAACCTCAATTTACCTATACAAAAGTTCCTGAAGTTTTGGAAGTTTACTGTAAAGTCATACAATGTCCTGCTTGGTTTGCCTTTGCTATGTGTTGAACTTTGGTCTGCTCCTTGTTAACTGCGGGGCTTTACCTTTTGGACTCCATTTTTGAGGTATCCGAGGAAGAGATGATGAAGAGCTAGAGGTGGTCCTTACACAATTTGTCTTTGCTTTAATGTGTATTACTTCCTCTCTTTCCATCTCTGCCTGCACTGCCTTTTTCTTGAGCAGCTCCTTGGCACAAATTACATTTGTCATTTGCCTTAGCAGCCAGGGGATTGATTTGTGCACAACAAATCTTCGAGCTGAGGCAAGTCAGAGCATCTCGCTGACACTAATTTTGCATTCTTCCGAGCAAGAGTCCCTGGATACCCCACCACAGATTGCCAAGCTGTGCACTGTAGATACAAATTCATATCCCAGATTCTGCTGAGGTTTTTCCTTTAGTGTGGCATGGTTTCCCTTTGATTGTATTTTTCAAATGGATTCCCTGCTGCTGCTTTCAGAGCTGAGCAGATGGCCAGTGTTCAGAATGCCCAAAGAGATGGCTCAAGTGACAGAGCTGATTTCTGGAGAATGCGTGGCCAACGATCTGCAATGAAAAAGAATCTAAGAAAGAGTCGTGAAGATCTGACAGCAATTGCATGTGTTAGCACAAAGTTCCCAGCCTATGAGCGAGTTCTGCTGCGAGAGGGTGAGTGAAACTTTGCAGAACTGAGCACATATTCACAGCTAGCTGTTGTTGCCCAAGTGTTACTGTTATTTTTGTGGCAACCTTATAAGAGTCATCGACCAGCTTGGACTCTAGGGTAAGTATAACAGAAAAAAAATGGTTACACGTAGGTTTCCATCTGGGGCACAGTAAATTTTGTGTGCCAAGGCGTATGGGAATATGCACCACCAGTAGAACCATATGCTGCCAGCCGCGAATGCTGGGGGCACTCTGCTAATCAGCTGGGGTGGCACCTGAATTTCTCCTAGGCAGCATCCCAAGCACTTAGCTTATGGGGAACACTGGTTGCATGCTGTTCTGCTGGTCAGAGTGCTAACTTCTGAATACAATAGTCTCTATTGTAATAAGTGCCACTGTAAACACTGCTTCTTGGAAGTCCATGTTTGTCTCATCTTCACTTCCACATCAAAAATTTGCTCACTTCACAAGTAAAAAGATGGGCTGTATTCTGGGTAATTTTGGCCACACACAACATGGAATGTGAAATCTGGCTAGGTTCTTACTGGCTTATTCATAGACCCTGGTAATAATGATTCTTTAGGGCAAATGCAACCCTCAGATACACTGATGCAATCCCATTGCTGTTAACGTAATTGCCAGGGTGCAACAGATGGAAAAATTTTGTCCCTGCAATAATTATACTAATTTTGTATGAGTCAGGATAGTTTCCAGTCTCCTATTTTGTGTTGGTTCTACCATGCAAATGGGAATAAAAAGTAGTAAAGGGGTCACTGAGTAGCTGGCTAAAAGGACCATGATGTTACTTGCAGGGGCCTCAGAATAACAACATTTTGTCAACCCTTTACCACTGTAAAGAGCTCTGATCCTGCAAATGCTTAAGCATGTTTATAGTTTTATTACTCATAACAGTAGTCCCACTGCATGTAGTGTGGATTTGAGGTCTGTAGTTTACTACAGGGCAGACTAAGGAAGTTGTTACCATACATGCTCATGTGGAAGTGTCCTCTCAGCAGTTCTGGATTCTGTACAATGTGAAGGAGTATCTGCACTTGTTTTTCACTCTTCTACTTTCCAACTTTTTAAAATTGGGGGTGGGTGGAAACCCTTTTACTTTTCCCCTGTTAAGTCAAACAGAAAGTCGTCTTATTAGGAATGGTCATGTGTGAATCACTGGGGACCAAAACACAGAAGAAGAGTTGGGTGGTGGGTGTATATGTGAGAACTACATAATAATGGAACTTACAGATAGTTCCAGGATATAGCATGGTGGTGATCTGTCTAAATGTTTCTTTCTTCAGCTGGTTTTAAGAGACCTGTGGTTATATTTGGCCCCATTGCAGATCTAGCAATTGAAAAACTGTCAAACGATTTGCCTGAGCTGTATCAAATTGCCAGTAAGTCATTCATTACTTTTTCTTCAGCAGTTTTGCACTTCAGCATTGAATGTTGGGTGAGGGGTATTTTGAATATTCATTTCACAACTGAAAAGGCCATCTGTTGTCATTCCAGAGACAGAACCTAAAGATGCAGGGTCAGAGAAATCAGCTGGTGTGGTGCGTTTGAACACCGTGAGGCAAATTATTGAGCAGGTGAAGTATGTTTGAAAAAACTTTTGCTATCAAAAGCAGGTGGTTGATTTATTTATTTTGTTCTTAAAAAAATTGTGGAAAGAATTCTAATGTGTTAATATGTAAGAAAATAAAGGTGTTTGTGTGCATTTAAAATGAAGGCAGAACTGTGAGAAAACTGGATCACCAGTCTAATTTGGTTTATTTTCTCATGAAAATAATTTCTTGTGAGTTTGTACTTCAGAGACTACATCAGAGCTGAGCCTACTTATATTAGCCCTGAATTTAGCCTCAGATGAATCCAGTTAAAATATTCAGATTAAAAAAAGCAGATATATGTGAACTTGCCTAAGTTTAAACTACACCAGGATCTAGTGCTTAAAAGGAGCTAGAACATTCCAGAATGGCATCCTGGCCGTACTGTGTCTGCTGTAGGGGTACATGCACATTGCAAGTGAAGGTGTAATTATGAAGGAAGAAGGCATTTTCACTCTAGCTTTAACCTAGCCAGAATGTGTAGTAAGAGTAGTGAAGATGTGACAGCCCCAGTACAAATCTGCTTAAGACTTCTGTTGTGTGCCTTAGTTGATAGTACAGGCTGAAGTCTGTACTGCCATGTTTGCCATTGTTAGGCATGCCAGCTGGACTGAAGTGAATGGTGGGTACGCCTGCCTGCTCTACACCTCTGTCTTCATTTGTGGTGGAGACATACCCTATTGCTTCTAGGGATGTCTTTACCTTCATCCTGATGTCCAGTTGCAGTTGTGGTAATTAAAATGTCAATATTTGACAAGCTACTGCCTTTGTACTTTAAACCAGAAATAGCTGTTTGTGTGTAGTATCAGCATGTGCTGTCTCTCAAAGATTAGCGCTGGAGCTCAAGAGTCTAGGGATAGCAACCAGCAAGCCTGATGGGGAGAGAAGCCCTGAAGGCAAAAGAAATATGTTCTGGGATGAAATTATGAACCCATTGACGTCAATGGCCAAACTCCCATGGACTTAAGTGGGACTGAGATTTCACAGCAGAAACCTTTCCCAAAATATAGTTTACCTGGGACGAGACCACAGGGGATGTTTGCTTTAATTTTTGGTAGTATAGCTAGTAGGCTGTAACCAGAGGAAGATGTGAGCTCTATGTACTGGCTTACTTGTTCAACATGAGTAGCAAGCAGCCCCAAGACTGGCATACTTTTTGTGGTGAGGGAGAATGATGCAGAGGCACAGCAAAGAGGTGGGGAACATGGAAAAAGAAAATCTGTATGCAAATAAAAGGACTATAATGAAAACAAGAGTGAAGGGAATAAAGACATGGGAAACAGGGTAAGAAAGAAGTACACTGTCAGATTTAGTATATTTGTATCTGAGTCACAGATTCCAAGGCCAGAAGGGACCATTGTTATTGTCTAGACTGACCTTCCATCTAATGCAGGCCATAGAACTTCCACAAAATATTCCTTAAGCAGATGTTTTGGGTGTTTTTCTCATCTTGATGTAAAAATGGTCAGAGGTGGAGACTCCACCATAACCCTTAGTAAATTGTTCCAATGGTTAATTACTCACTGTTAAAAATGTATGCCTTTTTTATATCCAGTCTGAATTTATCTAGCTTTAGCTTTCAGCCATTGAATCATGTTATGTTTTTCTCTGGTGCACTGACTTACCCAATATTAAATACCATGTTCATATACTGTTTCATTTGAATGTTCAAAAAATGCAGGTGAAAGGATAGGTGAGGTGCCCTTTTGTATTCCCAGCATGTAGTGGAATTTTGAGGAGAGATTTTGGTCAGTTATGGCCCTGGTTGGAAGGGACATATACCAGCACAGTTGATTTCCAACTACAGTACTGACCTTGCTGCTAATAAAGGCTCTCCACCTGACACCATTCTGGTTGTGCGTTCTGTTCCATAGGCTCTACAGCTTTAATAGTCTAATAATTTCAGACTCTCTGCACCATCTCCCCAGCAGGTTTTCCATTACATTCATATCTTCTTGTTAATAGAATAAACATGCTTTGTTGGATGTGACCCCTAAAGCTGTGGATCTGTTGAACTATACCCAGTGGTTCCCAATTGTAGTCTTCTTCAACCCAGACAGTAAACATGGGGTGAAAGCTATGAGACAAAGACTAAGTCCCACATCTAACAAGAGTTCTCGAAAGCTTTACGAACAAGCAAATAAGCTGAAGAAGACCTGCCCCCATCTTTTTACAGGTAAGCAAGAACCTCTCTAATTCTTCTTTCAAAAGAATGGTGGATGCAGGAGGGGAAAATGTATGTATTTGAGAAACTAAATTAATAGTGTTCTAAGTAAGAGATCATGCTGTACCATGACCTTTGGTCATGTGCAGACCCATCTTAAACAATTAGGAATTGACTGTCTGATGCATTTCATGACAAAGATACGTTTATATTGTACTTTACTATTATAATAAAACTATTTCTGAAGAAGTAACTAATTTAAGGGGTGGCATGTATTCAGCCTTTTCTCCCCCACTACCCAGCCAACAAAAGTGAAAACGCTGTCCTTTAGAAAGTAGTCTAGTAAAAATTGACCATATAATTTTCTCACATTATCCAAAACCTTGTCATATGGAAAAGACTAGATAAAGCACTTGCACTGAGGATTTTGAATGAATAGAAAATTATATGAAATAGTAATGCATATTTTTTAAACATCCACAGCTGTCATCAATTTGAATTCAGCCAATGATAGCTGGTATGGCAGCGTCAAAGATACGATTCAGCAGCAGCAGTATGAAGCAGTATGGGTTTCAGAAGGAAAGGTGAGTGGTCAGACAGTTCTTACTGTTAGGTGCAAAATTGTATTTCAGTTCTGGGAATCATGCCCCTTCAGCAGTGGTTAGATGGCAGACTCATCACCCTGAGTACTGGACACATCTATGTACCGAGAAGTTATACTGATCTGAAATCTTTGCTGTGAGTAACTAAGAAAATAAAAAATACAGTAAAAATTATCATCCTTTTTTTAGAATAACTCGTGACCCTGTTAATAAAATCAAGGCATATAGCTGCTGCTAGGAAACAAATATTAACTTCTTATTTGGTGTTATTTTCGTGTTCCTGGAAGAGCAGCTTCATGTGCTTCTGTTTTTTGTGTCATGTGCCATAAATGTTACTTAAATACAAAATGGGAGATACCGTCAAATCTAATCCTTCCACTTTTGTAGCTGGAAGGAACAGATGATGACATGGACGATCGCATGTCATATCTAACAGCTATGGGTGCTGACTACTTGAGCTGTGACAGCCGCTTGATCAGTGACTTGGAAGACACAGATGGAGAAGGAGGTGCATACACGGACAATGAGCTTGATGAGCCATCAGATGAACCAAGTGTTTCCTCTATTAGTCGTTCTTCTGAGCCTGTGCAGCATGAGGAGGTAAGGTATTTGGACTGTTGGTAAGAGAATGACTTCCTGAAAGTCATGTGTGTTGTAAAATGGTGATAGAAAATATATCTTATTTCTCTCAAGTACAAATTATGCAATTCCAGCTGCAGCATTGTTAGCTCTGGTACAGAATTATAAAGGCATATTAATTCTAGTATAACAGTGGTACAGCTTGCCTGACTCTCTAGTTTAATTGATAATGTTACTGGGAGTGCAGATGTTAACTTTCACAGTGATAGCGGTGTTGTCGTTGACAGTCATGGTAATTGGTCCCAACGAGGCTATTCTTAAAACAAGTCAAGAACTACTTGAATATTGTTGTGACTAATTTCTTATATTTTCATAGACTATAAGAAAACCCAGCCCGGAACCAAAATTGCAAATGAGAAGAGCTGGCAGCAGAGAGATACTTAGAGATCCCAGCCCACCTCCAGCATTCAAGCCCGAGCCACCTAAGGTAATTTGTGGAAATAAATCTGAAAATAGAATTCCTCTTTCTAAAGAACCCACCTCATGCTGTACATCATGGACTGTTTCTTCTATGAGAGCGATCCGCTGTAGGAAGCCAAAATGCAGTTTGAGAGGAGGAAAGAAGGGGAGTTAATAGAGGACTGTGAATTGTTGCAAGAGCTTGGTGGCTCGATGGGAAGGGAATTTCTGAGATTTAGAAGTCATACTATGTGTTTCATTTGAGCGTTTGGTGACAAGTGTAACTGACTGGAAAATGACCCATTTCTCTCCTGCTCCCTTTACCAGGGGAACTCTGGCACTCTTGCTCCTTTACCAAGCCCAAAACATAGGTCTTCTTGATTGTCTCAGTTTAAGTTCATCTTAAGTCCTCCCTCCTTGATTTTAATAAGCTCTCTGCTGCGAGCTAGTTCAGAATGGCAGCAGCCTGTTAAAAATCCTCTTGTTTTTTATTTTTAAGTAGTAGTGTTGAACTGTGCTCCATTGTCACCACAAAAAGGAGTTGCAGCTATTAATGAATCTCCTGTGTTTCAAGCCCCTGGCTTTCTTCATAGAGATGGGCACTGGCATTGGTCTGTGTCACACAAAATACACTGGCTAGATGGATAAGCAGACATACTTTCCAATGTGCCTTGCCAATAGAGGCTTGGCTGGGTAGCAGTATGTGTAAATTAAATAACAGTTACAGAGAGAATAGGCAAGTGTCCTGTGTAACAGTCTCAGGTCAGAAGAATATTCTCCTCCATATTATCCAGAAAAATCTCTTGCTTTGATTCTTCTTGTTCTTTCTCTTTTCCTTACAAGTAGACTGGTGAGATTTTTCTGCTCATTATAACACTGCAAAATGTAAGTCTTGATGTAATTAATTCTGTCTCTATTTAAATCAATGGCCAAGCTGTGATATATTGAAGGGATCAGAGCACTGAGTAATTATGGACAAAGATGGGCAATGCAAAAAAATGTGCAAGTAATATAACCAACTTCAAATGAAAATACTGATATAAAGATGATGATGTGGCTGCTGCATGTAAACTTCAGGATGTTCTTTATACCTACAGGGTAAACTACAAAACAAAGAAGATGCGTATGACTTTCCCAAGAACTATGAATCCAGACAAAATATCTCTAGCATTGTCAGCAGTGAGACTTCAGCTGTATCATCCAGGACTGCACCTCCTCCTGTTTCTGTGAAGCCTGCCTTTGGGCGTCCTATACTGAAGACATCACAGGTAGCAGCTCTAGCCACAGAGGAAGAGATAAAACCAGAGGAAGATGAAGCTGGACAAGACAGTGCTCCAAAATCTGTACTGGGTAAAGTTAAAATATTTGAGAAGATGGATCACAAGGCAAGATTGCAAAGAATACAGGAACTACAAGAGGCACAGAATGCCAGGGTAAGTAGTAACCAAGACTCCCTCTAAGGTGCACAGCTGCCTAGTTTTCCCTGTGCAGGGGTTCAAGCTGCTGCACACAGAGCAGCTGCAGCCAGGGGAGAGGAGTGCTCCTTTGGCTGCAGCAGCAGGGCTGGATTAAGAAAGGGGGCTTTAGTGGCTTCAGCCTAGGGCCCTGGGCTAAGATGGCTTCCCTTTGCCAGGGGTCTTAAGTTGTAGCCACTAAAGCTGTTGTGTTCTGGCCAGCCTTTCCTAGCCAGGGGGAGGGGAGACAGCTCTGTGTGCTGCCATTTCTCACCCATCCCCCTCCACTAGAGCCATGTTGCCGTGAGCACCCTGAAATGGGAACTGCCCTAGGTAAATGTCCTGAGCCCCCTCTGGCACCCTGAGTCCCTCATGCCCTCACTTCAACCCAGAGCACCAGCTTTGAGCCTGCTTCCACCATCCTAGCTCCCTCTTAGACCCCAACCCTGAGCCCCTTCCTGTACTCTAACTTCTGGCCAGTCCCTGTACCCCCACCCCAACCTCCTGTCCCGAGACACTTCCTGCACACCAAGCCCTTTGGCCACAGCCTGGAGCCCCCCTCCTATACCTCAGAGCCTCAGCCCCACTCCAGGGCCAGCACCCCCAGCCAGAGCCCTCTTCTCTCCCCAATTCTGCGCTTCCTCCCGCAGTCTGAACTCTTTGGCCCCATCCTTCCCACAGATCATCCATATGCAGAATGAATTTTATGTGCACCAGTGCCAAGGTGATATGTCACACATCATCTCCGTATTGGTGCCCATAACAACATTCATTCCACACATGAACATACATAATTAGTGGGAACACTGGAAGTAACCTACTTTTTCAGTCTGGCCCATACATTTATCAGATGTAATAATACAACACACCTTCAGTCAATTTTGAATTTGAAAAAAAAAAAAATTCTCCCTCTCCCTCCAACCTGCCATTTTGACAATCAGGAGTCAGAATACTAATCTAAATTGCCCTCAACCTCACATTATTCCTATAAAGATATATATTGCTTTGTTTTTGGGAGGGGTGGGTAGGGAGTATATGTAGGTATGGAATACGTGTGATGGTTTTCTGTAGTAGCTATGGTAGGTTAATGGCTTTTTTTTTTAATTACTATTATTTTGGAAGGATAATGTTTTACTTTAAATTAAAAGCTAAGACGTGTCAGCCATTCATATTTTAATTCCTTTACATAGAAACTGAGCTACATTGCTCAGTCTCAGATCTTCTGACTGTATAAACTGAAGGGCTTATTGTTTCTTTTGCTCTTTTAAAAAGCTGGAAATAGCACAGAAACACCCAGATATCTATGCTGTCCCAATCAAAATACAGAAGCCAGACCAGAATTGGACCCAGCCTATGAGGTAAGACAAATCCACTTGAAAATACTCTTCTGGTTTATATGTTCTATGTCAGCAAGAGCCACCCGATTATGCATCTTATCAAGCCCTGGCGTACTATTCAGTTCTCTACCAAGGATTCCTGAAATTCAGTGTCAAAGATGTGTGGCTGAAGGGCTCATCTGCCTTCAAAGTACAGTAGACCCCAGACTTACAGGGAGGTTGACTTCTTGGCAACCATGTGTAAGTTGAATTTTCATGGGGGTGCCAGGAAACTGACCAGCACAGCAGAGCTGGTGCAGAGCTGGTCAGTTTCCTGTCTCCCTAGTGGCAGGGACCTGGGAGCCAGGCTCCAGCTCCCTGCAGCTCACAGGAGACAGTTTTAGTTTCAGGCTCCAGCTCCCTGCGCTCATGGGAGACAGGAAACTGATGAGCACTGATACTGGTCAGCTTCCCGGCTCCTGACAGCAGAGGAGAGCTGGGAGCCTGGCTGCTGCCTGTTTCCTGGGGACTGGGAAACCGCTCCTGTCAGGCTTCAGCACGTGACAGGAACAGTTTCCCCACTCCTATCGGGACAGGGCAGTCGTGTTAACCCAAGATACACACAACTCGAATGGGCCTATCTTGGGTTTTACTGTAGCCTTGTCTACAAGGCCTTACTTTCAGGATCTTGTATTTTTATTTTCTTTTAAGACTGGTCCTTAGCACTACTGCACTCGAATTACTCAGAGAATTACAAGGTTATCACTTGTACTTCAACCCTTAAAAGCTGTCCTTTGAGTCAGAGATTGGATTGTTGTAGTGCTATTCTAATCAATATTTGAAAGTGGTTTGACAAATTTCACAGATTACCATAGGACTACTTGGGGTATAAGGCAGTACTCAATGTCAGTAAGAGTAATAAAGATTGATTCAGCACAGTCCATTATTATATGCATTTTATGGGTTAGGAAAATTGGGGTCAAGTTACTTGCCCATGGGGAGACAATGAATCAATACAGAATCAGGAGCACCACCATGGGCCTGATCAATTGTTCACTGAAGTTAATGGGACTGTTTCCATTAAGTCTGGTTAATAATGGATTAGTGTCCAGATATGCAGTCTTGATGCCTGACCTACTCTATTATGTTTATTCACTAGTATAATTTGGATAGATGCTTAAGCAAAATCTTGCAAAAAACAACTGAAGGATCTGTTTTGATTTTCATGTGGAAATCTTCTAGTTCTCTTATTCTTTTCATTTATGGAGGCATGGGGAAGGTCTAGTGCATTGTGAGGTAGGTTTGTTTTGTTTTTAGTCAGCTCTGTTTGTGGATTTAAAGTAGAACTAAATTGGGAAGGCCCCAAACTGTCACTGCAGCATTTCCTTGATGAGTTGATTATTGCAAAGCAATAGGAACCATAAGTTTATGGCATCTGAGATTTTTTTGGGGGAAAAGTATTTAATTTAGCCAAGCACAAAGCTAAAAGAAACAAGCAACTGACAATTTAGAATGTATGTTCTTGGGAAGTGTAACTAAATTGGCTAAATCAACACTATTAAACAACATTGTTACTTTAAGATCCTAAATTACTTAGAATAAAGGAATGTGTACAAAAGGGCTTCCTCTTGTCAGTGTTCAATATGAGGTCCAGAATGAGAGAGTGCTGAAAATCAGTGATAATCCCCCTCCTTTCCTATGTAGAGAATTATTACATTATTACACTGGTGTGCAGTGCTGTTTATATTCTACATAAGTAGCTCCACAGCTTTTTACACCCACTTAAATATTCTAGTCTCCCCTTTCCCCCCATCTAACTCTTAAAATGCCTGTGGAGGAGTGGAGACTGCTTTGGGGAGGTGACCCAAGGAGAAAAGTGCTTGGCAGGCTGGGAGCAGGAGGCTGTTCAAAGATGTGAACCATCATGAAGGCAAGAGAGGAAGGATACGGAATAGGAAATAACACCAGTGGAGTAAGAGTGTGTGAGGAAGGGGAATGGTGTAGCAGAGTGCAGAGTACTGAAAGTCAGGGTCATGCCTAGCCTTGCTAATATATAACTGCTGTATCCTCAAAACTTAGTAAACAGTTTGCTGTTGATTATGGGTTTGTGTTCTTCCCCTTTTCAGAACAGAAATTGCTGACCTCTTTGCTCTTTATACTCTGCTAGTTCTAGACCTCCAGAGCCTCAGAAACCACCTGCCAGGCCTCACCTAGAAAATCAAGGAAGTTATGGCAGTGATGCAGAAGAGGAAGACTACCGTCAGCAGCTATCGGACCATTCCAAACGTGGATATTACGGACAGCCATCCAGATACAGGGATACAGAATTATAGACTCACTTGCACAGGCATCTATAAAGCTATTTTGAGACTCTTTTCCTTCTACAGCCCAAATGGAGCTCTAGTTAGGTATAAAGTTCTATTTTTGTTGACCTTGGATATAGCCACCTACTGGAACTAGAGGACTTACATTTTGAGACTGCTTGTATCTAAGAAAAGAGATTACTTTTGCCTGAACGTTGTTGCCTGTTTTATAAGGACCAATACCCATTCTAAAGTTTGTATTAATTCTTGGTATTTTCATATTTTAACATTTATTAAAAAAATTAAACTTTTTCTTTTCATTTAGAACTGCCTTTTTAGACTCTTCTGCCGTTATGAAAATGTCATCAAGGACATAACTTTTTAATGGAAGAGAGCTAAATTCAAAAAAGTATTCAAAGAATTCTAAGTGCCTTTAACAAAAAGTGTCTTAAATTGTTCATATTGATATCTGATACTTGTGCAAAGCCATTATTGCTAAAGGGTGATTTACTACATTGTCTAACTTTTGTACCAATTTTATGGCTGTTTGATTTCCCTGGCATGTTATTCTTCTAGGCTAATAGATTTATATACTGCTTTTTATAAATATTGACTGTACTGGGAAAAGGCGTATCTTTTGTATACGGGCTGATATGAGATCAGGGAAGGTTGAAATTGAGAAAATGATGTAGAAATTCAATTAATTATGCCTTTAAATTGATATGGATTACAAAATAATAAATGGATATATTCTAGACAGACATCTCACCTTTTTTTCCCAAGAAGTAAATATTTTAACACTGTACTTTTTAAGGTTCTTGCTTGTTTGAAACCTAGTTTTGCACTCTTGAAATCAGCAGGAGATTTGCTATTGATGTTATTGTAAGCAGATATTCGTTTTGCTTAGTATTCTGAAGCTTCCTACCTTGAACATGCTGAATCTGGAAAAAAGGCGTAATTTTACAGGGAGATTTAATCATGCTGCTTTTGAACCTTAAGGAATTTTATTTCTCTCTCTGCTCCACTGGAAAAAATGCATAATGGGATACTGGAAAAGTTTTGTTTTTAAATTTTCAAATGTCTGTGGGAAATAGTCTAATTTAAAACACATAAAAATATAACTTCCATAGTGTTTAGCTAAAACAAACTGTAGAATTTCACTGTTTTCCTAACAGAATAGACCAAAACAATATTTGTGGAGGAGGATGGTATCAGTGTTGGACTCAAAACTTGGGGGGAAAATATGATCAATAGTGAGGTAGTAAATTCTTCTGTGGGGTTAGAAGGGCTTAATCCAGAACTCTGCCTAATAACATCTTCCATGTAAAGATTTGGACTGGTCTACACTTTTATAACAGTTACTGTATCTGAGCACTTTGCGTAACTATCAGTTCATTGTTTACAGTCCCTCCTGTTCTAATTTACTTTACTCCTCTCTTTATAGATAGAGTAATCCCATAAATGTTAGTGTAGCCTTTCTGCATCTCAAGTCAAAAGGTCTTGGCCGTGTATTAAACAGCTTGGGAGACCCCAGAAGTCTGTGGCACCAAGTATCTCCCCATACAATACCAGTCCTGCCCAGTTAGTACAGCAGTCTTTGTATTATTTATATATAATTTACAAAATAATACGTAAAAAGAAAGTTAAAGCTGCAAAGTCAAACACTCAAAAGTGTCATTTGTGGTTGCCCGTGCAACCTTAATTCTTCTCCCCCCTTGTGTGTATGAATTATTGGACCATCTTGAATTACATGATCCCAAACTATTCTTTCTACAGGACTCCTGCCTTAGTCAGTGCACATAATGTATGGTGTTCACTGAATGAGTAGACATTCAATATTTATTTTTATCCTAATCATTCAGTATGTTGCTCCAGGCATTGTCTAAGCCTGTCATGTATTTAATATTGGATTCAATTTAGTTTTCATTGCCTCAGATTCAGTGTGCTTTGAATCCTATATGAGTGACCAGTAACTGAATTGTAAACGGTGAGGAGCACAGGAGAGGTTCATAGCTGAGTAAAGGTACATTAAGTCTTTTGGAGTCCAGAAAAATGGGGTAATTTTAGGGGGGTAAGGGTGGTACCCATGAGACATTTGAGGACCTATGAGGAGAGGCTGGGGGATTTGGGCTTATTTAGTCTACAGAAGAGAAGACTGAGGGGTGATTTTAATAGCAGCCTTCAAGTTCCTGAAGTGGGGCTCTAAAGAGGATGGAGAGAGACTGTTCTCAGTGGTGACAGATGGCAGAACAAGGAGCAATGGTCTGAAGATACAGAAGGAGAGGAGCAGGTTGGATATTAGGAAATACTTCACCAGGAGGGTGGTGAAGCACTGGAATGTGTTGCCTAGAGAGGTGGTGGGTTCTCCATCCCTAGAGATTTTTAAGTCTCGGATTGATGAGGTTCTGGCTGGGATGACTTAGATGGGGTTGATCCTGCTTGAAGCAGGGGGCTGGACTAGATGACCTCCTGAGGTCTCTTCTAGCCCTTTGATTCTATAATTAGGTACCAGGCAGGGAATACATTTCCTCTTTCTCTCCTTTCTTTTCATCTTGGAAAAGATGACTAGGAGGTAGAAGAGGGATAAGAGAGAGATCAAGATATAAAATCAAGACTGGTATGGAGAAAGTAAATAAGGAAGTGCTTACTCATAACACCAGAACTAGGGGGTCACCCAGTGAAATTAATAGGTAGCAGGTTTAAAACAAAAGGAAGTACTAATTCACACAAGGCACTGTCAACCTTTGGAACTCTTTGCTGGGGGATGCTGTGAAGGCCAAAACTATAACAAGGCTAAAAAAAACTAGATAGGTTCATGGAGGGAGACGTATATCAATGGCTATTACCTGGGATCGCCAACGACCATGTTTCTAGCCTCTGTTCGACATAAGCTGGAAGTAGAAGTCAGGAGATGGATCGCTCAGTTGCCCATTGCATTGATTCCCTCTGAAGCACCTGGGACTGGCCACTGTCAAAAGACAGCATACTCGGCTAAATTCGCGAGGGGGATGACTCAGTATGGCTGTTCTTTCTGAAGGAGCAGAGATGGCAGAAAACTTGAGGTGTGGAGGATAATGGGGTTTAAATTTGTTATTCTCCATGTGAGCAACTGGGCTGACCCACTGCACAACTCACCTCAAGATCTGCAGTTACATCCAGAAGCAATGGGTAAGCATGGGAGCTTAATGTTTCAGCTAAAACGATCAGCAGTGACACGTTTACTCTTTGCTTAAATTGTTGTCAGACTTTAGTATTAACAATCCATTCAGACTAATGGAGCAGTTCAGATCTCTAAGGACATTATTTCAGATACACTGCAGATTCGGTTTCTATGATCCATCAGTTTCTGTTTGGTTCATGTTCTCAATGTTTTTTCTGTTACAATGAGGAATACAGAGACAATTTTCTTTAATGACAGTTTCAGTTCAGGAGCAGAGTTATTCAGTAGGTTAAGCAGCATTGAATTTGTCCGCTAGTTTCAACAGATGTGGAGTTGGGCATACTCAGGTCAAAATTTGATTCTTGTCAGTTGAAAGCTATTCAAAGAGCTCATCCATTTGTTGGCACAATGGAGCTCAACTACTGTATAGATGGAGAACTTTAGCAAGAATTATGATAGATACTATTGTGAGTCTCAGTATATTGGATCATCTTCTGTTAAATACATAATTGCTATTTAATTTGCTTTAATGTTATTCTAGCCATCATTTAAACTGGAAAATCCTATCTGTTGCAAACTATACATCTCTTATGCCTGTTGTTGTTTTCAGGGTCCTGCTTATCTTAGCAGCTGCTTTAGCTGCTAAGAAAGTTAGCAAAATTAAGAGTGAGAGAAGTGTCAAATGGTGACCTCAAAATCTTGCAATGCCTTCAAAGAAACAGATTTTTTTCCCCATGTTCCATTTTACTTTTTTTTCACCTGTCTCTCCAGTTATGCTGTTGGATTGCTAAACTAATAAAAATATTTTCTGATTCCACCTAATTGTACAAAGGCTTTTTAAATTATTTTTAAATTGTTTATTGGAAACTTCCAATGCATCAACCTAAGGTGAAGATTACGTACTAACTTTGTAGGAATAATTAACAGAGAATTAAGAAGAGTCTGAGGCAGAAATAGGAAGAATACATGGAAACAGGTATTCCTTTCTTCAAAAAAGAATTGCTGCTGTTATGACTCAATTGCCCTAAATTTATAACATTTTTTGTTCACTGTGCAACAACAGAATGATTGAGGGTGTCATCTTAACTGTGTCATGTTGTGATGCAAGAAAAACGTGTCAACTTTACTTTAGCATAATCAAGAAGATAGTCCTCATATTGTCTGCAGGATGCTATTCCAGCTTTATTGTAAACTGAGATGTCCTTGGCAGTATGCAGGTAAGTTAAGTAGTAATTCTCCTACTATTAACATGGAATGTGTAATTGCACGGTAGTTCAGTTTGAAGGTGGTGCTTTAATTATAAACTCAAAATTTTAGTTATTTGAGGAACTTATAAATTACCCTTTAGAAGTAGTTTCACATGCTGGATGTAGATCTATTTTAAAAAAGGGGAGACGGGGAACATTTAACACAGTTTTTATAAAGAGGCAGCTTATTCTCACAGAACACACCAGTGGATTATGACTGCTTCTAACAGGCAGGCAAGCAAGTCTGCTTTCTGCCTCAGCCTCCTGTTTCATGAACCAGGAGGCTTGGAGTTCCTCTTTTTAAGACACGATGTCCCACGTTTCATTGTAAAACCTCCATAGATGAAACTCAGACTGGCTCAACTGCCAACTTTTATCTGGATGCTCAAACTTTCAAATTGTCTTTTTGATTCGCTGGTTGTTTCTGCTGCATCCATTTTTGGCTAGCTGCTATGTTTTCACATTCTCTTGTTTGGCCCATCAGGCAGCTTAACCTTGTGCTCTACACTGATAACTACGCTAAGAGGAAAAAGATAGGAGTAGCATCAGACAATCACTATCACTTCTAAGCAGGGAGTGCACCCAGTCTGTATGAGAGGTTAATGTGCAGGCAGGAGGAGATATGGAAAGGTGAGGGAGAGGATAGAGGGAAACCTGAAGGGCTGACGGGGGTGGGGTGTGGGGAGTGAATAAAAACTTAAAGAAAATTTAGGAACCTAAAGGAAAAGAGAGAATTGAGGAGAAATACTGACTCTCAGAGGAGGGAAGAGAAAGGGGAGAAATGACAAAGGCAGGAGGAGTTATAAATTTGTCTGGGAAAACTGATAATTTGGTTAATGAGAATGTCCAGTTCGGCCCTTCAAAATTTGCCTTAAAATTGTACGTGAACATTTTCATTTTTTCCAGGCATTTAGCTGTACCATTGTACAAGATCTAGTGGCTTCTTAGACTTCCATAAAAATATTAATGGCTCAGAGTTTAAGGCTAAACCATTCCAAAGGATGTCCTTCCTGATCATTTCCTCCAAGAGCTAATCAGTATCATCCTGTTTGGGGAGAGAAGCACATTTAGCTTGCATTTTGTTCAGTAGTAATGGCCGCAATGAAGAGTGTAAGATGGCTGGTAATTGGAGGCTTCCAATTTCCTTGCCAGGTATTACATATGCAGCTACAACACAACTGCATGTTGTGACAGACAATTAATTTATGTTTTTTGTGCACAAGAAAATGTTTGCACATAAACTTTTGCAAGTCAAACTTGGATACCAATATTACAAATTTAGCCCTCATAGTTCAGATATATTTGGATATTGTTTGCTCCCTTTGCTAAAAACAGCAGTGTTTAGAGACTAGTTAAGCACTCCTTTCTAATGTGTAATGCCGGTCGTAGTCAGTCAGGCTATGTTCAGACTGCGTCATTGTTTCAAAATACCTTATTCCAAACTTGGCGCCATCCAAACAGCACCAAAGTTCAGAATAAGGGGCTATTTCAAAATTTTCATTAACCCTATCACAACAAGGAGTAGCAGAACCAGAACAGCAAGCTCAAAATAGTAGCGGCATTTCTGTTTTGGGATACCTTTAATGACACCTGCAGTCTAGACAGAGCCTAAGAGTCTTAAGAACTAAATATGGCTATAACCAAAAAGTTGAATCCTGCAGACAAAGTTTAAACATCCTGAATGCAGTGGAAGTTTTGAAGTGTATTACTAGATGCAGGGCCTTGCACAGCCAGGGTCTTTTGACAATGGGAGGACTCTAGATCTGCTGCTTCACTAGGAACGGGATTGTCTCTGAGACCAGATGGATCAGTGTACATTTTTCTCATTCTAATAATGGACTCTGGAGGCCTCTACTGTCTCAAATATTAAAACATTTGGTAAAAAATTCTGGTGTTCAGAATAGTGGAAAATTTGTTTTTTTTTAATAATTGACCACACTTCCAACAGGCAGAATAAAGGTTCCCTACCTATCCTTGTCTCCATTTGGATGGCATGTATCAATTCAAGTATGGAAAGTGGGTTGATTAGCCTGGAAAATGTTACTTGTCCCACTGAAGACAAAAGTAAATAGCGGAGACAGTGAAATGATTTATCAGATTAATAGTGGAAAAACTAAAACCAGATACACCAGAACAGCTGCATAATACTAGTGAGCCTTAATTTAATTAAATGATTTGTTTGGCATTATGGATCACACTTAAAAAAAAAACAACTTACACACTAACTGGAAGTGTTCTTTCTACCAACTTTTAATGCAGATTCAAACTTTCCAATTGTCTTTTTGGCTGTCTCTGCTTCATCCACATTTTTTCGCCAGCTGCTGTTTCTACCTACTCCTGTTGTTTGGCCAATCATGCAGCAATCCCTTAAACTCAGCTTGCGTGCACACACGCGTGCACACATGGTGTGGCACTGGTTGCAACAGTTCACAAATACCCCAACCACAAGTGTCATTAGCTTTCAGAAAAGACCTCCCTCTGTGCACTCTTGTAATGTGGTAATATTGTATTGATTGATTATCACTTGAGATCCAAACAAGTAAACCGGTTACCTCTCAGAAGAATCCATTTTAAAGGTTTGCTGGTCGCAGCCTAGGGTCTCTGCTGCCTGTCTGGCATTCCTCTTCGCCACGGACCTCAGGGGCCTGCCAGCCCCATGCCTGGGAGCTTGGCTGCCAACTGTGAGACTCCACCACTAGCCATAGAATCCCAGCTATCGACCCAACATGTGGGGTCCTGGTTGCCAGCCCCAGTTCTAAGAAGCAGTGAGGATATGCAGTTGACTTCAGTTGGGTGCCCCAATCCTGCAGCTATCTTCATGGAAGTAGACCTCTTTACTCATGCAGGATTATGACAAACAATTATTAAAAGGAAGTTCTGATTCTAAGAATGAAGGTAAAGATTAAGAACTGCCATAATGGATCAGATTAGATCAATCCTGTCTTCTGGCCGTGGCCAATGCCAGGTGCCCCAGAGGGAATGAATAGAACAGGTTACTCATCAAGTGATCCATCCCCTGTTGTCCATTCCCAGCTTCTGATAAACAGAGGCTAGGGACACTAGCCTTACCCATCCTGGCTAACAGTCATTCATGGACCTATCCTCCATAAATTTATCTAGTTGTTTTTTTGAACCCTGTTATAGTCTCGGCCTTCACAATATCCTTGGGAAAGGAGTTCCCCAGGCTGACTGTTGTATGAAATTATATTTCTTTTTGAATAGTAACAAAGAGATAGCCGTGCTAGTCTATATACTATCAAAACACCTGTGCCAGCACTACTGCTGTCTCCTCCACTTGTGCCTGTAGCCAGACAGACTGCCTGACCATGGATGTTTCTACCTAGATCCTGGTGTGGTTCTGCAAGGACTGTGGCTTGCCGTTCCCACTTACTGATACCCAGGCTGAGGGGAATATTCAGTGTGGAAGGTGCCTGCTGGTAGAATCTCTCAGGCGGCAGGTGGGGGAGCTACAGGAGGAGGTGGCCAGGTTGAGCAGTATCCAAGTCCATGAGCAGTTCCTGGATAGTATTCAGGTGGAGACTGCGGAGGTAACTGTCCCAGTGCACAGGACGGCTGATAAACCACTGGAGGAGGTGGACCAGGGTGGACACTGGCAGCTGGTTACTTCTCGCCGCGGGCAGTGTCCCACCCCTGCTCAGAACCCTCCCACCGTGGTACTGGAAAACCGTTATGCTGTACTCAATACAGGACACCAAGAATTACCCCGTACAGAAGAGGAGAAGCCTCGTACCCCCAAGGCTGGGAAGTCTACTGCCTCCCCTGCAGGAAGGAAACGTAGAGTAGTGGTGGTTGGAGACTCTCTTCTGAGGGGGACGGAGGCGCCCGTCTGTCGCCCTGACATTTCCTCTTGGGAGGTGTGCTGCCTGCCAGGGGCCTGTATCCGAGACGTTACGCAGGCATTGTCGACGATTAGCCGGCCCTCTGACTACTATCCCATGCTTCTCATCCATGTGGGCACTAATGATACTGCGAGGTGTGACGCTGAGCAGGTCAAGAGTGACTTCAGGGCTCTGGGGGCACGGGTCAGGGAGTTTGGGGCACAGGTGGTATTTTCTTCAATCCTGCCTGTCAGAGGTAGGGGCCCAGGCAGAGACAGGTGTATCCTAGAGGTGAATGCTTGGTTCTGTAGATGGTGTCACCAGGAAGGCTTTGGTTTCTTTGACCATGGGATCCTTTTCCGGGAAGGACTGCTAGGCAGAGATGGCGTTCACCTTTCGAGGAGGGGGGAGACCATATTCGGACACAGGCTGGCTAAGGTAGTGAGGAGGGCTTTAAACTAGGTTTGACGGGGGCAGGGGAGCAAAGCCTGCAGGTAAGTGGAGAGCGTGGATACCTGGGAGATGAACTTGAAATGGGAGGGAGTATGGGCTACACTGGGAGAGTAAAAAGAGGGCCAGGGCAAAACTGGGAGGCAAGACCATATCAATGTCTGAGATGCCTATATGCAAATGCAAGAAGTATGGGAAATAAACAAGAAGAATTGGAAGTACTAATAAATGAATACAACTATGATATTGTTGGCATCACAGAAACTTGGTGGGATAATACTCATGATTGGAATGTTGGTATTGAAGGGTACAGCCTGCTTAGGAAGGACAGACAGGGAAAGAAGGGAGGAGTTGTTGCTTTGTATATTAAAAATGTACACACTTGGACAGAGGTGGAGATGGACGTAGGAGATGGACGGGTTGAAAGTCTCTGGGTTAGACTCAGAGGAGTAAAAAACAAGGATGAGGTCCTACTAGGAGTCTACTACAGGCCCCCTAGCCAGGTGGAAGAGGTGGATGAGGCTTTCTTTAAACAGCTAACAAAATCATCCAGGGCCCAGAATTTGGTGGTGATGGGGGCTTCAACTATCCAGGTATATGTTGGGAAACTAATACAGCAGGGGACAGACTGTCCAATAAATTGTTGGATTGCATTGCAGACAACTTTTTAGTCCAAAAGGTTGAAAAAGCTACCAGGGGGAAGCTGTTCTAGATTTAATTTTAACAAATAGGGAGGAAATTATTGAGAATTTGAAAGTGGAAGGATGCTTGGGTGAAAGTGATCATGAAATCATAGAGTTCACAATTCTAAGGAAGGGTAGAAGGGAAAACAGTACAATAGAGATAATGGATTTCAGGAAGGCAGATTTTGGTAAACTCAGACAGCTGGTAGGTAAGGTCCCATGGGAAGCTAAACTGAGGGGAAAAACAGCTGAGCAGAGTTAGCAGTTTTTCAAAGGGACATTATTAAGGGCCCAAAAGCAAGCTATTCCGCTGTGTAGGAAAGATAGAAAACAGCAAAAGACTGCCTTGGCTTAATCAGGAGATCTTGCATGATCTCAAACTAAAAAAGGAATCGTATAGGAAATGGAAACTAGGACAAATTACAAAGGACGAATATAGGCAAACAACATGAGCATGCAGGAGCAAGATTAGAAAGGCTAAGGCACAAAATGAGCTCAAACTAGCTACAAGCATAAAGGGAAACAAGAAGGCTTTTTACAAATACATTGCTAACAAGAGGAAGACCAAGGAGAGGGTAGAGCCATTGGTCAGTGATGAGGGAGAAACAGTAACAGGGAATTTGGAAATGGCAGAGATGTTTAATGATTTCTTTGTTTCGGTCTCCACTGAGAAATCTGAAGGAATGCCTGACATAGGGAATGCTAGTGAAAAAGGGGTAGGTTTAGAAGTCAAAATAAGAAAAGAACAAATTAAAATTTGCAAAGAAAAATTAGATGTCTGCAAATCACCAGGGCCTGATGAAATGCATCCTAGAATCCTCAAAGAGCTGATAGAAGAGGTATCTGAGCCTTTAGCAATCATTTTTGGTAAATCGTGGGAGACAGGAGAGATTCCAGAAGACTGGAAAAGGGCAAATATAGTACCCATTTATAAAAAGGGGAACAAGAATAACCTGGGAAACTACAGGCCAGTCAGCTTAACTTCTGTGCCAGGCAAGATAATGGAGCAGGTAATTAAAGAACTCATCTGCAAGCAGTTGGAAGGTGGTAAGGTGATAGGGAACAGCCAGCATGGTTTTGTTAAAAACACATCATGTCAAACCAATCTAATAGCTTTCTTTGATAGAATAACGAGCCTTGTGGATGTGGTATACCTAGACTTCAGTAAAGCATTTGACACGGTCTCACATAATATACTTATCAATAAACTACGCAAATACAACTTACATGGGGCTACTATAAGGTGGGTGAACAACTGGCTGGATAACTGTACCCAGAGAGTAGTTAATGGTTTTCAATCCTTCTGGAAAAGTATAACTAGTAGGGTTCCGCGGGGGGGTCTGTTTTAGGACTGGTTCTGTTCAGTATCTTCATTAACGATTTAGATATTGACATAGAAAGTACACTCATTAAGTTTGCAGATGATACCAGGCTGGGAGGGGTTGCAACTGCTTTGGAGGATAGGGTCCTAATTCAAAAGGAACTGGAGAAATGGGCTGAGGTAAACAGGATGAAGTTTAATAAGGACAAATGCAAAGTGCTCCACTTAGGAAGGAACAATCAGTGTCACACATACAGAATGGGAAAGGACTGCCTAGGAATGAGTACAGCAGAAAGGGATCCAAGGGCTATAGTGGACCACAAGCTAAATATGAGTCAACAGTGTGATGCTGTTGCAAAAAAAGCAAACATGATTCTAGGATGCATTAACAGGTGTGTTGTGAACAAGACATGAGAAGTCATTCTCCCGCTCTACTCTGTGCTGGTTAGGCCTCAGCTGGAGTATTGTGTCCAGTTGTGGGCACTGCAGTTCAGGAACGATGTGGAGAAATTGGAGAGGGTCCAGAGGAGAGCAACGAGAATGATCAAAGGTCTAGAGAACATGACCTATGAAGAAAGGCTGAAAGAATTGGGCTTGTTTAGTTTTGAACAGAGAAGATTGAGGGGGGACATGATAGCAATTTTCAGGTATCTAAAAGGGTGTCATAAGGCAGAGGGAGGGAACTTGTTCTTCCTTGCCTCTGAGGATAGAACAAGAGGCAATGGGCTTAAATTGCAGCAGGGGAGGTTCAGGTTGGACATTAGGAAAAAGTTCCTAACTGTCAGGGTGATCAAACACTGGAACAAATTGCCAAGGGAGGTGGTAGAATCTCCATCACTGGAGATATTTAAGAAGAAGTTAGATAGATGGCTTTCAGGGATGGTCTAGAAAGTGCTTGGTCCTGCCATGAGGGCAGGGGGCTGGACTCAATGGCCTCTCGAGGTCCCTTCCAGTCCTACTCTTGTATGATTCTAAAACAAAAAAGCAGTAGAGTGGCACTTTAAAGACTAACAAAATAACTTATTAGGTGATGAGCTTTCATGGGACAGACCCACTTCTTCAGATTAAGTGGGTCTGTCCCACAAAAGCTCATCACTTAATATTTTGTTACGCTTTAAAGTGCTATTGGACTGCTTTTACATTTCCTCTTATTTGTTTTTCAATCTGTTGGGGGAGGGGGTCTGACAGCTTCTTGAAGGGGCAGGCATGAACATGGGCGCCCCCCCCCCAGCTTGGAGAGGCAAGCTACTCCCCAGCCACGCTCATACCGAGGCCACATCCCCGACTATGGCCACAGGGCACTTCCACATACACAATGGGGCTACTAGCTCCAGAGAGCTGGAGGATGATGCAGCTGCCTGCTGGCAGGGGAGGGAGGCTGCCACCAGCCCTGGTCTGAAGCTCCGGAGAGCTGCCCAGTTCTCAGCCTACCTACCCTAGCCTCTGCCACCCACACAAACAGCCTCAGGGAGGGAGTCTGGATGCCTCCAGTACAGCATGGGAGACGCCAGCTGAAGCAGTTTGGGAAGGTATTATCTTCCCCCACCTAAAATACTCTCTACCCATGGGGGCAGGGCCTTGAACGGAAAGGATGGAGCCGCACATGATGTGCTGCGCCACCCCCACGCCAGCTTTATAACTGCATGGCACAATGCTCCAGAGGCAATGTAAAGCCATGGTAGTGGCAGCTAGGGAGGCCCAGGCTCCTTTGGATTGCAGGGTCCTGGGGCAAATACTCTCTTTACCTCCGTCAGCAGGCCTGAAACTTGCTGCCTATTAATTTCATTTGGTAATGCTTAGTTCTTGTGTTATGACAATGATTGAGTAAATAACGCTTCCTTATTTACTTTCTCCACACCAGCCATGATTTCATACACCACTATCATATCACCATTTGGTTGTCACTTTGCCAAACTGTAAAGTACCAGCCTTATTAATTTCCCCTCACGTGGAAGCTGTTCGAAAACCCTAATAATTTTTGTTGTCCTTCTCTGTATCCCTTCCAAGGCCAATATATTTTTTGAGATGGCTGACCACATCTGCACACAAAATTCAAGATGTGGCTGCACCATGGATTTGTACAGGGACAATATATTTTTCTGTGTTCTGTTGTTTTATCCCTTTTTTAATCATTCTGAGCTTTAGTTTGTCTGCGACTGTACACTGAGTGGTTGTTTTCAGAGAACTAGCTGCAATGATTCCATCATCTTCCTTGAGTGGTAACAGGTAATTTAGCTCCCCCCCCCCCCCGCCCCAATTTTATATGTATGGTTGGAATTGTACTTTCCAGTGTATATGACTTTGCATTTATAAACTGTGAATTTCATCTGCCATTTTGTTGCCCAGTCACTTGGTTTTTTGACACCCTTATGTAGTTCTTCTCAGTTTGCTTGGGAATTAGTTTTGTATTATCTGCAAATTTTGCCATCTCACTATTCACCTCTTTCTCCAGATCATTTATGAATATGTGGAATAGGACTGGTTCCAGTACCAAGCCAGGGACACCACTAGTTGCCTATCACCATTATGAAAACTGACCATTTAAGTCCTATGCTTTGTTTTTGATCTTTTAACCAACTACCAGTCCATGAGAAGATCTTCTCTTTATGCCATTACAGCTTACTTTGATTAAGAGCCCTTTGATGAGGGACCTTCTCAAAGACCTTCTAAAAATCAAAGTACAATCTAAGATTTTCAAAAGTGACTAGTGATTTCAAGCTCCTCGCTTCCTGACACCTTTAAATTTCAGTAATTGCTGAGCACTCACACTTTAAAAATCAGGCCCCTAATGGTATCTCACACTGGGCCCTGCAAAATGAAGCCATATTGTATCTTACTTAGTTTTGAGATGCAGTATTTGAGACAGCCATCCTTAAGGCCTCTTGTGATCAGTCTTCACAGCCATGGTATCTGACCAAATTTCCATTTGTGGACTCATTTTCTGGACTAAAAGAGAGTGAAGATGCTCCAGAGGTGCAGATTTCAGAGGGGTTATGTGTAGGCACAGGACTCAGGAAATGGTTGGGGTGTAACACAATAGTCCAGTGAATTATTATCCCATGTCTTAGATAAAGAAATTGAGGTACAAAAGTACAATCTTATATAGCAAATGTCCTGATTTTGAATCCTTTTTTTCAAGTTCCTAGGCAATGCTTATTTCCTGTACATTGTCAATTATCATTTTGTTATTGAATTTTTGAAAGGGTAAAAGTCATCTGCTTTTCGAAGAGCTTCATGTCAGGGCTGGGTCATTCTGAAGCTGCTCCATGCTTATACTATTTGATTCATGTCAGGAATTGTAATAAAGCAATATTGTGATCTGTTAATGAAGTTTAATATATTAATCTTTTTATACTTGCCCAAATTTATTCTTTCAAATGTGTAATTTGCTGTGTATATTTGATGTATCCATGTTCTAATGTGGCATTATGAAGGAATATATTTAATAGTTTGTTTATTATGAGCCTTATGCTTTATGTAAAGTGTTATGCATTCTTTAATTGCATAATATGGGTGCCAGAGGCTAGTCATAGTGAAATAAATCTGCTCTTGAGAGAGAGAGATTATATCAGCATGTAACACTTAGTGATGGCACAGCTTTTGTCTCAATAAACATAATGAATATCATGGCCTAACTCAGGTCTCTTTAAAGGGAGTAAGATATCATGGTTTATTTGAACAAACTCTGTTCTAAGACTTACTTTTGGCCATAATATTGGGTCTCACCAAATCTTCCCCTGATTTCTCTGGAAAACAAATGTTTCAAACTCTCACTGAAATTTGTGAAACATCAAAGAAAAAGTTGAGATTCAACAATGATTACTTCCTTAAACACTCCAAGAGTTGAGAAGAAATATTTAAAGCTGATTATTGAAAGTGAGGAAATATTGTAAATAATATATTGGTTTTACTGTCAACAAATGCCTTTATTTACTGGTGAAAATTTCTTTAATTTAGCACAAGCTTGTGTAGTTTTTTCCTTTATGATTTGTACATTGTTTATTTTCTTAGCTGCAAATATTTCACATCTGAGTGTAAACAGTCTTCAATTACTTGGTGCTATTTAAGGAACTACTTTGGAGAAAAGCCTAGAACCAAAGATATTATAACTATTAATATTTTCTTCTTTTGCTACTTGAGGAACTGTTTGAATATGTTGTGTATAACTTTAAGTAAGGAATGGTGAAGACATACTTATACATCTTACTCCACAAGACTAAGAAAGATGCAACATATAGCATGAAGAATAGCTTAAAAGAAAAGCTTGACCTTTTCCAAAGACCATGAGAGTAATAATAAGCTTTCAATATACTATACTGTATCTAAAGATCCAAATGACAATATGCTTATGCCCTATCTATGACATTAACATAGACCTATTTCTGTCATATCTGAACACTGCCCAATCTTTAACAGATTTAACTTCACAACATTCTCTGTGGTATGGAAATACTGCCAGCCTCATTTTACAGATGGGGAACTGATACACTGAGACACTCAGGAAATGTGTACATTGCAAGGAGAAAAATTCTGAACTCTCTGACTCAGTGCCATGATCTGGGGCACAGACATAGCAAAAGTGTCTTCAGGACCAGAGATGCTTCACATGGGCAGCTTGGGGTCCTGGGAAGAGTGATGTTCCTGTGACTGGCTCAGGGCTCCTTTGTGCAGGGGCAATGCATGGATCTCCAGCTGGCCTGGGGCTCGTTGGGCAGAGGGTAGGCAGGAAGTGTTGAGGGCTCCAGCCACACTGGGGAGGGCATGCATGGAAGGGAAGAGCCGTGACTAGCCTCCCCTAAGCGGGGGTTCCACCTGCCATCCATGCTCCTGAGGCTCATACTACAAATAGTGCTATTCCTGCTTGGTTTAGAACCTGGCCTCTGAAAAGTGGAAAGGTCTTGGAACGTGGGGTGGAATGTCCACACTGCAACTCAGTCAGTTTACATGGGCTATGGTTACACCAGCAAGTTTTGTCAACAAAACTGGTGGAACGTCCACACACAAACTGCATTTTGTCAACAGTTTGTTGACAAACTCAGCACAACCAGAACAATGGGCAGCCCTGACTGCTGTGCTTCCAGGTGCCTGTTTGGACTGAGCTCTCTTCCAATTATGTGGCCACACTTTGCCGATAGAATTTTGTTGGGAAATCTCTTCTGACAGTGACTTCTGGCAACAGCTCACTGTATTGTAACTGTAGCCATGGGCTCTGAGACTCATTACCATGGGGTTTTCTTTGCTTTGCAGTATCAGAGGGGTAGCAGTGTTAGTCTGGATCTGTAACAGCAACGAAGGGTCCTGTGGCACCTTATAGACTAACAGAAAAGTTTTGAGCATGAGCTTTCGTGAGCACAGACTCACTTCATCAGATGCTGGTCTTGGAAATCTGCAGGGCCAGGTATAAATAAGCCAGAGCAAGGGTGGGGATAACAAGGTTAGCTCAGTCAGCAAGGGTGAGGCTTACTACCAGCAGTTGATCTGGAGGTGTGAATACCGAGGGAGGGAAAGCTGCTTCTGTATTTAGCCAGCCATTCGCAGGCTTTGCTTAAGCCAGAGCTGAGGGCATCTATAAGGTGCCACAGGACTCTTAGTTGCTGTTTGCTTTGCAGATATATACCATGAAGAATCTGCTCATAGTCACAAGAAATTTGTGGTGGAGCTGAAGATTTAATTCAAGTCCCCCAAATCTCAGTCTAGAACTCTAACCATTGAGCCATCCTTGTGTTCCTGTTATATTTAATCATCATTTTTCATTGCTTGCTCAAACGAGTGTAGAATTGAAATTGTATTTAAAAAACTAGACTAAATAAGAATTTTAAAAATAAAACCTCAGAGGTTACAAGAATAATCTCTGATTAGGACAGCAGGTCATACATTTCATGCATTTCATCCTTTTGCATAAGCACTACTGCTCCAATGCAGGACAACATTTTAGCAAGTGTTTTGCTCGGGGAAGCGTCACTATTTATAGAAATTATTGAAACCGGGCCATAAGATTTGAGAATAAGAAAATGTTTGCATGGGCCCTTCCTCAGATGCTGTTGAAGGATGCACTAAATCAATCCTAGCCACTGTTGCCTCCCCATCAGTACTGTTTACTTTGTAAGCAATACTTGTGTGGTCTGTGTAATAAAGGAGGAAGTTACAGATACCTATACCCTGTATCTTCTTTCTGAGAAAGGCTTTCTGCCCACAAGGGCACTTCCATCAGCAGAAACTTGTGCGGACCTGTGGGAATTGAGTCTACAGCTGTGCAGGAGCTCATTTGGAATAATATACTTACATTGCTGATGTATATACATACATAGCAGTTGTAACCATCCCATCATCTGATAAAAAAATCAAATACTTTAGTGGGTGGTGGGGCTGTTCTTTAAACTACATTGTAAGTATGTCAAGCCATGGACCTAGCTCTATAGTTCCTTAATCTGAGAAACTCACTTGTCATGGTGTATAGATAAATAGCTAATGGTGTCATAAAGTTTGATAAATAAACCTGTGTCAGCAAAACATCTTAACCTCCTGACTAATGTAGTCATTCCAATTGTACATAGTTCTTGCTTAGTTAACACTCTTACAATAGTTTCACAACAAAGCAAATCAGCATTTGAATGCCTTCATTCCCTGACCTCAACATATACACTGGCATGTGGGTATAGCAAGGTTTCCACTGTAAAGAAACTACTAACGTCTCTTAAATATTTTCCATTGCAAAAAATGCATACAGTAATATTCATCATTATCTAGAGTTACTCTTGATCATAAACAATGTCATTTTTATTTTGATAATAATGTACTGTGGTTATCTGAAAAGCACGGTGATTTATTTGTTCTCTGGATGTAATTACTTGATAAATGGTACAATAGAGAATTTATGGTGCAGTATCAATCCTACCAGCTACTGAATCTCTTGATTATCTTCCAAGTAGGGGAGACTTTTCTCTAGAGTTCAGTGTTTCAGGTTGCAGAGAATCTTCTTCCGTTACAAGAAATTCTAGCAATTATTTCCTTGTTTTGTGTAGGAGTTTTTAAATGTAAAGGATTAATGTTATGCAATTTGGTGCAGCCTGATCAAAGCTTTGCACAAACTCCTCTCCCCACACACTAGTATTACAATGTATAAAAAAGGAATAGAAAGTAATCCTGAAAATATTGTGCCATTATAGGTATGGCTATATCTGGAATATTGCCTTCTGCTCTGGTCCTGTTTCAGAAAATACATAACCAAAATAAAACTGAACGGGAAATTCGTGACAAAAAATCTTTAAAGGGATACAATGACTTCCTTACCATAAGAGACTGAAAACTGTGGGGTGTTTAGAGAGGATCTGGACCAGTGTTCCCGGTAACCTCAGCACTTGGGTGGCTACCCAGAAGAGATTCAGGTGTCGCTCAGCTGATTAGCAGAGTGCCCACAGCCACCCACCTTGGGCAACATATGTTTCTCTAGCTGGTACACACCTATAAATGTCTTGGTGCACATAACAAAATGTATTCTGCTCATCGATTAAAAAAAATGAAAGGGAACACTGGTCTGGACTGGAGTTTGCTTACTGGGAACCCTGCAGAATACTGCTCTCCCAGGCACTGAAAGCTCCAACATAGGCAGTGGGATCAGGGGAGAGGTGGTAGCTGGCAACCTGCTATTCTGTTCAGTCTCCAGGACTCAAGCAGTACTGGGAGTATGACTGCCCTGCAGCATCTCCCCAGGAATACCAACAGGCATGTTAGCACATCATTACCACTATCCTGAACGACAGAGGAGAGAGAGAGACTACAAAAGCATAAAAAGACAAAAAGAACCTCAGTCCAGGGTGACTGGGTCAAGAGATAGTAGCTGGCTGTTTACTGTTATTTCTTTCCTAACCTACCCCACAACATAGGCACAGTGATGAAAGATGGATGGATGGATGGAAGGAAGTAGTTTAATATGTAACTAAAATCTTGTTCTGTTACACATATCTAAATGAACCCCAGTTAAATAGTCACATGACCTCTCCAGAGAGCCTACATGCTGGATACATTTAGAAATGGAGATAAAACCAAAATGACCAAGAAGAACCACTCTTTTGACCTTAGGAAAAGAGTCCATATCACTTACAAGATTTGCATTAGCTTATAACTAATGTATTTGTTTTGTTACTCTTTGGTCTTTACCTGGTTTTCCTGCTCAGTCCCTTGATAAATTGCCAAGTATTTTGCAATTGCTGCCAACAACATCTGTTCCCTGCTATATTCATATGCTGCCATTCAGTCTATTTCCTTTAAAAATAAAACATCAGAGGTGAGGCTTGTTCTTAAAATGTTACATAACTTTGGTCAAACATCTCTGATGTCATCACAGTAAATCTGGTAGCTGACCTAGGTAACTTTGTTCTCATGCAAAATTATTTCCAAGTTGGGGAAAACTTATATCTCCAGATCAGCAGCACTGCTATGGGCATCAGAGGTGAGGACAGGGAAGAAATTCAGGTATTCAAACTTTACTGAGACTCCATGAGACGTCATTTTGTCCTCTCAGTTGTACTGACGAAAATCTGGAGTAATTCCATTGACTTCAGGGGAGTTTCTCTGGATTTACATTGTGGGTCTAAAGCAAAAGCTGATAGTTGATGATAACATTTCGAGAGAGGAAGAACCTTGGTGGTTGGGTTGGTAACATCATTCCATACATAATTACTTGGGCAGCACAGAGGACTACAATTGCATGTGGAGGACATAGATGGGGCAGCAGCAGGGAATGTGTTTTACCCTTCCAAGAGCTCTCTGAAAACAGTTTAAGAAGGTTGCTTTTAAGACTTTGCCTACCTTGCAAAATAATATGGCTATGGAACTGGGTGACAATAGTAGCACAGCTTACTCATTGACACCAGTGTTTAATATGGTTATAAACTGTTGCAATTTTATACATCCTACATAGACAGAAAAACAATTTAATAAAATTGTTTGTTCTCAAAATGTTACATCACTTTGGTCAACCATCCCTGATGTCATCACAGTAAATCTGCTGGCTGACCTATGTAACTTTGTTCTCATGCAAAATTATTTCCAAATTGGGGAGAATTTATATCTCCAGATTAGCAGCACTGCTATGGGCACGCACATGTCCCCACAGTATGCTAACATTTTTCTGGCCAACTTAGAACAACAGTTCTTTAGCTCTCATCCCATTACCACTTCTCTACTTACATGATATCGATGACATCTTTATCATTTGGACCCATGGTAAAGAAACTCTGGAAGAATTCCACAGAGATTTTAACAACCTGCACCCTACCATCAACCTCAGCCTTGACTATTCCACATGAGAAATACATTTCCTGGCTACCACAGTACAAATCACTGATGGCCACATCAACACCATTCTCTATTGGAAACTGACCGTCTACTGCACTTATCTACATGCCTCCAGCTTCCATCCAGCACACACCATATGATCCACCATTTACAATCAATCCCTTAGATACAGTCGCATTTG
This sequence comes from Carettochelys insculpta, assembly GCF_033958435.1. NCBI lineage: Eukaryota > Metazoa > Chordata > Testudines > Carettochelyidae > Carettochelys > Carettochelys insculpta. Next base: position 25,588,691 of record NC_134141.1, on the reverse strand, counting down.
CTTGGATCCTACTGACAGAGACCAAAAAATTCAAGACCTCCACCAAGAATTTATAAAACTTGGTTACCCACTGGGAGAAGTTTAAAAAAAAAACAAAAAAAACACCAGATTGACAGGGTCAGATGAATACCCAGAAACCAACTACTTCAAGATAAGCCCCAGAAAAACCAATAACAGAACACCACGTGTCATCATCTATAGCCCCCAACTCAAATCCCCTGCACTGCATCATTAAAAACCTACAACCCATTCTACAGCATGATGCTACACTCCAGAAGGCCCTAGGTGACAGGCCTGTCCTCTCCTATAGACAACCTCCTAACCTAAGAAAGATTCTCACTAGCAATCACAGGTTACACCACAGTAATATTTATCCTGGAACTTTTCCTTACAACAAACCCCGCTGCCAACTTTGTCTACATATTTATTCTGGGGATAACATCACTGGCCCTAACCATGTTAGTTACAAGATCAAGGGCATGTTCTTGTGCACTTCAAGCAACAGTATATATGCCATTATGTGCCAACAATGCCCTACCCCATGTACATTGGACAGACTGCGCAAAACCGGCACAGAAGACTAAATGGACACAGATCAGGCATCAGGAATCTCAATACACATAGGCTGGTCAGTGAACACTTCAGTGAAGTGGGTATTTCGGTTAATCTGTGTCCTAGAACAATGAATTTAAAAACAGCTTACATGAAGAAATTTGTGAATTGGAATTCATATTCATATTTGACACATTAACATATGGTATGAGTACAGACACCAATTACCTCATGCATCACAAGGACTGCGTCCCTTCCTTTGATGCATGTAATTTTCTCAGGCAGGACACTTAATGTCTCCCCCCATCCTTCTGCCACTTACATCAGTCTCATGTACTTGATTTATCCATTTTTATACATATATTTATTTATTTATTTATTTGGTCCTCTGTACTTATAAATGTCAGTCTGTATTGGAAATGGGATTGATCTGCTGAAGTGGGTTTGTCCCATGAAAGTTCATCACTGAACTTTGGACATCACTGATGGACCAAAGACAATGATCAAACAACTTGTCTCCTGCCATCCATCTCCAGCCTTTGACAAAACAGAAGCCAGGGACACCATTCCTACCCCTTGCCTAATAGCCTTTTATGGACCTAACCTCCATGAATTTAGCTAAGTCTTTTTTGAACTCTGTTATAGTCCTAGCCTTCACAGATTCCTCTGGCAAGCAGTTCCACAGATTGACTGTGCACTGTGTGAAAAAGAACTTTCTTTTCTTAGTTTTAAATGTGCTACACATTCATTTCATTTAGTGTCCTCTAGTTCTTATATTATGTGAGCAAGTATATAACTTGTCTTTGTTCACCCTTGCCACACTGCTCACGACTTTATATACCTCTCTCCTATCCCTCCTCAGTCTCCCCTTCTCTAAACTGAAAAGTCCCACTCTCTTTAGCCTCTCATATGGGACCCACTCCAAACCCCTACTCATTTTAGTCGCCCTTTTCTAACGCCAAAATATCTTTTTTGAGGGGAGGCAACCACATCCTTTCACAGTACTCAAGATGTGGGTGTACCAGTTTTATATAGAGTCAGCAAGATATTTTTGTCTTATTTTCTATCCCTTTTTTAATAATTCCTAACTTCATATTTGCTTTTTTGAATGGCGCTGCACACTGCATGGATGTTTTCAAAGATAGTCCCAAAATCTCTTTCATGATTTGTTGTAGCTAAATTAGCCCCTATGATATTGTATGTATACTTAGGGGTTATTTTTTTCCAATGTGCATTACTTTACACTTGTCCAAATTAAATTTCATTTTCCATTTTGTTGCCCATTCACTCAGTTTGGTGAGATTTTTTTGAAGTTTTTCAGTCTGCTTTTGTCTGGACTATTTTGAACACTTTAGTATCATCTGCAAACTTTACCACCTCACTACTTACCCCTTTCACTAGATCATTTATGAATAAGTTGAATAGGATTGGTTGTAGGACTGACCTTTGGGCAACACCACTCTGTACTCTTCTCCATTCAGAAAATTTACCATTTATTCCTACCCTTTGTTTCCTGTATTTTAACCAGTTCTCAATCCATGAAAGGATCGTCCCTCTTATCCCATGACAACCTAATTTACACAAGAGCCTTTGGTGAGGGACTTTGTCAAAGGCTTTCTGGAAGTCTAAGTATACTGTATCTACTGGATCCTCCTTATCTGCATGTTTGTTAACTCCTTCAAAGAATTCCAACAGATTAGTAAGACATGATTTCCCTTTACAGAAATCATGTTGACTTTTGCCAACAAATTATGTTCTTCTATGTGTCTGACTATTTTATTCTTTACTATTGTTTTATCTAATTTGCCTGGTACTGACAATTGGGAAGTAATTTCTACCTGAGGTGACATAGGAAAGAAATAGGTGACTCCATCCTAAAGAAAACCTTTCAGGGTCTTCCACAGTTCTTAAGGTTTTCTCCACCATAGATTTTGTATTTAATTTCATTCATAGTTTGTGGAGAATACTGAATATTTATAACTAAAAAATTCAATATATCAGTATAGAATAGTGGGAAAAGATCAACCAGTGTTTCAGCCAGTGATGCACCATCGAGAGCAGAGAAGCCAATTCAGAGTCCTACTGCATGGGAGGTCTGGTGCACCTTACAGCCTGCCAGTATCTCTTAAGGTGATAACTGAGACTGCAGTGAATTAGTAACTGAGTTTTTATAGCTTATTCCATTACAGTCAGACTTCATTCCTTCTAAAACTGACACCTGAAGAAGAGAAAAGAAGCAGAATGAATAAGATATTAAATAAACAAGCTACTTTCATGAGTCAGCAGAAGTCTACTGTGAGAACAGCCTGCAACAGCAGTTGATCAATGAATGTTACAGAAGAAAAGGTCAATTGGAGCCTAAGTGACATGGAGTAAAAACAAAGATGAAAGAAATGGTGCTCTACTTTTGACAACTTAAAATATTCCATCTATTCACTGGCAGCAATTTTTTATGTGCAACAATATTTTTTTCACCCTGGGTACATCTTTTAGTTATTTGACCTGCCATTTTCTTTAGATTGTCAGCCAATGAAAATGTTTTGTTTCCGAATTAGTATTCCCCCTTCCTTTTCCCCTCCACTCCTATAACTGCTCTTTTTCCCTCACACACACACACACACTCTCTCTCTCTCTCTCTGTGCTGGGTTTTTAAATGATTGCCCAGCTCTCCTAGGTAATTAGGGATTTATTATTAGATGAATTTTTATTGAGCATTATCACTTACAGCGTAGGTAACACCTTCAAAGTATGGTACAAACACTGGGCTAGATCCCTAATGGTTTTGTAGCAACACAAGTCCATGAGGTTTTACTGAGGATCTAGCATCTTAACAAAGCAATTCAACAGACGCTGACACCCTGTAGGAGCCAAGTGCTTATCATCATTCTACAGATGGGACAACAAAGAGACTCGAAGTTGTCTATACAAGAAGTCATTAGCAATTGGAACCTTAAATCTGCTGATTCCCACTCTTCTGCTTGTACCTCAAAATCACACTGCTTAAACAGTAAAATAACCTGAATTTTAGTCACTGCATTACAGCAGTAAAATATGAACTATTTCATGTACCAAAAACAAAACACAAAACCCCAGATGGGTAGGCAGGAATTTTAAATCTCTTAAGTATCCTGAAAAATAACCACTGAACAACATGACAGGTTGCCCATTAGAACAAAAGTAGCAAGATTAGTGCAGCACTTCTAACACTAGCTCTTCCATAAGGCGTTAGCAGCATTTGACATTTATCACTGATAGCAAGAGCGACGAAGCTTCTATGCTCGATCTGACTCACAGTCCTGTTAGTTCAGTTATATGTCTTCCAGTGGCCTGCACTAGAAATATCAGAAGAAGGTGCCATGGAAGAAATCTTACAGTAGGCAGACATGGGACAAACTGCCTTAATAGCTAGAGATTGGCTTAGACCCCGAAGCTTGCCAACAAGGTCTTACTTGTTGGTTGATGAGACTAGCACCAGGCTGGAACAGAAGCAATAGTAGAGTTGAACTGGCTGATTTAAGGGCCAAGGATTTATAACTGGGCAGCTAAGCACTGGCTCTGACTTTATGGCTGCCAGGTGTCTGTTTTTGACTGGAATGCCTGGTCAAAAAGGGATCCCAGCAGCTCTAGTTGCCACTAGTGACCAAGCCATTAAAAGTCTGGTTGGCAGCATAGTGGACACCTGAGCCTAAGGCAGACTTCCTATCTGTTCTGGCTCCCTGTAGCTCCCAATAGTCTCTATCAGGTTCCTGAGGCCCATAGGCAAATGGGCAGTCAGGAAATTCCATGTTCTGTCGCTACCTGAGTGCTGGCTCCACAGTGTTCATTGGTCAGGAACTGCGACCAATAGGAGGTTGGAGGTGTGGAGGAGGACAGAGCCTTGCAGGCTTGAGAGTAGCTCATGGCACATCCCCAGCTGTCCATATGCCTAGAGGCTGCAGGGACCTGGTGGCCACCTTCTGGGACCCATAGTGCCAGGACCCTGCACCCTCTCCAGCACCCCAACCCTTGCCTCAGCCCTAAGTTCCCTCCTGTACCCCAAACCCCCTCTTACTGGGCTTCACCTCAGAGGCCACACCCCGAGGGCACTTTCTTACTCTTTCCACATGCCAACCTCTTTCTCCATCCTGGAGATCTCTCCTGTCTCAAACCCTGCATTCCTGGGCCCATGACAAAGCCCACTACTCCCTCCTGCAGCCTAACCGCCCCCCGCCCCGCCCAGCCCAGTGAAAGTGAATGAGGGTGGGGAGAGGGAGGCTGGAGTAAGTGCTGGGCAGGGCCTTAGAAAAGGGGCAGATCAGGGTGTGCAGGGCCTCAAGAAAAGGGCAGGGCAGGAGTGTTTGGTTTTTTTTGTGGAATTAGTAAGGTGGCAATCCTATCATACGTCTCTATTTAGGCATCTAAATAAGCTGCCTGATTTCAAAAAGGTGCTGCATACCCATCTGTTTCCAATTGTTAATTTTACTGAACATTTTGTAACTATGGACTAAGAACAGTACTATTAGGCACTCAGTTTTAAAAAAGCATGCTCAAGTCAAGAAAATGATTCAGAGGGCTTGTTTACTTTGAACTTTTGTAAAGGCATAGCAATGACCACGGTATATCCAAAGAGGTTAAACAACATAATTCTAAAATGTTCGGATGGCCGATGTAACCCCCAAAATTGATTTGATTGTGGTTTTATCTGCTCTTCCATGAGATGCCTTATTTTTGAACTAAAATGGAGAATGTAGCTGTAAAGATAAATTAGGCAGTTTGCTAACCACCTCAAAGTTGGTGGTGAGACAAAAAGCTGTTCAGAGGATTTTAGTGGTATGGGTGTGTAATAGCTTTGGGCCTACCAGCTGAGGTGGAATTGGTTTGTTTGGATGAGCTGCAGTGGTTGATGTTTATTTACCAAACATATAGAAAATTGTGAGCTAGACAAAAAAAGTAATTTTCTGTTTTAATCTATATTTATAGACTGTTGTAATGATGCCATTATAGTCCTGTTATGCGTATTATGGAGGGGAGAGAGAGAGTAGGTGTGATTTTTTTTATAGTATACTGTGTGAATGTTTATATAGTGGCCTTACATTTCAGTCACTTAAAGTAATGACAGTTTCATATTGGATGTGCAGTGACTGTGCAGTCAAATGCAATAGCAATGGGACTTTGCATTTGTAGCATTGGTCATTAGAACTTACTTTTGAGAAGAAAACTATTGCTCCAGCCTGACTCTGCAATACAATCTATAGAATAAAGATTAACCTATCCAGACCCCACTGCACTCAGGTTACAATGCACCCTTTTCAAGACAGGCTAAGGGATTTTAAATTTTCAGCTGACAACTAGCAGAAAGGCTCTCATCTGAAGGGCACCACCTCTTATGTGGCAGTTCTTCCTCTCTTTACCACTCCACTGCAGCGATAACATCAAGGGTGCACTGAAGTCCTAGCTGAGTATTGAACTTACAACATTTTTCTGCACAAGGGGTAAATGCTGCCAAACGAGCCAATGATACCTTTATAGTGGTGTGTTTTCCTGTCTAGCTAACAGCTATATTTTTCATGACTGAAACTATCTATTTTTATCTATATTTTATCTGAAATTATCTATTTTTGAACTTATGTCCAGACATGCCCAGCATGTTTCATATTGTAGTGACCGAACTGGAACCGCAAAATACATTGTTTGAAGAACAAACACTTGAGCAATAGCTCACTGAAGCTCCTACACACAAATGAGATACGGAAGGTATTTCACTTGAATGATGAATTTCTCTGTCCTGATCCTCATTCAGGCAGCATTACATCGTGTGTGTGAGTGTGCATGTGTACTCCAGCCCCCACAAAACCTCTGCCAAACCTACTCCTCTTGGGAAGAAAGCCAACAATGTGAAATGCAATCTAGTTGCTTCCCCCATCCTTCCTCCCAAGGGGAGTTATTTTAAAACTTCAAGCTCACTCCGTGGTAACACTGACCAACAACACCAACCAAAAAAAAAAAAAAGAGAGCAAGGATCTGGGAGGTTTAATAAAACAGAAACAGAGGAAAAATGTTGGGCAACAAAGGGCAAAGGCTACTGTTCGCCAGGGATCAGTGTCACTTCACAGCAGTGAAGTGCTTTGGTGGGAGGACTGGTTAGAGAAGGGGTTGCAAACAGCAAAGGGCAAGTTAGTTTGAGAAGAAGTTGACAGCAGTAGAAAGTACAGGGCAGAGCAGAGGTGGGGTTGCCTGCAAGTGCAGCAGCATAACAGAAAAAAAAAGTAAGGGCTTGGCACCAGCAGCTAAATGTGGTATAATACACCATTAAAGAAGAGCTTGGTGAGAGGAGGGTTTTGGCGGTGGCAGCAGAGTGCCTTCTGTGGTAGAGGATGTTTGGCATGGCAGGGTGGAAAGGGACAGGTTAACCACTGGCAGCAAGGAAGAGTTTGGGGGTGGGAGCTAGGAAGCTATTTGACACTAACTGGAGAGTAGTTAAGTGTGGAAGGAGTGGGGTGGCAGCACAGGCTGTTGAAGAGAGATTAAGAGGGTGTCCTGGCACAGGTGACCAGCCTAGGATGTTTGGGGAGCTAGCATGGAAAGTTTAAGGGGGTGGCACAAAGTGGCTACTGAATAAGGTTTAAAGAGGTACTTGAAGGCAGAAGGGGGTGGCGTGGGGGCTAACCCAGGGAGTGCTGAGGGGAGTTAAGTGGGTGGGAGGGCTGAGGGGCTGTTTGTGGGCTAGCCCGGGTCAGTGTAGTGGGCGGCGGGGGTGTTAAGGAGCATCTGGGAACGCTCAGGGGTAGTCACAGGTGCTGTGGGGAATTAAAAGGCATTTGGAGGGCAGTTAACAGGGCACGAAGGGCGTAAAGGGGTATTTGAGGGCCAACCCGAGCAGATAAGAGGCAGGCGGGGGGAGGGGTGAAGGGGCGGCCAGGGCCAGCCCGGGGCAGTGAAGGGAGCGGCGGCGGCCGGCGCGGGAGCCTGGGCCGTGGCGGCGGCGGCGGCCAAGCTACTCACGGTGCCCGCCCCCGCCCGGGCCGCTGCCGGCGGTGCGCCACACGCCGCCCCCGCCCCCGCCCCCGCCCTCGCCCTCCGAGCGGCCCTGCCGCCCGCCCTCCAGCCGGCCTGCCTCATGTCGCTGCCTGTGGTGCTGCCGGGCTCCTGCTGCCCCGTGGCCGGGCTCTCCGCGGCGCCTCCGGCGGCCGCTCCCGGCCCCGCCGCCTCCTCTCTGGCCCCGCCGCCTCTGCGGCCCCGCCGGTCCGGCTCGGGCTTCCAGCACCATCGGCCTCCGCCGGCGGCGCTCTCCCCGCTGTCCGCCCGCCGGGCCGCCGCCGCCGCCGGGCTGCTGCCGGCGAGACCGCTGCTGTCCCTGGGGCTGTTGCAGCTCATCCTGGGCTGCTGCATGGTGGCGCTGAGCTTCGGGGCGCTGTCCCTCAGCGCCTCGCCGCAGGTGAAGAACTCCTGCCCCTTCTGGGCCGGCTCCTCGGTAAGTGCTCGCCGGGGCGGCGAGAGCGGCTACCGCCACAGCCCGGGGGCGGGACGGTGGAGCCCGCCTGCTCCTTAGGCCGGCTTGGCAGTCAGCTCCGGCCGCAGTTACCTGTGCAACCTGGCCGGGCGGCTCGCTGTCACGTGGCTGATCCGGCAGCGCTCGAGCCGGGCGGTCAGTTGTCGCAGGTCCGACCTATCAGTTACGGGGTTGATCTCGTTTCTAGCCAGTGTGTTCGAGGATCGCATGTGGAATCTGGTATCTCTCTCCACTCTGTTAGCGATCACATGGCGGATCGGTTAGCTGGCTAGCCAGTGGGTTAGCTGTCACATGGCCCATCTGTGGTCCGTCTAGCCAAACACAGCAGCAGAAATGTCGCCCTTTAAAGACTAACCAAATGATTTATTCGGTGATGAGCTGTCGTGGGACAGACACACTTCATCAGTTATAACGTAGCTGATCACTGTAATCCAGGCCTGAGCCCACTTTTTAGGTTGGGCCCCCCCTTGTCCTTCCCGCAATTAGTAGGGCCCTGCCCCCCCCCCCCAAGTAGTCCAAACCATTGCAAATTTCGGTTATGCTCCTATGAAGAAATAAAAAGAAAAGCCTTTCAGCATGTGTAAGAGGGGAAGTATGTGGAATGTAGAAAGGTTATTAATTGGTATGTAGATGAATACACATATATCAAAACAGTAACATATTCAACATTTTTAATGAGATGGATGAGCCTGAGACCCAGCAGCTAATCGTGCTGTGGCCCCTTAAGAAATTTCACCCCCCCCCCCCAGCTGCCTCACACTTCCTTCACTTTTGTTCTAACCTGTGGTTTATCTAGCTAATCTGTTAGCTGTCCTAGATCTAATCTGTTATCTATCAGGTCCATTTACTTGTGTATTAGCTACCACATTTGAACAATCTAGCTAATCTATTAGCTATTATGTGTCAGAACGGTCTAAGCAATCTGTTCTCTATCTCTTTCATCTATTAACTAACATGTTTTGGAGGGGTAGTCTATGGCCTGTATTATAGGGGAGGTCAGACTACATATTCATAATGGCCCCTTCTGGCCTAGGAATCTGTGAATCTATATATCCATCAATATGTATCTTGTGACTATGAAAGAGGCTGCATCTTCTGCTTGTTTGCAAAGTCCCTCAGACATTTGAGGCACTACAGGCATAATTATTAATTGTCTATTGCTGCTACCATTAATAGGCTATTATACTTTCAATCATAAATTTTTGATTTAAGGGATTAGCTCTGCTCTTTTATAATAGAAGATTTATTGAATTTAACAAGACTCACAGAATGTGATTTCAGGCTCTAATCACACAAGGAGCTTTATGCAGCCAGACCTAGGCTGCAATGCCTTATTGATTCTTATGGTATTCCAAATGGGTGTGAGGAGATCCTTGCATCAAGATTGAGACCTAGGTGATTAGAACAGGTGCATGGTAGAATGCTTGTGTGATATTCTAGTTCTGCTTTAGATTTGCAGTGTGATGTTTAGCATGCTACTTAATCTTGCTGTGTGTCAGTTTCCCTGCCTGTAAAATAGGAAGATTAATAATTCCTTACCTCAGCAAAGTGTCATCAAGAGTGTTTATCAGTGTTTGTAAAGCAGTTTGAAAACTTCAGGTAAAAGTTTCTATATATTTATGTAGTACTTATGAAAATACTTTTATAACAAGCTGCACTTTTAGCTGAATTTTAAATTGTCACTGTTCAGAGGCCATATATTTTATTTGTTCAGTAAACAAGTGAGAGTGCTATTTTGTCTTTTAGAAATAATAATATAAATAATATGTTATACTGTTGTCTACAGGTTTTACTTCTGTAGCAGCATGAACCCCCACAAAGATATTATTACAGAAAAATAAACAAAGAGGCCAAATTGACATTTATAACTCATTATTTTAAGTGTTTTTCCTTATAAAATCTTAATCTCTCAAACCTTGTATGCCTTCTTTTATATGGCTAAAACAGGACCACATCCATATTAAATTTGCACTTATGTAAGAAATTCGTTTTTTAATTACTTGAGTGCAGAATGAACATGCAATCTGTTGCTCTGTGAAACAATATGATGTTTCCTTCCTATTCCTGCAGCTCCAGAACAATATTATATTTGACTAAGAAATGTATTGAAATCATTATTTCAGAGTTGACAGCACTCATGAGGCATTTTATCCCAAAGATAATTCTTTAAGAGGGTAATAAGTGACTACAGAAAAAAGCCTTGGTGGGGTTTGAAGGACTGTTGCTACTAGAGCCCTTGCTGGGTTTATGGCAATCACTGAGCCTGTATAGGTTATTTTATTGTTCGAATGTATGTTTTTTCTACTCTTTGAGCTTAACAATTTGCTTAGGAAAAGCTGCCTGATACCTTGTACCAGTGTTTCTCAACTTTTTTTTATAAAGTACCCCCTGCTTTTTAAAAAAAAAAATTAGAAGTACCCTCAATATCTGCGATTTTCAGACACACGTTTTTTTTCTACCATTGCAACACATTTGTTTAAAGAACTTAATTGTAACTGGTTGGTTGGAAGAAATTGCCTATAGGTGCCTATAACCATAGTACTTGTGATTGTGCAAAAAGGATAAATAAAAAAGATGAACATAAAATAAGTTCATTTTTATTCATAAAACGGTTGAGAAACACTGAGTTAATGTACCCTCTGGAAGAGCTCTGTGTACTCCATGGGTACATGTACCTCTGGTTGAGAACCACTGCCTTATAACTGTGAGTAATGATGCTGTTCATAGCATCTGCAGAGGAAACCAAGGCAGGCACACATAGGCAGGGACCCATGGAACCTCAAAGTACTCCAGTCAAAAGGAAGTGAGAGAGTTAATGGCTGGGGAACTAGGACCCTAAAACTAGATAGTTTTGCTGGAGCAGTTCAGGTTTTGGTGATCTCTGACAGACATTGGTGATACAGCATCACATGATTATTTTTCACTTAGATAGGTCACAGATTATTTTGTAATGAAACTGCAAAGTTACATATATAGTTTTGAAAGAGGAATGGTAATGTCAATGGGTGTTTAGGTCAAATCATGTATGCGCATGTCCTAGCCCGGATTCATTACCTAATTAGAAGTTATTGGGGATATACAAAGCATGTACTTTTAAAAAAAATTCCTAATAGGTGCAGATCCATTTGATTTAGCTTATCTTTTTTCTGGGGCTTGCTATAAGCTTGAAGTTCAGTGTTCATTTAAACTGGTCACATGGGTTCAGATCCTCCAAAGAATTTGGGCTCCTTGTGTCTATTGATTTTTTTTATTAGGAGTTAGGAGCCTAAATTCCCCTGAAGATGAAGGTAAATCACACCAAGTTTCCATTTGGCTACAGAGCACAGCAGATGATGTGTTCTGCCATGCCTAGCTTTCCCCCTTATCTACCCATGTCCCCCACAATGTTCCCTCTAATTTTTTTCCATCCATGTTGAAATAAATTTTGTTATGTGCACCAAGGCATGTGTGGATATGTACCACCAGTAGATGGACATGCTGCCAGCTGTGGGCACTCTGCTAAAATGCTGCCCAAGTGCTCATCTTACAAGGAACACTGGCCCCCAATAATATTAAGTGTTAAATGATATTGAAATGTGTTTCCTTTCAGTTTTACAGCAGGATTTATTCCTGATCTGTCAGTATGGATCAAGCTACATGTATGTGTCTATAAATCTTCGGCTGTAGCCTCTTCAAAGTTGTTCTCTTGATTGAAATACTGAATTTAGAAAATAAGGCAACATGATACAATCATTTCTTTGTCTTTTGGATCCCCTCCAGCATAACAGTTGAACCATGAGCATAACTTTGAAGTTAATAGGATTACTGGCATACCTGAAATTTATACATGTGTGCAAGAGGTTTAAGTTAGTAGAAATGTTACTTTGTAGTCAGCTGAGGAGTTTGAGTTTACTGAAAAAATGTGTTTCTAGAAAGTTGTGTAAGTGGATTTAAAAACTAAAAAAGACCAATGAGGAAAAATCAAGGAGCATCTTATCAATGTTCCTTCTAAAACTCTGTTAACAGTTTCTTTCAGTGTATTAGACTCAAAGATATTTTGGACCATAGACTTTTGTGGGCAAAGACCTGCCCCATCAGATGCATTAATCGAAGCATGTGATGAAGCGGGTGTTTGCCCACGAAAGCTTATGCTCCAAAATATCTGTTAGTCTATAAAATGTCACAGGACTTCTTGTTGTTCTTGAAGATACAGACTGACACAGCTACCTCCCTGATACTTTTCAGTGTATTAGTGATGGGTGATGAGGGTTGTAAAGGAATTCCATCTATATGGCTGTTCAGTCCTGCATAATTATGGTTTTTTGTTTGTTTTTTTTAATGCTCATGCAGGTGATCTTGTCGGGAATCATAGGCTTAACAACGTGGAAGAGACCAGTGGTTCTTTTGGTATGTATCTGCTAACATGCATTGCAGGGGAAGTGTCATAAGATGCTCTTGAGATAACAGATACTGGTACAGAGGTTAATTTCCTGACCCTTTAAAATGCGGGAATTACTGAGTGCACAATTAAAGCACAGAAAGGGGTATATTCTTCTCTCAGTGCACATAGCTCTTCTTAGCAATAATAGGAGTTAAGGGTCTGAACAGGGAAGAATAAAGTTATTTTTATGGAGCTTTTCACATTCATGCAGGTATTTCCTAATAAAAAATTATAGATTTAGTATAACCATTCAAATCTCTTTATCCTGTGGTGTTTCCTGGCCATAAATTTTTTCAATTCTGCTTCATCAGCACTCCTGCAGACTATAATTTGTCATTTGGGGGCAATGCTATTCAAGTTTCCAGAAAGGGAGTGGTTTCAGGACTGATACCTCAGCTGTCATATACTGCTGCCTACTACTACAGCTCAGAGTTCACCCAAAATAATGTTGTCTTGTACCATTCAACTTTGTTCTGCCAGAGATTTTAAAGAAATTAAGATACCACATTCTTTTGACAGAAGTATATAAATGTACAAGGTATGTAAGCTGTATCTAGATATAAACTAACTAAAGTACTTTTTGTTTCTGTGAGCCAGTAGATCACAGTTTCAGCTCTGTTCCAGGATGTGAGTAACCAAAAGATGTTGTCACCAGATGCTTTTTAGGTGGGATGCATGAAGTGGGGTGGCTTCCATACAGCGCCATTTTTTGTTTAGGCAGAGAAACCAAGGAGTGAATAGGTACGTAGAATGGGTTCCTTTCTTCTCTTTAGAGAACGTGATCTGTCCAGATGAGGTACATTAGTGGAAGAGAACAGTATTGCTTTTCTGCTGCCTATGTTGTACCAGTTCTGTGAATAAATAGAAAAGTTATCCAGGGCTCTCAGTCTGGCTGTTTACACATGAACTAAATTTGTTTAAAAATAAATGTGAATCCCACCTGTCTTTAAGAATTTCAGCCTTGTGAGGAGCTTGGTGTTTCTGTATCTGGGGGTGGGGGGTAAGCAATCGCTGTTTACTATCTTCTTCTCTTCTATATTCTAATCCTTCTTCCCTATCCTCCTTTCTATCAATTACATGGATTATTTCTTTTTTTACCTGTGAACTGAATCAGCATATTTACTCTTTTTTATTTTTGTTATAAGAAGTATGGATCTTCATTATTTTTCATTTTTGAAAATGTGTGTGTTTGATTAAAGTGTGATATTTTTCCCAAGATTCAGGACTAAACGTTAATGTTACCAGATACATCACCAACAGTCATACCATGTGGGCTCTTTAATATAGAGGACCTCACAGATGGATTGCTGTCATACGTGGTCAGCTTTTAAGACTTCTGTAGAGTTTAGATATATTTTGAATTGGATACCAGTGTCAATCCAGAAATCTGAGCAATCAGATCAGTCTCAGGTGTATGTTTTGAATTGCCTGGGCTTGTATTGCATAACCGGCTTGTTAGCATTTGTACCATATCTGTGAAGAGATTTGGGACAGTGTGGAAAAATTATAACATTAATTCCTGTTGGATTAATGATCACTCTTTTTATTTCTATAGCTTTGGCAGTTTTGAAATAAGTGCTGAAGTTGTCTTGAAACTTCCAAATCAAATATTAAAGATCATAAAATAGTTTAATTTGATTTAGATTGAGGTCTCAAATCTAGTAATTAAAAATTGTCCAAAGAGCTATTCGGGCTTATTCATTTTGTAATAATAGGTACATCTTTATTTCCCTTCTGACTGCTTGTATTATTCAGCCTGTGCACCTAGTTATCACTTAGCAATATTTAAGAGAGATCCCAGCAGCTGCAGTTCCTAGTATGCCTTAAAGGAAGGAGAGGGCAGTTGACAGAAAACTCCATGCAAGTCAGGGACTGCACATCAGGCTGTTTCTTCCTCCTGGATCTAAGGAGAAGGGAGCAGGTGTTTGGGTTGTGGGAGTACAGCTGGCCTCTGTGGAGAGGGCTCAGGTATCTGGGCTAGCTGGACACTGTTGCTGGGCTCTGGGGGATTGGAGGTGTGGGTTTACTGGTGTGTTGTAGCATGGCTGAGCTCTTGGGGCGGGGGAAGGAGATATCTGTGTCTGGCCCCTGACTGGGCTTTTGGGGGAGGGGAGAAACAGGGCAGAAAAGCAGGAGCTGGGTTGTTATAGGAATTTCTTTAACTCCTAGGGGAAGTTGTTTTGTCTGTATTGTTACAGGCATCCCATCAACTTCCCTTACGCGTTGCAATTTTGAGGAGTACTGGTATCAACCCTATGACAGTCTGCTTTAGTGTGGCCCCACAAGGTATGTTAAGTCAAACCCTGGAAGATCAACCAGCAGTATGTCGATTTTCCAGTAAGTGTGGACGTACCCACAGTTGACACCTATCTTTAATTCACCACATTGATCACAGTAAAATGCCCTCAGGCTCTGAATGGTTTTTCATCTATGACCCATAGACCACCGTGGCATCATGGAGCACTTTCAAGTCCTTTGGGTGAAAACTGCTATCCATTTTCAAGCAGTGATGTACAGTGCTAGTTGCATTCCTGTTTGGGATGCTTCCTAAGAATTTTCCTTGGCTTTTTGAGCAGCTACAATAAACTGCTAAAATCACTGACATCTCTGCATATTGTGTGGCTGCTTTGCAATTATTGCTTGAATTTTCTCTTAAGAAAAATGTCTGTGTTCAAATATGTGGCTGATGCCACAGTTGGAGAAATGCAGACCCATGAGACTGTAGAAACAAACTGCCAAGTGACCTGGAAAGATTAGAGCTGCAGGCAGTGGAGGAAGCTTCAATCGAAATAAAGTCCTCAGAAATTAACAGCACAGATGCAAACTGGTGTGGAGCCAAATACAGCTACCAACTCCACCATACACGTTACAGTTTGTCTAAAATGTGACTGTAAAAATGGCTTTGTGTGCTTTTGTATGCATGACCTGTCAATTATTTCTGTTTTAGATAGGTGCTGCTTTAGAGGTCCCCGATTCCCTTCTAGCTCACCTGCTGGGGCAGGGGCTGCTGGACACCCAGACTTTCCTGAGTCTGGGCTATACGGCAGCCTCTCGCTGTAGCCTATCTAGGTTCATAACTCTGGGACAGTGCCGCCACATGGACTGTCCTGGGGCTGGGGACCCTGGTCTTCCAAGCTACATCTACACTAGAGAGTTTGTTGGAAAAAAAACCCCGGTTTTGTCACCAAAACTCTCAGAGCATCTACACACAAAATGCATTTGTTCAACAGTCTGTCAATAAAAGTTGGCACATCTGCTGACAGCATTCACCTGGCAGCCCTGTGTGCTGAGCTTCCAGTTGGCCATTCTGTCAAGAGAGCGGCTGGGCAGTCTGTCCACTCTCTGCCGACAGAGTGGATTGCTCTTTTGATCTACATTGATATGTGAATGTGATCTGACAGAATTTTGCTGGAAGAGCTCTTCTGTCAATGGATCGCTGTAGTGTAGACGTAGCCCCAGAGAGCTGAGAGTCTAGTATCCTTGGGAGCCAGCTGGCCTGAGAGTCTGCAAGCCTTCTGATAGCTCTGCCATGCTTACTGCCCTAGAGGTACAGACCATGGCAGTTGCTCTCTGAATTTGACTTTCTTTTTGTCAATGTCAGTTTCACTCAACAGCTGCCAGTCCCAGTCAGTGTATTTCATTTTGAATGTTTCTGAAGCACTTTTGAGGTGGAATTGTCAGTATTTAAAGCATTTGGTTTCAGTCCAATTTGAAAAGCTATAAAATTTCTTGAAATTCAGTAAAAGTAAAGTCCTCTGCCCAAGTTCTCTTACCTCATTTTTCTATAGCCAAAGTCACTAGCCTCAAATTTTGGCCAGTTCTAGTCAGCAAAAAAGTTAGAAAAAGTGTTTTTTTTTTTAACTGTTAGCCCTCCAAACTCAGTTTGGGTTCTGAGAATCAACCTGTTCTTTCCAACTTTCATAATTTTGATTTTAGGAGTTTTGTTACTGCATCTAAAATATAGCATAACAGACTTTTTAAAAGAAATTACATATTTCATGCTTCTGAATTACTGTTTTTCTTTTCTTGATCTTTATTACAAAGCTCTGTATAATTTCTCAATAGTGGCCACATCTGATGGAAAAATTACCAAGATTATAAAACTAGTACTTGTTCTTGCACCTATGTATCTGAAGGAAAACTAATACATTGATTTGTTTGCCCTAGAATTATGTTTATTGTTGTTTATAATATGTAATTATTCTGAAAGAAGCATTTTTGTTTTGTTTACTGGATTATCAAATTGTTTGTTTGGGTCCTGTTCCAACAATATGTGCACAGTGAATTGCAGGGACTCAGTTTCCCCATCTGAAAAAGGGAATGATACTTGTCTTTCTCGGTAAAGTTTTTTGAGATCTATTGCTGAAAATTGCTACTTAATAGCTTATTATTGTTATTTTTAAGAAACCTGAGATCTTGATTTTTGGAGACTTTTTTCCTTAAAATACATGTCATTTGTGTTGTTTGTTTGTTTGGTTTTTTTTTAAGTAAAGGCAATTGAATCTGAATGACTTCATTTTAGATGGACACATTTCACTAAACAAGTCTTCAGTGACACAGCTTAAAAAAACAGTTCCACTTTTTAAAATTTGTTATATATAAACATATCCTTTAAAGTGGGGGTGATTGGCATGGTTCTCTGGGTTAGATATACAAAAAGCACCTAGGCTCATTGTGATGCTTAACTTCTAGGTACCACACTGCTTAGTGGAATTGGCAGTCCTGTGTTAGGTGACCATGCAGGTTAGATAATGCATAGGGAGAATTAGGTGCTCAAAAATGGGATTCATAGCAGCTGGTGAGCTGGGTATGATAAGCTAGCCAATGCAAAATGCTGAAAGGATGAGTGTACTTAAGCCCTACTCCTGAAAGGGCCTAAGTTACCTAAATCCAGATTGGAGTGAGACACCAATCTCTGCTTGAGATTCCCAGCCATGATACTCCTCCTCTTGTTAGGGTGCCTAAGCCCCTTCTTGCTTCTTCATTGTTTCTTAAAAACAATAGGAAATGGTGCCTTCCCACTTGTAACTTTTGTCTTGGTCAGGATACTGACCCAGGATGTACAAGACCCAGGTCCAAAGAGGCAGATGTGCCCCAGAATGTCCTGTAGTTACGGCACTTACCTGAGAAGTGGGAGGCCTAAATTTAAATCCAACTTCACATGAGGCAGAGGGGGAACCAAATATGTCTCCCATCCCACATCCTGGGTTTATGTTTGAATGACTAGGTTAAAGGTTGAATAGTAACAGAGTTTACAACACTTTGGAAAGAGAGGCTGCTGAACTCTCTCTTATATTCAAATTCGACACATTAACACATGGTTTAAACCAGCATGGGAATTTTTTAGGTCATTATAGGGGCTCTTTTGCATACCTGGCTTAATCTAATTCTTGATTTCCACCCCCACCCCCTCAGCTCCTCTACTCTCTGATTTGCTCACCTTGATGATTTTTTTTTCTGATTTGTCAACCTTGATTACTATTTTTGGTTCTCTGTGCCTTAAATATTGAGTCTGTTCTGATATGGCTATGGTCTGAAGAAGTGGGTCTTTCCCTTGAAAGCTCACCACCTAATAAATATTTTTGTTTTGATGGGTTAAAGGTTGTAAGTGTAGATGAGGCAGCACCGCCATCACCTTCTCTGGCTGTCTTTTTGGGGCCTGAGCATGTCTACTGTGTCAGGCCTTGCAGGTGAGGTAGGCGAGGCAATGCCTAGTTTGAACATCCCATAGGGGCTTACAAGTGAGCTAGGTACGTGGGTTGAGGTGGATGTAATTATGTCCAGGGGTAAATTTTGTGGGGCTTAAAGTATTTATTGTTGGAAATTTAAGAATTCTATAAACTCTAGGAGCCTACAGGTTTAGGTGGCAGTAGAGTGGGGTTTTTGAGAGTCCAAATGTAGGAGTTAGGCACATAAAATGTCATGGGAGGGGGACTAGCCCTTTTTGTACAGTCACTTTGTTTTCTCAGGGTAGTGAGCCAGTTTCTCTAGGTGTCTGTGTGTGGACAGTACTGTAGAGCAAAAAAGAAAAATTCAAATGTAATATTACAAAATTGGCAGGGGATCTCAAGGGCAGGTATATTATGGAGCAACTTTTAACTACTTTATTAAATTGGCTAAGTTCCTGTAGTAATTGGAGTTGAAAAGTGTGTTTTATATAAGATGGCTATGTATTCTTTCTTGTGTTCTGGTTCAGTTTTGAGTGTTGAGGTAATTTAGGTAATCTTTATGAATGTATAGGAAGTGGGTCACAGCTCTTAGCAATGAGTTGGTTAAATAAATGTTTTTAGACCAATTCAATATTGGGGTGGAGAACAAATAGATTATTTATCCTTATGTTCTTACGATGGTTTTACATGACTGGAGGGATTCTATTATTGGTAGCAGAGGGGAAATATTAGAATTGAAATTGTTGAATGTGTCTTTTTCTTAGTTGTATTACATCAGATACTTTGATATATTTGCCCAGTTTTGAAAATTAGCAATGTTGAATAAATGGTGCTGCAAGATGTGTCCACCTAATGACCCAATTGTGTGGAGAGGCTGATATAAAATGAAAGTTGGGACATCTAGAAATCACTCTTTGCACCTGCAGGAACATCTTTCAGCGAGCCAGGAAGCTGGCTTTCTAGGGTTTTTAGACAATTTGAAGGAATCAGCTGAAAAATCTTTCTCCCACCAATAGAAAACCTTCTTCAGCTCTTCTAAACTGCACTAAACAGCAAAGGAACTAAATGTTTATTTCAGTCCTAATAAAGAAAATACTACTGTACTCATAGGTCTTTGTACTTGACCTCCAGGCATCTAGTCTGCTGCTGCACAAACTCTGAGAAAAAGGAGGTAGACAACATGTTTTGTCCTAAGTTCATGTCTAAAATAATTGGTACATTCAGTCCTTTTTGGTGAGACTCTAAGGATGAGCCCCAGTGAACTCAATGAGAGTTTTGGCATTGACTTCAAAATAGCCAGAATTTCATCTATGTGACTTTTTTAATACATTAGCGCCCCCATGGTTCATATCTTGTTTTCATTGCTCTTAATTGTGTTTTTCTGTTTCAGGTTAACCTGTTTGTTTTGCTTTCTGTTGTCTGTGTTCTTTTGAACCTGGCTGGATTTATCCTAGGATGTCAAGGCGCTCAGTTTGTGTCCAGTGTTCCCAGATGTGATCTGGTGAGCAGACCTGGTAACTCAGTGTATTTCTATCGACTACATATCAATTACTGCAGATGGCACTGCTGAATTCCTAAGTTCGGAAGTGCAACCACAGCAAAGCAAAAAAAAAAAAACCAAAAAAACCCCCAACATATTGACTTGGGCTTTGATTCAGCAGAATGCTTAAGCAAACACTTAATTTTAAGCATGTGACACATTTCTTTAAAATGGAATTCAACCCTCTCAAGTGAGATTAATGAATACATGCTTATAAGACTATAACTATTTTGAACAAAGACAAAATACAGATGAGCTGGTTTGGTTCCCAATTATGAGTTCATCGGTTTTTAGCACCTATAGCCTTGGCCAGAGCTGGCACATGGTTTACCAGTGTCACAATATCACTAGGGTAGAGCTCTTTAAAACTAGTTTAGAATAAGTACAATAAAGGTGTTAATTACCTGGAGAGGATAAGCAATCGGGCCTAATTCTCACAAAATAGGAAAATCATATTTAATTAAGGCGACGCACAAGACAGAGTTCTAATTTCAGTTCATTATGCTTGGGAGAACTCATGAAAATAAAATATTAAAAGGTGGGACCAAATAAAATACATATTAATAACTGACCTGTTTTACCAGATACTTAGAAGAATGACTCTCAAAGAGAAGAGCATTCTTTCGAAAGAGGGCACGAAAAGGCAGAAGATCTCTCAGTAATGTAAAGAAAATGCAACATGATCTAAATTGAAGTGAGCCAGTGGAGACCCTGATAACTGTTGACGTATTGGGGCTTTATAAAGACTGATTTTTTTCCTTAGATTTTACTATTAACATGAAGTATAATGTGGGAATCAGTGCAGCTTCCGGAACATACGAGTTGGAGTCAAGCGATCAGGTTCTGGTGCTAATGAGCAGTTTGGCAGTCAGAATTACATGAGTCCCAACATTTGGAAAGAAATATTAATAATAATATTTCAGTGAGAAATTTTTAATGCTTTATTGAGAATTTCACTGTTCATCTCTTCACAGCCCAGAAATAAGTTAACTGTATGATACCTCCAAAGTTGTGACTGAGGAGAGTTAGGCAATTAAATAAAACCATTGAAGAGAGCTGCCTTTATAAATTTCTACTTGGAAACCGAGGTGACAAAAATGAACCTGAAGGTTCTGAACACAATTATAGAGTACAAGTATAGTCTTAGCAGGTTGTCAAAGAAAGAAATATTGTGCCAGGTGTCAGAAATGTTTATTATAGGTGTTGTATTATGCTCATGACTGCCCAATGGGAGCATATACTATAAATTAAAAAATGCCAATTCTATGCTAGCTTTTTTAAAAAAAAGACTAGCTGCTCCAAAAATAAACCTGCTTCTGTGGAATCGGAGGAGATCATTCAGACATTGATGTGATTGAGAAGACAGTTATTAAATATAAGTTCAGAAGACTTAATTGATGAAATAAGATTCCTTGAGGGAAGAGAGAGAAATATATATAACATAACATTAGTGGAATAGATGAATCGCTGGCATACTGAACTATGCAGATTTGGTTTTGTATCCATATGAGTTAGTCAGATGTATTGTAGAGCACATTCAGCTATAATTAGACACCCAGTCATAGATATTAGAATGATCTGTAAATAAAATCCTAATGCACATTGTTTTTCTTGTTGTTAAAGGTGGACGTGGGTGAAAGCAAGATTTGTTTTTGCTGTGAAGAATTTCACCCAGCCAAATGCACAGAGAAAGAGAATGCACTGAAGCTGTACCCAGTCCAGTCATGTAGCGCTGTTCACCTTCTACTCAAGGTACTCTGAAAACAGCACCAAAGAACTAATGCTTTGGGAATCTTTATATTACAGTGAGAAAATATGTTAAAGGTGTTGCCCTTTGCCATGTAGCAACTCCCATTGACTTCTAGCTCATTCTCATGCCCAGGAGTTGCTCCCAGCTCCGGTATAGTTTGCTCTTGATCTGCAGCCTATGCTGCTGACAAGCACCTCCTGTCCTCACCTTCTTCTTGGCCTATTAAGAAAGTTCCTGCCCAAGAAACAAGGGAGAGGTTCCTACATAAAATTGCAGAGAAGGGTCAGGACTCCTATTTGGAGATTTGTCCCTCTTTTCCGCAACTTGAAACTCCCCTGATTTTCCCTTTCATTCTGTGCCCCCTTGTGGCTCCTAATAAACCCTTAGAAATTAGCCACCTCTCCCAAGCCATCAACCTGGGAAATTGAGTAAAATATAGATTGGAAAAATTATTATTGCCATCGTCCTCCTTCTCCCTGGACTTTTGCACATGTTTGTTGTTAACAATCTTTTTCCTCTTCAGAAAGTTCTCTTTGCTCTGTGTGCTCTCAATGCTCTGACGACCACCGTATGCTTGGTAGCAGCTGCCTTGCGTTACTTGCAGATATTTGCAACAAGAAGATCCTGCATAGTAAGTTTGTGCAAGGCACTATGATAAACTACAGCAGGGCATGCGCTTAGAGCTGGAGAACCAGTAGCCAGATCTGTGTAATCTAGTCAGTGCTTATTTGTACGTTATGCTAGCGTAGAGAAGCTGCTTGTTAACAGAGATTGTATTTGGTTAGGATGAATCTCAAGTGTCTGCAGAGGATGTTGAAGAACAAGGCCGAGTTTCAGATCCTGACGACTTTGTACCGCCTGTGCCGCCACCTTCATATTTTGCTACATTCTACTCATGCACACCCAGAATTAATCGCAGGTAAAAAGCTCTAAACCATCATCTTTCCTACATGTGTCTTACCGTAGGTGTTCTCAACCTTTTTCTTCCTTGGGCCCTCTTCCCAAACGTACAATAAAACCTTCAGGGTCCAGTGGGGTAGGATGCTTGGGACGTCGGCCACAGTGGGGGCTGCAGACACCAAACTGGGACTCCAGCGTTCAGCTCCATGGCTCCACTCTCAATTTAAGCGCTGCAGGGAGTGCCAGGGCTTGGGGCTTCAGTCCCAGAGGTGGGAAGGGAATCGTGCTCGGGACTTGAGCCCTAGGGGTAGTGCTGGGGCTGCCTTTGGCTCAACTTGTGGTTTCAGCACTGTGGGGATACCAGAGCTTGGGGTGCTGGGCTTCAGCCATGGGGCCCTGCAACCCCCTGAAACTGGCTGGGGCATTTCAGACCTGTGGTTGAAAACTGCTGTGTTATGAAACACTGCTTAATCTCATCTTATCACAGGCATTTCATGCTGGAACTCACTGTATGGTACTGCCATTCTTTTGAAAAGATGGATGAGAGAGGGGGCAATATAGCTACAGTAATTCCAGGTTGGCCTTAGGGTATAAATTTGCAGTTTTCACCTAAGCACCAGCAGGACCTTGTCTCAAAGTAAAAGAAATGCTGTAACTTGACATCACTGAGAACATCTTTGATATGAGGACTCCTAATTGAGCCAGGCTAGGCTGAGTGCTAAATCCATTTGCTATGGACCACTCCTCAGGTACGCTCAGCCAGCTGACATTGTTATCCAACCTCACAGTTTCCGTTTGGGGAGTAGAGGGCACTGCAGCTGCTATATTCGAAAGTAGCCCTAAAGACCATTTCACACAGAATTAATGAGACTAATCAACACCTAAGCCTGAGTACTGGCATTAGCCCATCTTAGCCTGTGTATGAGCAGCTACGCTGCAAAGGCCTGCCTGCCTGTGTTAGTGGGTCCATGCTGGTTCTGCAGTTCTGCGTTCACTTCTGCGTCTCTAGGACTTCTGGAGTCCTAGCTCTTTCTTTCAGTGCTGCAGTAAGATGAATCTCTGTTCTCGCCAATAAATTGTGGGAGAACTTCTCTCTCCTTCTGAGCCCGCATAGAGTTGGGTATTGATAGCCCTCCTAAGCCTCTGCATGAGTGGTTCAGACTGCGTCCTCACTGCTCAGTGGACAGGTTACCAACCCCAGTGAAAGCACCATTTGGACTTTATTCTATTGCTCCAAGGGTGCTGGCTAGCTCGGAATAAAAGCAACACTAAACTTGGGGGAGAGGTCAGATTTTTGGATGGACAGAAAGGGGTTAGGGGCTAACCCTGAGTAGGAGCCTAGTTTTACTATGCTCTCAGGATTCATCCTGTTCTGAAATTGCCTGGCAGCATGAGGATCAGAGAGTTGTAAAGATGTGATAGGAATGAAATGGGCAATCCTGGGGCTCTGGGAGGACATCCTGGCCTGAGGTGGTGGTTGGGCTTTCTTGTTGGTTTAATTATTTGTTGTGGGATAGAGGAAGGGTGAGGGGAAATGGCAGGCATGAAGCATTTGGTGCCAGGGGGTAGGAGAAGGAAGAGAAAGAGATACAGTCATAGCTCATCACCTGCCTATGGGTTTACAAGGCATTGCAGCAGAGATGAGTTTTAAGGAAGATAGATTGGTAGCTGCACAACCTTTAACAGGGAGTATTCCTGTGGGTAAATGCTGACAAACAAAACCAGGAAGGTGGTCTTTAGTATGTTGGTCTCAGACCCATAACAAGATAAGTTGTCTTTTGCAAGAAGTGTGTTTAAAAATAACTTGTTTGAAAAATCCATTGTTTCAGTTTTGTTTTAGGTTTCCACCCCAGAGACCAGGTTATGCCCTTAGGCTTTTTGTTGTAGGAGTGGGGCCACAATCTCACTGTGCCTCAGTCTCTCTCCTATAAAAGAGCGACAATTTTTCCATTCCCCCTCTGTTTGTCACCTGATAGTAAGCGCTTCAGAGCAAGAGCTGTCTCTCTCTGTATGTACAACGCCTACCCACAGTGAGGCACAATGTTATTTTAGGTCTGTAACCATTATTGTAATATAAATAATAGATATCTTAGGTGTTCCAAAGAAAACAGCCTTGAATTTTTGTAATGGTCACAAATTTAGATCATGGAAGAAATTCCTCCCAAATTGTACCAGTTTAAGGTAGGTCATATATGGCATTAAAGGGTAGAGCACTGCTGGATATGCTGTCTGTCACATGATAGGTAAAACCAAGGTCATGACCTTGTAGCTATGAAAGATCCTATGGGATGATCCCAGGTACTTTTCACAAGCATGTATATATTAACTCTTGTGTCCTAGATGAACACAAACTAGGTTAATTGTATTATGAGAAGAAATTGGGGCAGGCCCTAAAACAGCCCTTTCTGGTACTTGTAGTCAGCTGAACATTTCCAGGGAGAGCTTCAGATCCCTTAGTACTGGAATAGTGAGGTTTTATCTTTTGTGATTTTACAGTAAGGAATTTCAATAGTTAAATAAAATACTCTTATTGCTGTTAATGTATTCTAGAGCTGTGCTTCAGGCTAGCAGGAAATGGAAATGTAATTTCATGAACTGCTGATGAAAAGGGTGATTCTGTGATGTTATGAGGGCTGTGTTCAGTCATAGTGTATTTTTGTTGGTATAGAGAGTTCAGAAAGAGAAAGCAGCAGACAGATTTAATTTCCTCTCTGGGGAGTCAGGGAAACATGACTCACCCACAATCAGATCCACAGTGTCCAGCAATACGTGATTTAAATTCCACCTGACCTTTTCTCCTCCATTGCCCCATCGCTCTCCCCTGCTTGTGTATTGAATGCCAAGCAGGCTCAGTGACCTGCTTTTCTATCCTGGAACTACAGTGGTTTCAGTTTCTAAAGCCAGATCAGCCTTGTTCAGAAGTGAATAGATCAGAAACTACCTCCAGGCGAGAGAAATGCAATGTGTGAAGCACTTTTGGGGGGCTTCCAAAACAGATATGCCTCTAGTATAAAGGAAACATTGCAGAGAGCAAAATCCATGCCAAGGATGCATTTGGAATAGACACATATTCTCATCCACCCTTCAGATTGAAAGCCTAATCCATTGCTTTTGAAGCCAGTGGATTTTTGTTTGTTTGTTCATTCATTGGATGTGCTCTCTCTGAAACCTTTTTGTCTTATTTAATGTTAGACACAGACAGTAAACGTAAACTACCACTGCAGATGTGGTATGTTTTACTCCTTCCTGTAATCTTGTCTTACAAGTTAGCAGGTATAGTAATTAAGTAGTGTTCCAAAATTAGCAAGATAGTAGTAACTGTTATAACTTGGATGGGGCCTTGCAAAGGTAGAATATGGTAGAAAGGAAAATACAGATGATACTTTTCTGCGTGCGGAGAGAGTATTCTTACTCAAGGAGCCATTAGCTCCATTGCTGTTTGGCTTACAATTTTATTTGAAAGTTGGAGGGATTCCCCCAATGAAGATCTAGTTATTTAAAAAAATCCCTCATGATATTAAAAACCTATCATGCATTTTCAAACCTCTGCCCCATTGTGGTGACTGATATTGTTTCCACAGTCACTGGACTTGTTCCCATCACCAAATCTAAAGATACTCTGGGAAATGTCAATGTACCAGTGACATGTTTCCGCTGAGAGTATGAGAATGCTACCTCAAGTTTGGCTCTGTGGCTCTTGAACCTCTAGCTAGCATGAGTTAAAGATCAGGGATGGTAGTCCCTGGCTGTTTAGAGCAGTGTTTCTCAAACTTTCTAGAGTACTGTACCCCTTTCAGGAGTCTGATTTGCTTTGCATACCCCAACTTTTACCTCACTTGCTTACAAAACAAGACATAAAAATGCAAAAGTGTCATACCACGCTATTATTGAAAACTTACTTGCTCATTTTTACCATGAAATTATAAAATAAAATGATTGGAATATAAATATTGTACTTTAGCTGTTTTTTTACCTGTAAGCCTTGTCTGAAAGCAAAGCACCACCACCTGGGGTCAAAGGATGTCACTTATCTTCATGTGGTTGTCTGTGAGCCGAGGTTAGAGAGCAATGTTTGCACTAATCTTTTCCATCAATGTGCAGAATAAATATTTTATGTGCACCAAGATATGCAAATGGACACCATCAGTAGGAGAAAAATAAACAAGCTGTGGGCTCTCTGCTAA
Source organism: Carettochelys insculpta (assembly GCF_033958435.1). Taxonomy (NCBI): domain Eukaryota; kingdom Metazoa; phylum Chordata; order Testudines; family Carettochelyidae; genus Carettochelys; species Carettochelys insculpta. Next base: position 25,562,187 of record NC_134141.1, on the reverse strand, counting down.
TTAGCTGGGTGGTATTTGAATCTCTCCTGAGTGGCTGCAAAAGAACACAGCTTACAGGGAACACTGCCTGGGCACTTGTCTTGCTTACCACTCCCTAGTGTTGACCCTGTGCTTTTGACCCCGTCCCATGATCGCTCCTGGGGGCTACAATCCCCAAAATGAGCAACACTGATATAGATACATTGAGTACCCTCTGGGAAAACCTCTGATTACCCCTGGTTGAGAACCACTGACCTATGGTGCTTTAGTCATCAGCCATGTCCTAAGAGGAAAGCATATAATCATGGCAGTAGAATCCACAAATTTTACAAATGAGGCGAAGAATTGCTTGAAATGGATGGTACTTGGCGACTGCATGAATTATGTTCTCTCAGAATTTGAGATGAGACTCTTCTTGGAGAAAGCTCAAACGTTCAGTGAAGTATTTGAAGAGGTGGAGAAGGCACACAGAGAAAAGAGGATGGAAGCACAGAATGGTCTGGCAGCACCCAATCACTTCACCATTATTTGCTAGAGCTTGGTTAGAGTTCGTCTCATGCTGTCTGTTCCCACATAAGACAGGAGAAAGGGGAGCTTCAGAATGCCTCTGTCACCCATTTTGATACCCCCAACTTTCAATCTCAGGGCTTTGTGTCTAGGGCATCCATTGAGACTGTATGTTAGGCTCTGGGAGGCACTCCTGGTACCTATTCCGCATTCCTTGCCCTGATCTCAGTGCTTGTGGCATTCACAAAGCGTGCCCGCTCCCAGTTCTCAAGTACTTAGGAGTGGGTCTGTGGTGTGGCCTGAACAAGTCCTCTTTGGTCTCAATGTCTCATTTGCCTGAGTTGTGCGCTTTCTTAGACCCCTTACATTTGCGGTGCTATTTGCCTGTAATACGGAGCAAGTAGACCCAGTCACAGCTGCCCCAATTCATAGTTAAATAAAGTGCAGCTGCTCCAACAGGAAAATTGGAGGATGTTTACTGTTCAATTGAAATGCCTTTGCAAGCATGTAATTTAGCTTCAGATGGTAGTCTGTGACAAGATGCATTGAGCAATGGCTCTATTTGCCACCCTCTGTTGCCGGCATTTCACTTGTAACCCCCCTAAATCTGGCCTTTGTTTCCTGTATGGGCTGCAGTCTCTAGTTTAAGAAACACTGACCTAAATGAGTTTAGTACCTATGGAAGACCTCTTAGTACCCATAGGGGTACATATATCCCGGTTGAGAACCGCTGGTTTAGAAGAAAGAGATGACAAATGTAGCAAACTGTTTTGCTCTAAAGCCACAACTAACACAAAACTGTCATAGTCTGGGACTAGTCTACCAGCCCTCATGACCATAGGTTCCACACAAAAAAAGTGGTGGGGTCCATGTATTCTTATTTATCTACCTTCAGGTAGTCCTTTCTCAGAATACTGCCCCACCACCCCCCTGCTTCTTGTGATTTTTACATTAGGATTTTACTGCAAAGGAACATCTTAATTTATAAATGTCTTCTACCTTTGAGGCTCTCACTGATTGGCCTCTCCACCTCACTATACTCATGGGACAAGCCCTTGGACCATAGGCATTTGCTCTGTGATGCAGATACTCGTAATGGAGAATGGAAGGAATCTCTCTTGATGGAAATGGAATGGTTGCCTACAATAGACAATTAGATGAATAGTGATCCCAATTCCTCACTTAGACTGACACAAATTCAGTGAGTCAGGACTGTATGAATTCTTCTCACCACCATAAAAATAGGGTGCAGTAGTAAAAATCACGAACTAAAAACAAATATACAGAACCTGCGCACCAACATTCATGGGAACTACTTAAGTATTAAACAGAGGAAGTCTTTTTTTAATCGCTTTTTAAACTTACGTTGTCAACTAAAATTTAACATAATGTTGAATCCAAGAATCTATATTGTCAAACATTACAGGAGTGCCGTCACTAGAAAAGATTAGATTAATTCTGGAATAGAATAAAACTGATCAGTAAGGCCTTTCGTAACACAAAGTATATATACATGGCACACATGTTCCATTATTGTGGGTGAAATCAAAAGGAAACTTAAATAATGGAAATTTTAGAGAAATCATGTAAAATTAACCGCTTAATGTTCCCTTCCATTATTCAACATAATGACAGGACATTGTTATTAAGGATGGATGCGGTAGTTAGGTTAAAATTACAACTAGCTTGAGCTTCATGCTTTTCCCCCAAAGTGAACCAGTCCCACACTTTTCAAGTTTTATAAAAGTTTGGCTTTTTTGCTTTTCTTCCCCTGCGTCCCTCTCCATCTCTTTGACCATGACCCTTCACCAGTTGATTCCCAAGTTCATGTTTCCTTCTTCCAAGTTGCAAGAAGCTGACTTCATTCCTTTTTACCCCTCTGCAACGCTTTTTAGGAATGTCCATTCTTGCTTCAACCTCCACTGGGTTTCCTTAATAATGTTTTCACAGGCATTTCTCATCTCCCACAACCCCACCAACAGGCTTCTAAAATTCAGGGCAAAATACGTCAGTTATACTGCATATTTCTCTCCCATACTCAGAAAAGCAGAAGCCACAAAGTTTAGACTTTCGCAATTATGGGAATGTTTGGGGCTCAGGGTTTTTTTAGACTCAAAACGCTATTGTCCACAACCTGTAGAAGGGATGTTGAATTCTTTTTTTTTTTTTTTTTTTTTTTAAAGTGATTGTGTGTGTTTATAAAATTATATTCCCACAATCTGGAAATAGAAGATGTGACTAGCAGTTGGAGGTCAATGAAAATGAGGGTTTCAGTGGAGATTTCAAAACCTAGTGACTTTCAAAGTCGGTCCTTAGTACTTTGTGAAGAAGCCAACTCTTAAGCTGTCAGGCATTAGTGTTTGTTTATTCAGCTGTTAAATATGGCAGGATAATAACAGGCAATCAACGGTAACATTTACAACAGGCACTGCAGACATAGAAAACACAGCTCCACACCCTTATCCTGTCTTAGCTATCTCTGGGGGAAATGTAGGATGGAAGCGCTGATTGAGATTTCTGTTGTGTTTTGGGTTATAGGGATCTCGTTGCATCAAAACTCCAACAGTGAGCTAATAGTATTCATCAGTCATATTTGTGTCCATTCACTGAAGTGCTAGGATCTATATTTTCAAAAGTAGATAAGATAGGTGCCCATCTTTGTGCGTGTCTATTTTGCTATCAACAGTATGTGAGAATGAGCAAATTTAATTTTAACTGGAGTCAATTAGAGATCAGCAACTCTCACATTTTGGACCACATGTCTAATTTTGGAAGCTCCCATTTTTGGATGCCCAACCTGAAAGGATTATTTTAGAATATGTGCACTCAGAACTCCCATTTCTGCAGGAACTCGATATCATAGGGATTGTCTTCAGGCAGATTTTTCTTTGTCTGCTCTAAAGTCTTGATAAAGGTTCTGGAGGGGATGAGTCTAGACTTCAATTTCCCATGGCATTCAGGGAAAATCTCTTGATGGTCTCTGAGGGTATGTCGACACAGCAAAGTTATTTCAAAATAACTTCGCTAACATCTACACAACGCAACCACTATGTCAAAATGATTTTGAGCTGACTTATTTTGAAATAGGTAAATCTCCTTCTATAAGGAGTAGCACCTGTTTTGAAATAGCTATTTTGAAATAGGGGCTAAGTAGACAGGGAATAGAGCCTATTTCAAAGTAAGCCATAGTATGTCCAATCCTGTATTTCGAAAAAGGCTCTGCTGTGTATAGATGCTCCATTTCGAAATAGCTCAGGGGTATTTCAGAATGTATTTTGTGTGTAGCAGCATTATTTTGAAGTAAGCTATTCTGGAAAATCTCTTCCAGAATAGCTTGTTTTAAAATAGTGCTGCTGTGTAGACGTAGCCTGAATTTGTTGAATTTTACTGAGAGCCTGCACAGCAGAGCCAGTGAAATTCTCTAGCTAATTGTATTTTTTTTCAGGTTGAATGCTGCATGAAAGAGGAGAATAATACAAAATTATCTTTCTTAGGATGCTTGGATCTGATGTTATTCCATTACCTCATATTTATGGAGCTAGAATTAAAGGAGTTGAAGTGTTCTGTCCTTTGGATCCCCCTCCTCCATATGAAGCTGTGGTCAGCCAGATCAGTCGTGAGCAGGTACAGTCCATGGGATTCCAGCAACGTAACTTTTTTTTACTACAGAGATAAAATTGAAATGAGAACTGGAAGTACTGAACTGTACCTCTAATAGTTCTCTATTTGAGAACAGCAGGCTATTACCTTTGGGTTACATAATCTTGTATCAGTGCAAACATTAGTAGGTAAAGTCTCACCTTTGCAGACAAGAAATCTAGTAGAGAGATTTTTCTCATTTGGATTCTTAAGCACTAGTGTGGGGGGTGCATGGTATTTTAAACATCAAGAAACACTGGATACAACTTTCAAATGAATTACTCCTAAGTGCTACTTGACTGCTTTTTGTTTTCCTAAATATAAAGCCATTAGCTGTTCACACATTGCTCTTCATTGCCATTAGCGTATTTGCTAGTGACTGCAGTGATATTCCTGTAAAGCAAGGTATGCGCTTACAGCCTCCTCCTCCTCATATAATAAAACATAGTCAACATCTTCCTGTAGCTCCTTTTTTAGGTGAATGTAACTGCAGTCATTGGTGGACACCTCTTGTAATAGGAACACCAGGCTAAGGAAGGGATTTGCCTTGTGGAGGAATGAATTTGATCTTGGAGTGTTGAGCGCTAGTAATTGAATATGATCATTCGGACGCTTGTATCACTACTCATGCAAATAGCCATCAGCAAACAGAACTAGTGATCCTCTGCTCATGCATTCAGAAACAGAGAAAGCCATGACTGGAGAGTGGCAAAAGTGGAGGCAGGGGTTCCAACTCTGCTGTGTGATCTTTTTCACTAGAGACTTTGAGCACCATAGGGTTTCAGGGGATGTAGGCATGGAGAAGAGCTATTCTCCATGACATTCCCTCTCACTAATTAGAGGATAGGAGGATTGCCTCTGCTTGAAACAGCAGTAACTGAGATTCCACACCAGTGACCTTCTCGCTGAGGAATTTTATGCACAACCATGGCAGTACATCTGGAACTCTCTTATCTGGCAACATTTGTAATCCGGCATGATTTTAGTTAGCTGGATGACCACTTATCATGGGTGGCTAAGTTTCCTGTGGTCTCATAAAGATTGGTTACAATCACCAGCCCCGGCTTTGTGTTCTGTGCTGTTATTTAGCAATAATTTACCCCAAATGTCTTCTCAGAACCCAGTAACCAATGAAAGTGCTGGTAACGTGCTAGACACCATTACCTTCCATAGTCCGGCAAATTCTCTGTTCTGGCACTGGTTAGGTCCCGAGGGTGCTGGAGAGAGAGGTTCAACTTGTTATAGTCAGAGGGAAGGGGCCTGAAGAGCAGCACTGGTGAGTCTTTTCCCTGCAGGTCTGTGGGGCTGGAAGTCCTCACCTCACACCCTCTTGCTGCTACCCTAAATTCTTCCCACAAGAAAATGTTTCAAGGAAGCTCTGAAGGTATAACCTGGTCCCAGTTATAGGTGATCCTACACCATTTCCAGATTCCTGGACTGCTAGAGGTGGTTGTTTTGAGATGCCCCCACTTCAAGTCTAACAATGGAACTGGACAATGGATGTCATTTGTAGAAAGGCGTAAGTCTGGTTGCTGCAGTGGAATACCTACAAACAGTATGTACTTATTGTTATAAAGAATTGCTGTGCACTGTCAAGCTGTTATGGTTTCACATTTTTCCTGCATGGTAAATGTTTGTAAAATGGTTGTCAGAGGAAAGAGATTAACAACTTTTTACTTTTGCTAATTTTGTATGTCAGAGAGGTGCGTTCCAAATTCCAGACGAGGCTGAAGCTGTCATCGGGCCACCAGTACCAAATGATATACAAGTATCACAAGGTAACTGAGGACCGACTTACATTATTAGAACCTTTTTAAGTGATCAGAACTATCCAGAATAGAGTTTCACACCAAAACTAATTGAAGGCAGCCACAGCAATAGCTTGCTATGTGCTTATTGCTTTGAGGATTGGCAAAGATTTGCAAGCCTATAGATATATAGAACAACATATAAAAATATTCTTTAAAATGCAGGCAAGTTAGCTTTCATCAATGCATGAGTGGGTAAGCCAGGATTAGCAAGTAAATTAGAGAGCAACGTGGTGGAAAAACATTTTCTGTTTTTAGATATATCTAGCCTTTGTGTTCCCCTGTCAGTGCCACTGAATGGGTGGTGTCCGGATACTGCTGTGGTATTTATAGCCTATAGTTGCTCAGTACAGTGCAATGTCATTGATCTCTAAACCAGCAGTTCCTCTATGGCATGGTCTGCACTGGAAAAATTACCCCTAGCTGACAATGATCATAAGCAAGGGGTGCACCTAAACTGCTGCTGAATGTGGCTGGACCACCAATGTAAGCCAGAACAGACTCTATGGAATTCTTAAAAAAGCAGTCCCGTAGCACCTTAAAGTCTAACAATAATAATTATTAGGTGATGAGCTTTGGTGTGCCAGACCCACTTCTTCAGATCTGGAGAATACTGATAACTGAGAAAAGAGGATTTTAAAAAGATAGAAAAAACTGGCAAATCAACTAGATGTGGGGGGGAGACGGGAGGGAGAGGGAAAAGGAGGAGGAAAAAAGCCTCTGCAAGCGTCTGTTAAGTGGGATGCTTGTGGTCACTGAGAATATCAAAGGTGGGGAAATTATCCCTGTAATGCATAAGGTAGTTGATACCTTTTTTGAGTCCATGGTGATAGGTATCAAACTTGAAAATAAATTCCAATTCAGATGTTTCCCTTTGTAACCTGGTATTAAAATCTCTTTGTTTTAAAACACACACCATTAAGTGTTGAATACTGCATCCTGCCAAATTGAAATGCTCACTTACTGTTTCATGTGTATTCAGATTTCTAATGTCTGATTTGCATCCATTCATTTTTTAGCAAAGTGATTGTCCAGTTTGTCCGCTCTGGACATGGTTTGTCTTGGTCTAACTTGCAGGGAAATAAACAAAGCATTGATAGCTTCTTCGCTGAAATAATGGGTAGTGTTCTAAAAGTTCATTGTGAGCAAGTGGTGACCAAAAAAAGGTTAATTTTCTTAAACCTGTACTTCTGTGTGATTATTTTTCTCAGATTTCCTCCTCCTCATAGAATCATAGGATTTGAAGGGACCTTAGGAGTTCTTCTAGTCCAGTGCTCTGCACTTAAGGCAGGACTAAGTATCACCTAGACATAAATGTACCGGAATGTCTGAAACCAAGCACTTCAGCTGTCTAAGGCCATGCTGTATAGTGGTCTGATGAACAGAGAGATAAGTAAAAGCCTGGCAGAATGAGTGAGACTGAATCATGCCTTACGTAGGAAACACCTTTTGCTTTCCACTGACCTGTTGCCTGAGTACAAATTGAGTAAGGATCTTGGTACTCCATTGCCAAGTGCTGAGAACAGAGCACAAGACTGTCATAGGCAGTTGGTATACATTACATGTGTGCTGTATCTACTGTCTCTAGAAGAGTAGTTGTAACCAACTTCTTTCCAAATCCATTTTGTATGACCCAGTACATCTGTAGTCACATGCAAGTGTTCTAAAATGCATGGTTCTATGATTAAGAAAGAGCCTTAGCCTTAGAATGTCTCTGAGTTCTGATGCTATAGGGAACGAGGCCAAGATCAAAGGTGTTTATCCACATAGCTCCCATAACTCTTCCTAAATACTACTGAGGAGCAGTGCCTGCCCACCTTGATAAAGAAGGGTGTCACTGCCATGGGGCTGGGGGTTGTGTTTTTAGGGTATCAATTTTTTTTAAAATTGTAAATGTGTCGTCTTGTACAGAAGGAGAGAGATTTAATCTATTGAGAAGGTGAAGCAATTTCACGTGATCTCACAGTTCTCAGTGAACAAATAGTCATAATGCTGCATTTACACCTGACTTACTGTAGTTGCTTCCACTATAAACACAGCACAATCTCAGAAAAGTGAGTGTCCTGGCAGGGAAGAGGGCGTGGTTAAGGCAGCTGTTGGATGTGCTGAGTCAGTGCATTCCTTTGGCAGCAGTCACCAGTAAGATTGATTTCTCCCTTAATCTTTGCAGTCCCTGGTGGAAATAGTTATACACCCCTAGCCACGCCTCTGAGGGAGGACAGTTATGAAGCATCATCAGATGGTACAGCGGAGGTCCATTGGCCAGCTAATGTGAATGTGGCCCATAGAGCCTAAGATTCCTCCTCTTGAATTAAATGAGGGTTTTCCCACTGAGAGCAGGCTCCAACCCTTTACTGGCATGTAGCAGATACCCTTCATCACCATGGAATCCTAGAAGCAAGTATACTTTTTCCGTTATCCCCATTTCCAGCTACTGTAATCTTTTATTCTTAGGAATTTAGAATGTTGAAACTAGGGTTACGGATAACTATACACCAGAGAGGCACTAGACCATATTAATTCCTGCCTTTATTTAAAACACATTTCAAACATGCTTGTAAATTGTAGGATCATTCTTGTACTGTAACAGAGGTTATTGTAATTCTGTTGGCTTCAGTTCAGTTACACCAAGGATAAGCATGGCTCTCTGATCATACACCATTTCCAAATTTCTGGACTGCTAGAGGTGATTGTTTTGCAATTTTGAGCAGTCCCCCACTCCAGATTTTCCAAGTTGATAACTGCCTTTATGCTTTACCTCATTGCTTCCTGTTGTTTGGATTTTATAGGCTGTAATCAAGTACCAGACTGGAAGCTACAGACAACATATGAAAACAACCCCCTTGGATATGCTTTCTCAGTGCTTTCAAACGTTGGTTTTCTGTTAGCCAGGCAAAGTAATGAACAACCCTTGCTCAGGTTCTGAAAAAGAGACTTACTCTCTGCCCCCACTCAAACAAGAATATTTTGTTTTCCTGCAAGGTAGCAATTGCTGTCAGAGATGGTTATAAAATAAGCTTACAGGAAAAATGTCCAGCTACACCCACTTTCAAATTCTCCGCAACATAATATAGTGCACCATCCACTGCCATAATCATACGGTTTGTGTTATAGTGGTGTATGATTCCAATGAGCGCAAAGTTTCTTTAGAAGAAAAGAAAATTAATGAACAGAAGTATTTTCCTGGTCTCTCTGTATCTTAACTAAGGAGAATATGAAAATGGATTTTGAAACATAAAAAATGGTGTACATATGGCTGACAACTAATCTGTAAACAAAAGAACTAGGTTCTCTGGTTTCCCATAATACTTTGTCAAATGCCATCATACTCATGTGCAGCCACTGAAATACAGGCCTTCAGGTGACTCTCTTTCTCTAAGAAGGTTTAAATCTTGGTACCTTCTGGGGATGCTGAATAGCATGTTCTGGTTTAAATTTTCAGTAAATCAGTTTGATAGCTGTGCCAGTTGGTAATGGCAGTTGTAGGAAGTGGGCCATTTTTTAATAGGGTCTATGTGGATGATTTTTAGAGTAGTACAGGCTTTGGATTTCTACCTCACCCAAGCTCATTGAGAACAATGGCAATCATTAATGTGGCCGTTTAAGTGCAAACTTTATCTGTTATTTCCTGGAGGATTTTGCATAACTGGTTTATTCTGGTTTGTTTTTCCTTCATGTTTACCTATTATGTAGTGAGTGGGGATATTCCCGACTCTTCCAGTAGAGAGAGCCTTTCAACTTCAAATCCAACCTCAGTGCCTGTGGAACGAAAGCCTGCATGCAAGAGAGTCTTCACCCCTCTGAGAAAGAGATCAAAAAGCGACCCTGTACTACATAGCTTGCCATCTAGAGGTGATTGATTTTCTATATCACCACTATAATGCATTGCACTCATTTTTTTAAGGCTGTTTTTGTCCAAATATTCCAATGCCTGGAATTCAGTGTAGCAATGTGGCAGATGTTGAATGTTTCATACAGAGGCTTTGAAGAGAGAGGAACCACAGAACTGAGCAGGGGCGGGTTGGGCGGTGCATATATGGGTGGCCATACGGGCACCACTCCAGGGGGCACCGCACCAACCCTAAGGCTACTGGCTAGGGCAAAAAGCTTCCAGCAACTGGGCGTGCGCTTGGCACACACCCAAATTGGAATGGAAATGAGCAACACATCTCAAAGGACACCAGTTACGGAACAGGTAGCTGTCTTTTTCTGTGGTCATTGGTTAGAAGATTGGCTGCTCTGTGATGTGGTGGCTACAGCTCATTCTCCTCTGCAGTTCTAAAATCCCCACTAACTAAAGTCTCCCAAATTTCAGTCTGGGCTGGGCTGCTGAAATTCTACTAGAATTCTAGAATTCAGTTGATTCATATTAAATTCTCACAAGATAAATCACACGTGGGTTTTAGTAAGTGATGCTTGCTTAGGACAACAAAATAACTGTAATTTCCATCTGTCTTTAGCTTTTAAGGAACCTGTCACTGTAATTACCAGTCTATAGCATTCAGTATAGTCTCATCTGATCATTTCTCCCTGCAGTTTTGAGGTTTTCTCCTTCATGCATTTTTTTTTCTGTTCCATTTGTTGTTTCCTCTTCTACTTCTTACTCAGTGCCCCTGAAGCAATGGTTAAATGGCATGAAACAGTCATCTATTAGTAGCAGTTTAGACATGGTGGAAGCAGGGGATGCTCTGTGCTGCACATGGACTCAATCAGTCAGCAGCTTTTTGGCACTGAAAACCAGACCCTCAGGAACCCAGGTTGAAATTGGTTTTATACAATATAGCCTTGATCTACCTCACAAAACCCAGCTGTTGCAGATATGGAAGTCAGCTGCACATAACCTAGGGAAGTCCATTTACTTTGGGCTACTTTGATAAGAGGTGCTAGAGTTCCTTCCTGACCTATTGTTATTCCTGGCATCTGGCTCATGTTACAGAGCTGGTTTATTAACCTGTGGATGCTTTTTTCTGATAATCAAAACACAGTAGTAACAAAAGACCAGATCACTAATTTTTATGGTCACTAATTTTTTTTTCTTGGGGGGGAAAAAAAATCTGGATAGTTCATAACCAATCCACTTGATCAGTGATTGCTGTTTCCCCAAAAAAAAAAGAAACCAAAGAATGCACTAGAACCTGAAAGATTTGGTATAGCTTGTAAGAGTATGCAAAATAAACAAAGGAGCTATGTATGGGCATTAGTTATCTCTGGTTTATGTATGGCCTCAGGTTACTCTTTTTTGCATAAATTTGTCAAAGTTAACAGCTGTAGTGTCTTAGTTGTATGAGAATACAGTGTAAGCAGGGAAGAAATCAGTGGTGCTTATGTTAGAAACAGAATCTACTATTCACAAACTGTGAAAATCACTGTAGTCTACTCACTGTTCAGACAAGGCCTGTGCCATGATTCTTACATAATACAAAGTAGAATTAATGTTAAAGGATTACAGAAACCACGTTTCTTTAAAAAGCAGAGCTTGTTTCATATTGACAGTCACAGCCAATAATGTGCAAGAGGGGTATCTAGGGGAGAGGAAAAAAGGGCTGCTATCTCTAAGAAGGTGACAGAAGGGCAGTGCCCACAGGCTGGAGTATGGGATGGAGCAGCTACAGTGCAGCTCTGATCCCTTTTACCAGGTTGCAGGCTCAGAGATACATTTCTTTTCCTTCCTTACGCAGATAGGATTACTTTTTCCTCTCTCTCTCTCTCTCTCTCTAATGTAGATTCTCTACCTGGAGTGAATTTGACACAAAGCAGAAATATTTATCAGCAGTGGAGGGCGGAATTGCTGTTTGTTACTACTGGTGCTAGCATGGCAATAATTGAATTTCACTGGTTACCATGACATCACATTTATTTGCGCAGAGTATCAGTGATGAATTACTGTCAGTGCTAACATCTCATTATGACATTGTTTTTTTCAACTGCCAACATAAAGTAAATGGACTTCGATTATTTTGTTTTGTCTTCAGGTCCTGTACTAAGCTGTGAAGTTGCAACTCAGACGGAATTAAAACCAAAACTGGCCACTGTCATTTTGCGAAAGGGTTTGAGAGCAAGAGCTTTGAGAGCAAGACCTCGGTCTTTGGTAGACTACAAGTCATACATAGACACTAAGCTGCTTGTGGCAAAGTTCCTAGAGCAGTCCTCCTGTAGTATGACCCCTGACATACATGAACTGGTGGAAAACATCAAATCTGTGCTAAAATCAGATGAAGAACACATGGAGGAAGCCATTACCAGTGCCAGCTTCCTGGAGCAGGTAGCTTATTATTGTCGTTGGGTTAAACCAGAGATGTTTCCTCACTTTAATTGGTTTCTCTAGCATAGAAAACATGGGTTCAGTTCCCAGCTGCACTCCCTGGAGAGCAGCAAAGCTCAGAGTTGGCCTCCAGCAGGGTTTGCTGGTATGTCAGCTTGGTTCTGGGAAAGACTGAGAAGCCAGGCAGTGAAGCATTTAAAGTATATTTGGCAAAACACAGAGCTAACCAACATTCAGGGGAGAGGAAGTGGAACGGAAAAACATTTCTCAAAATAGTGTGCACACTGTACATATAAAGAATTAAGAGGCATATGAAATACTGGCCTCTCTGCCACCCCCCAAAACACAGCAAAATCTCTTGTGGCAGAAACATCGACTACAAAGAGGCATGAGAATATAATATTTCATACAGAAAAAGATTAGGTTATAAAACAGAGTAAATTGAAATTATAATTAATTCCCCCTTCACAACACGCCTCCCCCCAAATGTAATATGTCTAGAGCTTATCAAATTTAGTGAAGACATAAAAATGTAAAAAACTGCCACCATCTAAGAACATAACTAAAATATCTGTTAGATTCACCTTTTACAAGTTACTGTAAAACAGTGGAGTAATCTTGATTTCTCTCTAAGCAGTTGTTTCTAGTGCAAGCTTTTTGATACACCTCCTTAGAACTCCAGTGCCATTCTTAATGCCAATCTCTAATTCAGTCTTAATCACATTGACTGTATTTGGATTTTACCTTGATCACGTTAACTGTATTTGTATTTGACCGTAAATCACATTATGCAAAAATGTGTCTTGGCTTTTTTATAAAAAAGATGCACAGACTCATTCTTATTTTCCCAAGTCCTTAATCAGGGCTGGAATTGTCAACAGTTTTCCAAAATTATTTGTATTTATCTGTATACCATAGCCTCTAGGACCTTAAGTCATGGTCCAGAACTCCACAGTATTAGGCAATGTACAAACACAGAACAAAAAGACAATCCCTGCCCACGAGAGCTTACAATCTAAGTGAAAGGCAAGAGAGAACGGGTGGATACTGACAAATAGAGGAGTACAAGGAAGCAATGTACTACTATTGGTCCCTATAGTAAACAGTGGTTTTGCGGAGGATATAGACCCCACTTCTCAGCTTCTATGACAAGGCCAAAACAAACTCCTAAAGAAGGAGATTTGTAAGCAAATTCCCTTACTTTCCAAAGCAGTCACTGCTCTGCTGTCCCAGTTTTAGATAATACTGGATAGCAGCTGCCCTCACCCTTCTGATGAACACCCCAGGGCAGTTTGGTCTGGTCCCTCCTGCCAGTTAGAGCCCTTACAGGGGGAGGTATACCTGTCACTCTTTTTCTGAGTTCCAGGGCTACCAGGAAACAGTAGAGAACTCTGCTGAGCGTATAGATTAGCCTCACTGGTCCACATCCTAGAAGGCTAACTTCTCCCCCTGCCCCTCCTGAGTCACTGAGAGCAGAGGGATGCTCTAGGTCTGGGAAAGAGAGAAAAGTAATGGGGTAGCTATCAAATCACCTTCCTCTTCCTTCCTAAAATTGTACATGCAAACCTCTGAGTCTAATATCAACAATCAGCACGGAGTAGTTTCAAAAGACATGCTGATGAGACACGTGGAACCACTCATAAGAAAATGTCTAGGGCCAAAAAAGGTATAAAACCTCTTGCCTCAAGACTGTTTCTTTCCCTCTATCCTTTATTCACATAAGTGGTGTGGGATAACCTAACAATCAGGTCAAGGAGTACTAAAGAAATACATGACACAACTCTACATATCACTGTTATTTATTCAGGGACTCTTGAATCAAATACAAAGTAACAGAGGAAAAGAACAGACAATGCAAAATACATTTTTATAGTAATGGATGAGCACCCAGCCTTTTTTTTTTTTTTTTTTTTAATTTGATGCAAGCCACCTGTGGGTGATCAACTGCTCATAAAATGTCCTGGGTACTTTGGAGAATCAGAACATTAAGGTGGATGGATCTACAGGACAAGTGACTCTCTATTGTAGTGATGAGAAAGTCAATGGTGAGAGTTCACACAGGGTTTATATGTAACTCTGGTTTGGCTGGGTTCTTACCCCAAGCATTTTGCTTTGTGCTTAAGAACCAAAAGAACTGAGATTTCCCTACTTTCAGGTTGAAGCTGATACATGGCTAATCATAGAATCATAGAAGAGTAGGACTGGAAGGGACCTCGAGAGGCCATCGAGTCCAGCCCCCTGCCCTCATGGCAGGACCAAGCACTTTCTAGACCATCCCTGAAAGCCATCTATCTAACTTCTTCTTAAATATCTCCAGTGATGGAGATTCTACCACTTCCCTTGGCAATTCGTTCCAGTGTTTGATCACCCTGACAGTTAGGAACTTTTTCCTAATGTCCAACCTGAACCTCCCCTGCTGCAATTTCAGTCCATTGCCTCTTGTTCTGTCCTCAGAGGCAAGGAAGAACAAGTTCCCTCCCTCTGCCTGGTTTCATCCAGAGCCATATCATGGTCAAAGTTCAAGGAAAGGTTTGAGAAATGCAGCAAAAGTGGCCAAAATTGTGAAAGTAGGCAGTTTCTTTATAAAAGTTTCTTGCAGCTTTAGTCTTTACATAAGAGTTGGTCTTTCAGACCAGATCAGTCTTCTCAGAGCTGGGCAGAAGCATAGCTGGTGGTAGAAATAATAACTTTTGTATGAAGAGAAGGCTAGAAATAAGTTAAAGTGGGAAATAATAACTCTTGGACTATTATTAAACGTTGTCCTGCACTGCGGGGGTGGGGTAAGTACATATCTGATGTGCCCCTATATTTATATTAAAAACTGGGGAGACTAAGATTGAAAACGCACAGATACTGCACCTATGCCATAGAAAGCTGGAGAGGAAGGTGTTCCCACACTCATGGCACAACCCATATTACAGACTTGGCTGTTGTACGCTTTTCAAGGTAGTACCTGCCGCATTATGATATACATTGATGAACTGTCAGCAAGTCGGGCATATAGTTATTGGAGAAACATAAGAGGAATCTACATCCTGTAGCATCCTGCTCCCCATGAATCTGGTCTGGGCTGACTTCAGTAGACTATATTTAAAAAACAAACAAACTGAAAAGCCGAAAGAAATGAAGTTTAATTCTTTTATATTTCTTTGAAGGTTATGACTCCAGCTCAGCCATCTACATCAAAGGCACATACCCTACCATTTAGAAGACATCCAGGGCTGCTGCACTTGGAGAGCTGTGGAGATCTGAGTACTTTCACTACATCAGAAGACCAGGTAGTAGAGAGGAGAACCCAGAGACTAGAGCATGAACGTCCCCATAGTCTTATTGGAGTGGTACGGGAAACTGTGCTCTGATTTGGCCTGGTTTTGTTGCTTATCTGAGTTCCTGGATGAGACGAATGGGGCTGGAAAGTCATCTTTGATGAAGAAGTGGATGGGAATATCACTGATTTTTTCATGCTTTTGGAACACCCCCCCTGCCCCCTCCCACCCCTGGAGACTTTTTGAGAAAGTTAATTCTCTAAAACTTTTCTCTTTGTTGTTCTGGTTCCAAGCTGGCTTATAAAACAAGGATATCCAGGTGCAATTTAGTATATTCCCTGATCATTGTTTTGGTGCACTGCTGTAGTTTTTCAGTTCTGGGAATTGATTCATTCATGTTACTAAACCACGTGTTATACAGTGGATAAAGGTGAATGACTATACCTTGGTTTCTGAGGTAGGAATGATTATGCATAAATTCATTCATCTTTATCTTATTGTGGAACATGGTCCAAATTGTGATCTCGTCTGTATAAACCTGAAATGAAACCATTGAAATCAGTGGGACAGCTCCTCTGACAATTTACAGCCACAATGATGTGGCCTTATCAATTTACTACATACTACAACTGGGCAAATACTGCAGCACAATACGCACTGTCACAGGTAGCCTCGGTGAAAGTTTTGTGTTTGCCATTTTGAAAACTCCTTGTGGGCTGGGAGTTCAGTCATTTAGGGATGGTCTGCAATACTGGAGGAGATTGATCTGTATGAATAATGTAGCTGAAGTTGATATACTTACTGTGGTGTCTTCACTGTGGGCTTTTTACAGGAAATGCTCTCCTGCAGCTCCCTTTGCACTACTTGTTGAAGTGAAGTACTAGAGTTGACTTAGACTGAGCAGCAGTTAATCAACCTCTGCAAGCTCAATTGCTATGAGTTAATCAGATCCACAATGTAGACACACCCTAGTCAGGGAACTGAAACACTACTCTTTTGGTGATTTCAGTCACACAACACAAATAATGAATTTGGCACAGCAAGTACTCCAAGCACAGTGAACAGTTCACGAGGAATCCATGAGCTGAAATACACAGACATTAAATGTTTGTGATTCTGAATAAATGGATAAATTCATGAGTCCATCTGTTTGCAGATAATTCATGAGTGTAAAAAAGCACTAAATTTGTCAAATTGCTGTTCAGTAATAGTTTTACAAATTCTAGTGCGTTTATGTTGGTAACTGAGAACAGAATTGAGCTCTGTTTCTCCATTTTGGAAGGATATAGGTCATGATTCAAAGCCGACTGGGAGTCTTCCATTGGTTTTAATGGATGTTAGACCGGGATCATTTTTTGCAGTATCCAGGCTATTTTATAGCAGCCTACAGCTTTTCCTGTATCGCAGTAAGACACAAAATATTGTTCAAGTCACATGATTAAATGTTCCTGCTGTTATTGAAATTATAAAGCTTTACAGAGGATAACTATTAAATAACTTTCCCTGAGAAAAATTAAAAGCTTTAACCTGTACATTCTAATTAAGCTTGATGAGAAGGAGCAGGAATTGATTCAGTTTATTCCTGCTTGAAGGAAGAGAAATAGTTAAGAAATAAATTGTTGTAATTTGCATACCTGCAATCTGTGTTTTGCTTGCTGGTTCATGCTAATGTTGATCTGCTGCTTAGCAAAAGTGCAGATGCATTCAGGCAGGCGCATGTGCCTAGCTGAAGCTCAGAGCAGGACTGGCACTTACCTTTTAAATCATTATTATCAAGCAGTAAAATTGCGTCCTTGATTTTGATGTGGAAAGATATGGTCATCAACAGAACAAATTATCCTCACCACAGCAATAGCACCAATCAATTACGAGCACTTGGAAACAGTTGTCTAGTGTGAAATTCATATATGTTAAGTAATTTATCCTTTTAAATTTGCCCCAAGCTGTTCACATGTAAATGATTAGCCTCACTCACTGTGTTTCATACAGTTAGGCATGTACTGGAGCACCTGGACTTCAACAGCAATTTTTGATTACCATGAGAGTGCCTTCTAGGAGTGAAACATGAACCATTTTGAATGGAGTATTTTAATAGGCTCTATTAGGTTCATTACTTTAATGTGACAGGATGGGTAGCAAGAATGGCAGTGAGGTAACACCAAAATGCAGCTTGACACAAGTGTGGGGTGCTTTATTCAGCCAAAAGAAAATAAAAAGTAGGTGTTAACCTCTCACAGTTTATGGCTTTTTTTTGTGATTTCTTAGACATGTAATAACCCAGGGTCAGTTCTGCCCTCCTGTCCTTCCAGGGAGTGGGGAAGTATCCATGAAGGGCAACCTTAACACCTGCACTTTGCAGAACTGGCTGGGTTGAGAGGTACTGTCTAAAGGGCAGAAAAATGGAGATGGAGTAGCCACAAATCTATCACCCAAATCCCCTCTGCATCAGAGTGATGGGAGGAAATGCTCCAAGGTGGTTTTGACCATTGTGCACTGCAGCCTGGGAGGAAGAACCTGTTCTCTCTGAATACTGCAGAACCTCACAGGGAGCAGAATTTGGCCACCAGTAAGTTCCTCAGGGTAATGACTTACAGGACCAATTGTCCTCCCAGTGACGGCAAATCCATCTATGGTCGGGCATATGTGCTATAGGAGAAGAAGTGTAGGAATCATTCAGTATCTTTCCCACTTCCTTCACTAGAATGTTTGTCATGGAGAATAAGCAAAAGTTTTTACCCCATCTGCCAAAGAGAAATTCAGAGCACAATAGCAGTGGGATATGGGACTTCCTAGAGTAAGTCAGGGAATTGACAGTTTTGTATGTGTCCAGAGCAGCAGCTGATGTTTAGGGCATAAATGGTTGCTGTCAAATAAGTCAAATGTCTTCCAACCCATTCTGGAAGAGCTGTGTTTCCTGGAACTTTCATCATCTTATGATGTTGCACACAAATGATTAGTCTAACACTTTATCACAGAGAGCGTGTCTCAGGTTTAATGACACTTCCTTACTTAGGGCCAGATTAATCTTATTGCTCCTGTGTACTCTAGGGCTGAGTTTAGTTCTCCAGCTGCAGATGCTGGGATTCTCCAGGGTAATGTTCCATACACGTGTGCTAAAATGCACATGCTCTCACAGTTCCTACCAGATTGCTGCTGTCCTGGGTACTCCAGCATTCTGACTGCTCAAATGCTTTTTGGAAACTTGCTTGGAGAAGTACATTCTTGCCCACTGGGGAGGAGGGGAAAAAAAGAAGTGCCTAACTCAAGCTTTACTAACGACTTCCCTTTTCCAGTCACAGATGTAGGACCTCTGTGGCAGGTGGGAGTCAGAGCTCCACTCCTACCATGATTTTCACTTATTTCTAGAGATTTTATTTTGAAGGCAGAATGGGAGCTGTTGGGCAGATGTGATTTGTCTTGAATCAAAGCTTGTCAGATTACAGTCTTGACATATCCCTTGCCTGTTGATCAGCCCATAGGTAAAAGGGAGGCTCAATATGTGGTCATCTTTAATAGCTACAAGCAAGGTAGGGTGTAGGGAAGTGGTTCTCTCTGAAGTGTAAGGCATATAGCATATTACAAACTGCACCAACACATGTCAGCCATTGAACAGGACCATAAGAGTCTAATCCTGATCTCTGGAACCAGACAGCTGACAGTTAGTGCAGGGTTAAGATGGCATAGGCAGGAGCAGGAGCCGGCTCTGCCACAGCAGTCAATACAATGGGCTTTTCACATGTAGTCCCTGGGCTTCAGTGCCTGAGACCTAACATCCACACAGCTGTGTTTAGCACTGTAGCATGAACATCAGGCTGTGGACCCAGATCTCAAGACTCCATTTGTTTGTTCTGTAGATGTAGCCTGAAGCTAATCAAAGACTGCAGCACAGCCTGGCGTGGGCTTGAGTCAATTGATTCAGGCTCCTGAAGGCGGGGAGGGTCTGACAGCTTGGGCTCCAGCTTAAGATTATATCTACAGTGTTGTTTTCAATGCTGTAGCCTGACCAGCTGACCTATGCTGCTATTAGACAAGCATGGCTGGCCTGTGCCAGCTCACTCAGGCTTGTGGGGCTTAAACTAACCGGCTGTCTAACAAAATGTTCAGGCTCACGTTGTAGCCTGAGTTATGGGACTCCCTTCCCCTACAAGATCCCAGGGCTCCAGCAGGACCCCTAATATTTTGCACTGCAAATTAAAGTGCACCTTGGCCTGTGCCAGCTGGAATAGGCCAGTTGCCGGTTGTTAATTACATGTAGACATAACCATAGTGATGAGTGCTATCTTGAGAGAGACCCATGGGTGTCCACTATGCTTTCAGGCTCCTCTGTTCCTTTCAGGCAACATAACTCCTACAAAAATCACATGCTCAACACTTCACTACTGCTTGCTGCCCCCAACATGGAACTCAAGTCAAACTGTGTCAGTATTACCTTGTCAAGGTCTCGCTGGATTTGAATGGTGGTGATGCTGAACAATGATCTGTCCCTTCAGACCTGGCAGTTCAGTCCTCTTCTGCCACTCCATTCCTGCTATACTTGAAGAGGGGCTTTTGCTAGTGTAGGGAAATGGTCATAATTCTTCAAGGTTAGCACTTGGCTTTACCCTCATCCTAGATCTTCCCAACCATGGTTGTGGAAGGAGCAGGGGAGTGCAGTTATATGGTACTAGCAGAAATACCGTACTATTTTTACCCTGGAGTCAGGAAACAAATACCCACAAATTACGTATGCAAAATCCCATGGGGTGACAAGGATGTTTTTCTAAAGGCTCGCATTGGGTGCTCAGGGCTAAGTTGCAGTTGCTGCCCTTTGTAGATTAGCACTGATAGTGATGAAAGACAAAGCCATCAGTGAGACCTGTACAACCCTATGAATTGCAGAGGTGCACATGACTGGAATTTAGTGAATCTCTCTCTTGGTGGCACACTAAAATATTTACTTAGTACCATCAGTCTGTTTCTATGGCCAGCAGAATTACTGCAGGGCAGCTAGAACATTCTTATGTATGACCCTCATCCATAAAATCCATGTGTGACTTGCTAAGGAAACAGCATAGCTAATAATGAACTAGGGCACTGGCCCTTCTTGGTAAACAATCTGTTCAAATCTTGTATTTAGCAGTGCCACTATTGAGTTACTTCCCCAACTTGGAAAAAGAGCACAGGGTAAGCTCAGAAGATTGTCTCGCTGTCATACCAGTGGACGTTGGATCAACAAAATGGCCCACCTGCTTTGTCACCAGATGGCCCAGAGTACATCAAATTGAAGAGCAAAATAGCATCTTTCACACAGCATGATCATGCACCTGGGATGTGTGTGGGTGAGGTCACACTGGGTCAAGGGTGCAGTTTCATAGAGCAAAGTGGCAACATCCAGTCGTTGAGACCTCCCACACTTCTTAGATGTGAGGGCATGCTGGGAAGGAGCAAAATGCAATGATCCCATCTACTGAGAGATGCCCCTTGTTTGGGATTTGGGACCCAAAGTTTGGGAATGGGTATTCTGAAGAACTTTATTCACAGGTCCTTGCAGTAAGGAGAAAACGTGGCAGCTCAGAGGGCCTCAAGCCTGATTGCTCTACAGAGTTAACTAGTATGGCTAGAGAATTAAAAAAAAAAAAAAAAAAAAAAAGGAGACCAAGAAAAAAAAAAAAAGGCTGAGGACATGACAAGGAAACCTTCAGGCAGGTTTATGATGGTTCTAACAGCATCAGTTGTAGTGGGTGTCTCCTGCAGCCCCCTAAGGAACTAGAACAGAGGTAAGCAACCCCCAGAACATGTACCAAGAGTGGTTAACAAGCCAATTTTCATCAGCATGCAACGTGGGAGTGCAGCCCCTCTCCCTGCCCCTCCTTTCCCATGCAGCCAGACACTTGCGCAAAGCCATACCATGCTGGATTAACAAAAGACCACCTAATGCCACCAAATGCCACCTAAAAAAAAAAAAGGTAACGCTCTGCATCTGAATTTAGTAATGAAGCTGCTGTAAGTAGGACTATCAGTGACTAAAAAGTATCACCAGTACTCAGACCGCACATAGAGCTCAAAAGGTCAGATAGTGGCACACTGCCACAAAGAGGTTGCTGACTCCTGCAGTAGAACTAACAGAGCAATTGGCACCTGCAAGCCTTTCCTTTTTCTTAGATTTGCTGACCTGGCAGCTCTTGCAGACCTAAGTCAGCAGGTATTCCAGCAGGGGCATGGCTACAACATACTGTGCTAGTTGCCTGCAACAACTTCTGCAAAGATTAGATTAAAAATTACTTATCTACCCTGGACGCAGGGGCAGGGACTCTGCATTCTGCACATTAATGGCTCTGCTTGGTTCTCCATTTGGCTAAAGTGTCTCATCCAAACCTAGAGATGGAGTCAGTGTAGGAGCTGGAATTAGATACCCAATGTTCCTGTTGCACAATTCCATCTGCAGAACAATGGAAGATGCCAATCACATGAGTTTATCTATAATGGTGGGCTTTCTGAAGCCCACAGGACACATGACCCACCAAGGTTCTAGGGGTGGGCAGAGAGCCGTGGGCTCTGGAAGCTGAGTGCTTGGGTATGCTTTCCAGCCAAGTAGATTTTGTCAGTAGAATAAAAAGTTAACAGGACACTTTTGACCTAAGAGGGCTGGACTTGCTTGTTTCACTTTCTCAGGTATCAGCTGTGACTGTTATGCAGTTGAGTACCTCTGCAGCAATTCTAAAATACTGATAGATTTCAAGTGCCCCAAACAGCTAACTTCAGTCAGCCATAGTCTGCCCCATTGTTAGCTGCCAGCCTAAATACTAAGTGAAAAGTGATTAGCGTTTATCAGCTTTTGCATGGAGGGTGTATTACTGCATGTGGCTGAGCTAAGACAACAGCAAGTGCATCTGTTGGCCTAGAGCTCCAGAAGAGATTTTTTTTTCCAGTAGCGGGTTATACTACGCTTACGTATGCTAATAAAAATTAAATTTAGTCTGAGCTGAGTCTGCCAACACTGTCATGCTTTAAACGCTTTCAGACCAAGCAACAATTGCTTGTGTTCCTTAGATGTGACAGGGTAAACACCAAAATGCCCATCTCTCAAGGACTATAGTGAAAGGAATACCAGGAACATGGAGCAAAGAGGAACAGTGAAGAGGGAGAGGGGGGTGGGGGGGGCTGTTAGTGTTGCCTCTGGCCCAGCATAACAGACTGCTTCACTTTAGTGAGTGAACACTGACAATCTGCCAAAGCCAGTACAAAACATAGGGATTAGCACCCCCAGCCAAAAAGGAGAATGCAAAATACCAGCACACATTTCATTTGGATCGTCAAGTGCTGTTGGTTAGCTGTTACCTACACAGGCAGTACAGAAATACAGCAGCTAGTGGCCAAAGGTAAAAGCAGTAGGCTAGCCCTCTGGGTACAGCCTCTACAGCCCCTTGCCACAGTATTTTGCACTCCATAATGCCACAGTAGCCCAACGAGATTTGGCTCAGTCTCTGTGTGCATTCCAGCACAACTCAGCTGTCTGGACATGAATAATGTGCTTAGGACTAGAGCAGGATACCTGAATTTACATTGAGAGAGGCCAGGCTGCTGTAACACTTTAATATCTTTTAAACACCCCAGTAGGATGGGAGAAGAATGTAAGTGACTGTTGTGCTGAAAACAAACGACCGCCCCCTGCTGTGTTGTAGCTCAGCAAAGGTGCTAGCTTGCTGAAGCAGGTAGCACATAGCACTGCGATCAGGCAAGTTAAGTCCCTAGATTTACTACTATTGCTGTGTGACCCTGGGCACATTGCTCTTCATTCCACTACCAGGTTCCCCACCTGTAACAAGGCGATCAGCTCTGAGTGTTACAGTGATGCGTACAGCTCAAAACCTTATTGCAGAAACAGATGAGCAAATCATTCACATGTAGTTTGGCAGAGTCTGAGACGGAGCATTTTTCGTGTTTCAATATTCCAAATGAAGACCATGGGAGAGATGTGTGGTGGCCAGAAAAGGAGGAGTATTAGGTTGTTCTACCAAGCTACTTGAGATGGGGTATCCAGAAAAGACAGAGGAACACAGTATGCGCCTTTTACAGCATATATTACGGAGGCACAGGAGTTAAACTTAACGCTTAAGGCAGCACTGAAAAGCCTGATAACATTCATCCATAGCAATCTTCTAAGAATTTACAAGTATATCTGTCAGTGAGTTAAAATGGGTCCTGTTAGCTCTCAGCAGCCTAAGGCACTGTTCTCTTCCCTGAGGGATGCCCCTGGCCTCAGTTGAGCTGAGAACAAATAAGAGATTGTGGCCATTTTGAAAGAGGGCACTTCTTTGTGTCTGTCTGTGAAAGAAGAGATTTTATGTGGCAAAAGAAGAAATTAATAAAGTTTCTTTAAATGTAACTTACTCTGGAACTATGAACAGTAAAACAGATTAAGCACACAGTTATTGACAGTGTCAATACAATGGAGTTAAGGGACTTTGGTATCCAACTGTGCACGGCTAGGTTTAGGTTTCTTTGACTTTGAATTTCTGAGTTAATAATTTTGGTGCTGGGGGATCGTTACAGCAGCTCAGGAATATATTTTGCCCTATATTACTGACAGCCTCTCAATCCAGTTTTATAATTTCTGTCTCTGAATATATATGTAAAAGGGATTTTTTATATGGGATTATTGAGCATGGAAATGGATTTTGAATGACATGCAGCTGTAACATTAATACCACAAAGGTGCCTGCAAAAGATGTAAAAAGGTGCAAGAGTCAAGTTTTTTCCATTAATAAATTAATGAAAAAAATAGGTCAGAGAACGTTACAGAGGTTCCAAAATGTAGCAACAACTCCCTGATGAGTATCAGAGCAGCACGGATGGTCATATAAGCTGGATGTTTTAAGAGGCATGAATGCAATAGCTCTAGTTACTACCCCCACCCCCAACAGACAGCTCTTGGCTAGTGAAGGCTACAGAACAATAAAAATCTCGGTGAAGTAGGTTACTGTGTGAAATGAGATTATTCCAATCTGGCCTTCAGTCCATGAGCTGTAAATACGCTTACCCGAAATGCTGACTGTCAGATTCTTTGGTTTCTTAGGAAGCACAGTCTTTCTCCAGAAAATGCAGCAGACAGTTTCATGGATGATCTCTTTACACATAATCCTATTTGCTGCAGTACTATCGTATCGCCACCCTACTCTCCAGACAACAAACATTCCTTTTCATCCATTATATGGATGGCATATAAATGGACGACCTAATAAAAAGTCCGTTGTCACTGCTGAAATTGAAGTCTGTATCCTTCAGCCCTTATTGTAGCTCAAAAAGAACAAGTAGTACAAGCAAAGGATGCCTATCCACAAACAAAGGAGGCATTCAGCACTTGTTTAATGTATAAAAGTGAAATACACTCTAACCTGTGTGAATTGGCCCTTTGCAAGTCATGTGCTAAACTCCCAAGATAGCATAGCACAAAGTTCATGAGGTTTAGGAAGGTTAAAGAACACGAAGAATGGTCAATTTTACAACTGAAAGGAAACATTCCTTTGCTTCCGGGGCAAACCTATGTATAGTCACAAACAACCTTAATTATGATGGATTTAAGGTTGTATATATTAACTGGTTTTTAAAAGGGTCTTCAATTACAAAATTCTAGTTTGACATATACCATGAGGCTTAATGCTAGCTCTGCTCTCTTGCCACATCCATCCTCCATTTACTAGTGGGAGATCCCTCTTGCTGCAACTGTGAGACTAAAAAAGTAAATATATCCCTTCTCCCCACATAAGTGAATTAGAATACTATAGGTTTTTATTATTAGCTAGTCTACCCCCTTCCATCCTATATGAGGTATCTACACTAGTAGTTCAGTTTACCGAGATTGTTGCAAAGTATTGAAATGTCTGTCACCTGTGTTGGATGTACATAGTAAAAACTAACTGCTAGCTTGTTTGAGGTCTCTGTCTATGGAAGAGGGGGGTGAATCAAATAAATGGTGGGAACTCCAGTCCATCCATTAGTGGATAGGAAAAGAAATCTTCTGTGGCCCATATGAGTAGAGGTGTTGAGGCCTATCTCCAATACAGGTGAAGGCAAGTTTGGACTTTACATTAGTCATCAATGTCTGATGTTGCAAGTTCAATTTTTCTTCTACAGTCTCTCTAATCTGTAATACTGTTGCACATTCCAGTCCTCATTAGAATTTGTGGCACATCAAAAGTTCTAAGATGACTCAGGACTTGTCTACATTTAAAAGGCTACCATGGCACTGTAGCCCTTCAATGTGGGGAACTA
Source organism: Carettochelys insculpta (assembly GCF_033958435.1). Classification (NCBI taxonomy): domain Eukaryota; kingdom Metazoa; phylum Chordata; order Testudines; family Carettochelyidae; genus Carettochelys; species Carettochelys insculpta. Next base: position 25,536,475 of record NC_134141.1, on the reverse strand, counting down.
GCTGAATTAACTGGATTCTCCTGTGAGCATGAGTAATCCACCTTCCAGTGCTGCCTATACAAGGGACTTAGGTTTTAAATACATGCTTGGGGTGGGGATCAAGTACTACCCTCCAGGAGTGTTCATTCAATACTGGTGATCACATCAGCAAACTCTCATCCATGCCCAATTTGTTTTGGTTTTGGTTTTTTATTGTTGCAAATCTTACCAACATTAGTGCTCCATTACATAAAGTAATGTAGCACAGTAAATACATCACAACAAAACAGCTGGCAAAAAAAAAAAAAAATCAGTCAAACCATTGGAGCTGTGTTACAGACAGAGGGTCAGAGACCTGTGACCAAAAACGTCAGAGGAATTACATTCAACAGATGTGCAAGTATCAACATTCCAGGCTCACATATATTTATATATATATTTATATTTATATATAGAGATTGAGTTTAGTGTTTACAAAGAACAATATTGTTACAAATACAATACTATACTTTTCCCAACGCTTTACAATAATTTCTATTCACCCTCTTTACAGAACAATAGTAAAACTTCATTTTCTAAGTACCGTGCTATATATATATACAAGAAATCTCACCCACACCACCATCTTCATAAACAGGTTCATTTAGAAAAATTTAAAAAAATGTGCAGTCAAGAAATACAACCAAACTTTAAATTATAAAGGGACTGACAAGTGTGGAACCTACGAATAAAAACTAAAAGGACAATTCATCCTTAATGTAAACACTGAAAAGTTAGTAATATTGTACTAAACAGTGAAGGGACAGCATTGCAGGACCTTCACAGAAGAGATGAAATGTAAAAATGGTAGGTTATTCCTTTTGCTCTCTAGAGAATTTCACTCATCTAAAAAACAAACATAAACAGCTGCTCTAACATCTTTTAAACATCAATGAAAAAAAAACAACAGACTAGTGGTGTCAACTCTCCCTTTTGAATTCACTGTATTTCTGAACCACTCTCCCTTTTCAGACTAAACTTGTCAGACTGTTTACACTAAGAGTGCTTACTCTATCGCTCTGTTCAGAAAACACAATATGTCTGTTGTAATAGAAAAATTCACATTTTTCAGTTGTCCCAAATCCTGCTGTATTTTATTATTCTCATATGCTGTCCCAATTAAGTCAATGGGTCATTCAGGTGCCTGAAGATAAGCACACATCTGTATGATAGGACCCTTAGTTTCTAAGACTATCACTGTTATAGTCCTATATTCGTGTACTGAGGGCTTCATCTATCTTCCACTGAAGTTGATGGAAAGATTCCTCAATGGGAGTTGGCTAAAGCCACAAAAAGAAAATTAATATGGGAGTTAACAAAGCTGAGAACCAACAGTGTGGTAACCATGTCATCAAGATTAGCTTTTCCCTCAGGCAACTTATGGAAAGGCTGCACTGTATATAATTGTCTAAATTATACATGGTATATATCATATTTACAATATTACTATACATATGGGAAGGTATGAAAAAAATTGTTCCTATGACCTTTGTAGACCTAGATGCCTGACATTAAAAACTCTACTAATGAGTCATTCACAATCTATTGGCATCCGTCTGATGTCCAAATAAATACTAATCTATACCACCACCATGACAGTGGAAAATTTGCTATTCCAGAGATTGGGATTTGATTATGTAATAAGAACTGTTGAATACCAAGGACTCATATCATTCTCTTACACCATAAACTATTAATTTACTACAACAGCTTACTCAGCATTCCACTATCTCCCTCTAATATTTCCATTATTTACAACTAGTTGGAATAAAAAGTTTATATTCTGTCTCTGCACTCAGCCCACTATTTTGGAAGCAAAAATCAGGCCTGAACATAGATGGGACTAAGTGATCAGATAAAGGCAGAGAGTTTTCATAGCTCACTTATTAACAGAAATGCACACATATGTAACCTATGGAGTCTCTGCAGACAACTCCAAATGTATGTCCAGTCTACAGCCAGAGTGCTTATATTGCACAGTCCATCCCTCATTAAATGAGAAGTTGCTGTTAATGGCCATCACTTCCCTACCCCCCAAAAAACAGAGAGGTGAGAGTTTTTTATTTTGTCCTGCTCCCATATTAGTCCAGGGGGGGAAATTCTGCAATTGTTGCATTTGGAGTCATGATAAAAACTGCACAATTCCCCTAGCACAGCTATGTTTTCATCACTTTAAATCTTTGTGTCATAATGAGATGCAGCAAAAGATGTTGCTTTTAATAAATTTAAAGGCATCTGACTGGTCTAAATTTATGGTTCTATATGACCTTAAATGTGAGTACATAGCACGAATGGAACATAACAGCTGTATATGGAAGAGAGAGCTCTCTCCTTCTGGAGCAAGGAGAGTCTTTACCGCTATTACTGTCTTCTTCTCGTCTATCCACTTTCTAAAATTTATATATAGCCCAAGTAAATCCTTGACATCATGCATCACACTACCCAAAACATTTTTGAACCCTCATTCTTCATTGTACAAGTACATAAATACCCTTTTAATGTTCTACAAATGGCAAAGCATGGATTAACTTTATATCTATGTATATATATTACAAATAAATTAATTTCTCCTCACTCCCATCCCACCTCCCCCCACTGTTATCCACCTCATGAGCTACAAAATTAAAAAAAAAAAGTCATTAAAACTAAATAGTCTTTGGACCAAAGGTATGTTAATACTGGCTCAGAGTAACAAAACTGTAGAACCTATTTGAACCTATTTTTGTTCAAATTTCAAGCACATAGTTTTAAATACATGCACGCGCACACACGCACACCCAACACACCAATGAGAAATTGTGTATTTAAAAGCGTTGAAAATTTAGATTTTCAGCACAAGTCGCCACAACATAATTCTTGCTGGATATTTATAGTCCACTTAATGTTTTCTCACCTCTGAAGTAGAAAGGGAGATATAAAAACATCCTGCATCTATAAATGAAGATATTTGGGGGGGGAGGGCAACCCAATGGTGAAAGTATCCCCCCTAGTATTCTATAGTGAAGACAGTGAAACTCTTGCACATTTCAGCAACACACAAATCCCCTTTAAGGTTACACAATTCTGAAGAATAAACCTTAAAGACAATTAAAAGACGTGCATTTGAATGATGGGTTTTACCACATCACTTGCTCATTAAATCACTCTTCAGAGGCATTTAACAATTCCTTTCAGGCAAAAACTGTCCCCTTGGTTCTTTGCTTTCCCTGTGTATGTTGAACTCTCTGCTGTGTCAGCACACACAGAGAGAATGGTGCAATGGCATCAAAATCTTCTCTGTGGACTCCAAGAGGAGAACTTTACCCTATGGTTTGATCTGTTTGCAACGCAAGCTTTCTAATTTAGTAATACTTAAATGTTTTTGTGCTGTCGAGCTATGGCGTCTGAAGAAGTGCAACGAGTCCTCGTTAAGCTAATTGTGAACAACTGTTCTTTTTCTATTCTGTGAGGAATTACATAAAGCTTAACTTGTAAAAAGATGCAACAAAAAAGTCTCCTGGAAACATTTTTCCTGCACACAGCAAAATGTTAGAGAGAGAGAGATTCTGCAGACAAAGAAATGCAGTACTAGAAACACAACCACTAATGAGGCAAAACATCCTCCATGCATGTTGTGAAGGTGAGGTATCGGCCTTAGATGTAAACTGGCTGCTCCTGTGCAGTCAACAATCTGTACATGGCCGCTGGCATGGTCTTCATATGAATCTGGGTGGAAACAAAACAAGTCAGTCAATGCTTCTCATATGCAACACTTTAGAAATAAAAATAAAAGCTTTCATGCTTAGAGCACATGTATGTGTAAAGGAGAAAGTGGCCTGAGACAAGGAGAAAAAAGCAGCTCCAGTACAGGGGAAGGATAAAACCAGTGAACTTTCATGCCCATCTTAAAATTTATCACAGTGCAATGCTGAGAGATGTTGAGTTTTTGCAAACCTCGCTGACATTAACAGGAACTGTGAGCACTCAGCACCTCTCAAGTAGGGGTTCTATCAAAAACTATGAAAATATAACAATAATCCTTGTTTAATTCTAGTCCCATTTCCAGTATTTATATTTGGATGGTAGTAGGCAGCAAGAGGCAATGATGCTGAAATGTGTGATATCATCTATGCAGCTCCTACCTCACCAACAGCATTTGAGAGAATGTGAACAATCTTCTCATGGGGTGTTGCTACAACGCTCTGTCCATTGATTTCAATGATCCGATGTCCCACTCGTACTCCTCCTCGTTCTGCTATACCTCCTCTCATAAGGCTACAGATCTTGAAGGGAGAGGGCAAAGTTATCAACACTAAGCAGATGGAGGTTTGCTCACAAATAATAAACGCTACATGCAAATACGTAAGTCTTCAAAGCTTCATAGAGTTCTTTATTTTTTAAATACAGTGAAACACAGATCAGGACAAAACGGAATTACTTGGAAAACTGCTATCAAGTCAGCACTAGGCATATAGAACATAATGAACACCTTCTTTCTTTGGCACATAAAAAAACAAAAACAAAATAAGCTGGCTATTGAAAATTCCTAGTACAGGCATACCCCAAGATACACCCATTCGAGTTACGAGAATTCGACTTTATGAGGAGTTTAATTTAATACCCCTACTTCAGCTTACGAGGCATTTCTTCACATTTATGAGGACCGATTTGAAGGCTGGCAGCTCTGCTAGGCAAGCACTGAAGGAATGGAGTTGGCTGTGTTGGTCTTGACAGAGAGGCCATGCAGGGGGGTGGTTGCGCCCTGTGAGAGGGCGGCAGTCTGGTACAGGGAGGTAGACTCATCTGAGTCCCGACAGTAGATCACACCCCTCTGCGATATGTGGATGCTGGGCGTGCAGCCCATCCCACCCCCCCGCTGCTGCCACTCACCGCCGCCCCGCGTGACTAGGGGGCCGCCACCACCCGCCCTGCACAGCTGTGCCTCGGGCACTGCTCGCCATCTGTGGCGCTCCCTCCCATTTAGCGCCTAACTCACCCACCGCTGCCGCCTCGGCTGCCACCGGCGGGGCCTCTCCACTGTGCAGCCCCGCACAAGAGAGGTATTGCCCTTTGCCAGCCGGGGGCCCCCTGCGCCTGCCTAGCTCCCCCACACAGCCAGCCCCTGGCAGCACCCCCTCCCCACTTAACCTAAGCTGTGCTCAGGCCAGGCTGCTTTGCTCTGCCCTGCCCTGCCTTGTCTGCTCCCTTGTGCCGGATTTAACGGTATTTCATGTTGTTTTAGCATAAACAGGTGTACATTTTAAGGCTCAGGAACGCATAAAATTTTTTCCCATTGAAATTAATGGTAATTATATTTTCGATTTAAGAGAATTCACCCTAAGAGGGGTTTTTCAGGAACGAATTATCCTCATAAGGCGGGGGGAAGACTGTATTAACTTTCTGGACACTGGCACTTTGAAAAGTCAAGAAACTGCATAGGTGCACAGTCTCTAAAGAATTTGGAATTGTATGTTGTTTGACTTTCTCTAATTGTAAAAAAGACTCATAATTCCTGCGGTGTCTCATATACACAACTGTACACAGGCTGTGAACAATCTATCCCATATACCTTTTGGGTTTTTTTAGCTTAAAATATCTCTCCTTCGTCTACTGTTAACTTTATACTCTAAAGGTTTGCCAAAAACTTCCACAGCTATAAAAGCATCACAGAAAACACCCAACAACTGTAAAAACTGCTTACGATTCCATTCTGTACACTGAAGCCCAACTGATATCTGAGGTCAGGTCTTCTGATCAAAACAGTGGTTACTGGAGGACATCTCACTATATTCAGTTTAACACGAGCCTGGTTTTTCAATCCCTTTAAAAAAAGTACACACACACACACACACACATATATATATTTATACATACACAATTACAAATGTGGGTGCAGGTGGGCTGAGGCAGCTGAAAACTGGCACAGAAAAAGAACAATAGTTTGAAAGCTAACATGGAAATAATACTGAAAAAGCAGTTTGCTAGGTATTCATTATTACAAAACAGTCTTCTTAAAAAGTATCAGATACAAGCAATATGGCAGTCTGCTGAGAGAATGATGCAATGTCAGCCTCTAGTTGTCCATGTTTTGATGTGGTCAGTTTAAACTGCCAAGAAATTAGATTTCTTGTGGGCAATTCCTTTCTTTTGGAACAAAGAACATTGTGCTACAGAAAGCAGAGGGGAAAACAAGAGGTAGGTGCGTGCAATTAAATTGAAAACCATCACATTTGCTGTGAAGATAAAATCTTAAAATGTGCACTTAAGATGGTTGGAAACAGGTAGCTGTCCTCTATTATCATTCGATTCTGTAATGCAAAAGGCAGAGCTTACTTAATTCGTGGCTATTTAATGGTTGTAAAAGCAATTCCCAGAGACTCCTCCCTTCTAAACTAGGAGTATCACATTTACCCTGCAGTCCTGGTTACCATAACCAAGCATTATCAAAATCGAATATGATTGCACGTCTGTCTCGCATATTGTTTGAACTCCTCACAGCTCTTTCCTACACATCAACACGCCTAATCTTCTTTCTCACAGAGTTAAAATATCTATCTTTTTGCCCCCCTGAAAGGAACATACATTTTTCTACACTAGAATATTGTGTGAACATGCAAGCAACCACAGGATTAACCTAATCTGCAATTCACTATACTATGAGCAAAGACAACCTCCAATAATCACAGTCCCTAACCAAAGAAGGAAAATTATGTTAATGCTTACAAAGCCTATAGCTATCCTATTAGTGAACATCCCAGAGTCTGATTTACTTACACAGATTAAAATCTTGGTCCCATGGAAGTGAGTGGAATTTTTGCCACTGAATTCAATGGGGCTAAGGGTAATACTAATAGTTTGAAAAGATTTCCTGATTTGTACAAGGAGTTATACTGAAGTACCCACACTTCCACATATGTTTTATTCTTGCTCATTTTGTAGGGCCTCTCTTTGCAAGACTCAGTATGTCAGCCCCTGTGCCATTCTGGTGGCGCAAACAGCTTTTGGAGCAACTCTAGAGTGCATGGCAGTCTACTGCCAATCAAGTAGAGAAGCCAAACAAGGAAGAGGAAGTCTTCGTTCACCTCTCTGTAGGGCGAAAAGGTTGAGGGGAGATGGGAGGGAGGACAGATCTCCTGTAGAACAGAATCAGCCACCTTTCCTTCAACAATGAGTTTAGTCTGGAAGTCAGTCAATGCCTATGTTCTAATACAAATGGAGAAGAGGCCTGAAGCCAATCTGCTAAGTCTAAGGTGATCTACAATCTAACCAATGTTCTTTTTAACGTTAAGTAACCTAGTATCCCCCATAGGCTAATGAAGTTCATATATATTTTTCTACTAATATACCAATACAATCAAGTGCAATTTAAAATAGCCTTTTAGATTTCCCTTCCTCCTTTAATGAAGAAAAAAACTTGCTATTCTCAATTTTATTCTGTCAGGAAGGGGATGGAAGCTTCCATTAAAGTACAGATCCATTCATTCCTCTCACCCATTGCTCCAAGAATGTCTATTTTCCTGACAACTGTGCTGAACTGCCTATTTATATTTAGGGCAGTTGTATGCACTCCCACCAGGGTGGGAGGCCAAACCCTAAAGAAAGAATGCCAACGCATTTCATTTCTCCCTTCTCTGCATAACACTGCACCCAGGATGGAAGCCAACACAGGCTGGCTGTTAATGGCCATGCTGCTTTGGGAACCAAAGCAAATGAGATTAGGAAGTGAGAAGAGGCAGTTCCATAGCCAGCTGGCTCTCAGCAAAACACAAAACCCCCACATATTTTTTGCTCTACTTTGTTCCATTCATTTGGTGGTAGTTTTATTTACTGCCTGCAATGCAAAAACTAGCTTCAATCAGCGATCATCTCTATACCTTAGGGCAACTGGCCGATATGACAACGTACACAGAAACAAGAAAATCATAAGTATCCAGTTTGCATTTACTTGTGGTAAATATGTGTGTTTGCAACGTCAAGTGTGCATTACACATATATTTTGAATGGCCTTTTTTAAAAATAAGGAACATGGTCTCCTTGTGAGCAATTTCTAAATTTCACAGAAATAATGCATCTCTTGCTGTAAAACATTGCAGTCTGTTCATAATATTCTGTATGTTGGGAACACATGCCACTAGAATCTGTCTGACCATGGCCCGCACCACATGCTTCAGAAAAAGATGAAAGCAATGTAAGATATGGAATAGTCATTCCAAACTGGAAGTTTCTTCCTAATCCCATCAGTTAGCACTTAGTGTATGGGTGATTAGTACGAGGATTTGTAGCTCACGTTGTTATAAATCCTCTCTATTATAATTGTGGTTGTTCTTATTAATCACAAACATCCAGTCTGGAATGGAGCCTGGTTCATACAATGCTAAAAATTTTTTACAATGCTAAGATCCTTGTGCATCCTCTAAACATCTATTTTGGTCACTAATATACATATTGCTGGTTATTAATTTTTCATTCCTAGGAGACATGAACCATGAGTTTGCAATGCTTTACAGCAATCTAGCTGGAGCTGTTCAGACATCTGTTCTGAATCACACATAATATGTACAGACAGACAGACAGATCCATTTTTTGCAAATAATTCAGAACTGATGTCTGAACAGCTTCCAATAACTCTGCAGTTCTTTTCACCAGTCTATGGGTCATCTCATTAGCAGGACAAGATTAATGGCCCAACTGTCCCCATGACAACAGCCAAACGTGGCAACAAAAAAGGGACAGCAGTATGCATTGGAATGAGATCTCCATAGCAACGAGACAGCGGCGGTGCTCTTGGAGGAGCACAGGGGAGATTCTGAAGACACCACAGCAGCCATCCGTTTGGAAGGACTCTTGTGGAGGAGGAGGGCACTGAAGCAGACATTCTATATGCCAGGCTGGCAAATAATTACACTTTTGTAAATAACTATTGTGGGATGGGGGAATAGGCAGAACAAAAGTGAGAACAGTAAAAAGCTTTCAAGAAGGTGAAACAGGAATTCCTTAACAATTGCACTTCGCTATGCCAGTTACAGATCCTTGCCTTTCAGGGTAGGGATTCAGCCCCATGAACGATAAGGCTATTTTTGCTGTCACTGTATTTCCTTTCAGGTGAAAGAAGTTTTCAGCTGTGATCTTCTAAGTAGCTTCTATGTTAGCAAAGGCTAAACCAGGTCCTGTTTAGGCTTCCATCTTGGTGGAAACCTCACTAATTTGGACATCTAGAGGTAAGGATGCAGCCAGTTTTTGCTGCTCCAAACCTCCTCTATCTTGAGGGTAGACCGTCAACCTGAGTGGGTCATGAATATGCTAGCATAATCAAAGGCTGAATTTGTCCTAATCATAAATGAGGGTGCTACCAAGATGGGAGGGGTTGAAAGTACATTGGAGAATAGGCTCATAATTCAAAATTATCTGGACAAACTGGATGAAATTCAATAAGGACAAATGCAAAGTATGCCACCTAGAAAGGAACAATCACTGCACACAAACATGAGAAAAGACTGCCTTGTAAAGAGTACTACAGGAAGATCTAGGAGTCACAGTGGACCACAAGCTAAATATGACCGAGTAGTATGACACTATTGCAAAATTAAAGAAGCAAACATCATTCCGGGATGCATTAACACAAATATTGTAAGCAAGACATGAGAATTCTTTCACTCTATTCTGTGCTGATCAGGCCTCAACTGAAGTACTGTGTCCACTTCTGGGTGCCAAATTTCAGGAAAGATGTGGAGAAATTGGAGGAGGACCAGAAAAAAGAGCAACAAAATTATTCAAGGTCTAGAAAACATGACCTATGAGGGAAGATTGAAGGAACTGGGTTTGTTTACTCTGGAAAACTGAGATGGGACACGATAGCAGCTTTTAAGAACCTAAAAGGTTGCTACAAGGAGAAGAGAGAAAAATTATTCTCCTTAATTTCTGATGACAGGACAAGAAGCAATGGGGTTAAATTGTAGCAAGGGAGATTTAGGTTGGACATTAGAAAAATCTTCCTAACTGACAAGGTGGTTAAAAACTGGAATAAATTGCCTAGGGAAGCTATGGAATATCCATCATTGAAGACTTTTAAGGGCAGGTTAGACAAACACCTGTCAGGATGGTCTAGACGCTGGTTGGTCCTGCCAAGAGTGCAGGAAACTGTACTTATGACCTATCAAGGTTCCTTCCAGTTCAATGATTCTATAATTAAGAAATGTTCTGAGTTTGGAATATGTCAACTACATTTAAAGAGGACCTGGGTAAAGGAAATAAACCAGCTACAACACCACATTTCTAGGTGTCCAAAATAAAAGGCAAGGGAAAGTTGATTTATTAGACAAATTATGGGATTTGCCGCCACACCTGGAAATCAGGCTGCTTTTACAGAGGTTTGACTGTATTGCACTCAGACAAGTCCAGCTATCAGAGTAATGTGGAGAGTTTTTCACTTTCAGAAACACGTATTCTAAGTCTTTGTAGCAATTTTTAGTTCAAGTGTAAGAAACCAACCACAGCCTACACACAGCCTGCAAGGGGCGTACAGACATTTATTTATTTTGTGAACTAGTGGACAAAAATAATTTTATTTTGAAACAATTTAATGAAAATCACCTGACCATAGATCATCAGAGAATACAAAAAATCCAACTTTATCTGGCATTTTGCTGGACAGTTCTATACAAGATGTATCATTACAGTATGTGACCTATAAAGCCAATGATACAGTAAGTGGTAAGGTAGCTATTTGTTTCAGTTTAGTGGTGCTTATGACATTTTCAATCAATGCATCATTTTCCTTCCATGAAACAGTGATGATTTAAAACACTTTCTCTTAGAAATTGAAGCTATTTCAGAGGTTCTTCTTTTCCAGCTGACATGCCTACTTTTTGCATTTACATATTCATGCAAATTAGAGGAAAACTGTCCCAATTAAATGTCCCATAGCATAGCTAACTCAAAATAAAAATACATATGTCCAAATATCCACGAGTTAACTCCATATTCATATAGAAGACAAATGTTTCATTGTTTAAAAATATAAATTCTCCTGTTTACTACATATTATTTTATCAGTCTCAGCACTCTGAGACAAATTCCAAGATCCTTTTCTTCAGTCCCTACTCAAGCCAGACTTCAATTGACTTCTATGGAAGTTTTGCTCAATACTGACATATGGCTTCAGGACTTGGACCTTTTTCTCTGAATAGTTCTGACCTTTGTGAATGCTGAAACACAAAAGTAAGGTGTGGGTGACAACAATGGTCTTGTAGTTAACACATGGGGCTAGGGATGGAGCCAAGCTTGGATTCATAGCTCTGCCTGACTTCTTGTTTGAATTTAGGTAAGCCAAAGCTCTGCATTTTCATTCCACTGTCTGTAAAATGGGGGATATTAATACTTCCCATCTTACAGGGGCCTATAAGGCTTAAACGAATTAGCATTTTCAAAGTTCTAAGAACATAAGAACAGCCATACCAGCTCAGATCAAAGGTCCATCTAGCCCAATATCATGTCTTCCAACAACGGACAATGACAGATGTTGCAGTGGAATAGGAGAGCAGTCAATCAAGTGATCCCTCCCCTGTCCAGCTTGTGACCAACACGGCCTTCGGAAACCATTCCTACCCATTCTGGCTAGTAGCCATTGATGGACCTATCTTCCATAAATTTATCTGGCTCTTTTTTTTTTTTTAACTCTGTTAAAGTTCCGGTCTTCACAACATCCTCTTGCAAGGAGTTCCATAGACTTACTGTACATTGACTGTTCCTTTTGTATGTTTTAGGCCTGCCATCTATTCATTTAATTTGGTGACCCCCTAGTTCTTATGCAACAAGAAGACCGGTGGCACCTTATAGACTAACTGATATTTTGGAACATAAGCTTTCGTAGGCAAAGACCCGCTTCATAAGATGCATTTTTGCCCACGAAAGCTGATGCTCCAAAATATCAGTTAGTCTATGAGGTGCCACCAGTCTTTTTGTTGCTTCTGAAGACACAGACTAACTCGGCTACCCCTAGTTCTTATGTTATGGTTAAGAAGTAAATAACTTTTCCTTATTTATTTTCTCCACACCGGTCATGATCTTACAGACCTCTATCATATCTTCCCTTAGTCTCCTCTCTTCTAAACTGAACAGTCCCATTGTTTTCAATCTTTCCTAATATGGCTGCTGTTCTAAACTCCTCCTCATTTTTGTTACCCTTTTCTGAACTCATTCCAATGCCAAGATAAAATCTCTGAGATCATCAGACAGAAATTCCTATAAAACACAAATTATGAGTGTTGCTAGATAACGTCTTTAACTGATATCTTATATTGTCTTCCACTATTCCCACATAGTTTTTAAGTGTGTAACAATTAAGAACAATCCCTGTACCTTTATAATACTCTGGCATGTTGACAGTGGTAAGCCAACCAAACTTGTACCATTAATTGACATGATCTGATCCCCTATGTTCAGCTTTCCAGACTTCTCTGCGGGTCCTCCGTGCATCATGTTGGCTATAATAACTGTGGGCAGGATGGATCCCCAGCCAGATTCCACAATCACAACACCGAGAATTTCTCCCTTTTGCTTTTCAATGTAAACCTAAATTAGGAGACAGAAACACAGTCTCAGAAACTGATATTCTGCTCAGCTATGGAACACAGGCTGTGTACATATCCTTAGACATCAACATATAAAACTTCTGTTGCTTTCTCACTCCAAGGCAAAAACAGTCTAACAGATGTGTTAATGATTTCAAATTGATTTCTTACTTGAAGTCAGCCAATATATTATGTTTTATCTCACAAGAGAACATTATACATTGTAGGGGGCAGAGGCGAGGCAAACCTGCTGCTCGACCAGGGCTGCTCATGCAGCAACAGTGACTCATCCCTCCAGCAGAGCCTCAATGACTCAACCTTCTGACACACAGCAGCAGTCAGCTGCTGGGCAGGGCCCAGGTGAGACTCCCCCAAGGGACAGGTCATCTCCACTGCAGGTTAGTCTGTGGAATAGCACTACTCAGCTAGGAACCCTCTTCCTCCTGCCTCACAATGTTACAGACTACCTAGGGTTCCAGCCTGCCCTTGATCCTATCCTTCTGCCGGTCTCTGCCCCCTGCACTGTCCGTGCCCTGTTCCAACCCTGCTCCAGTTCTGCCCCCAACTCCTGATACCCAGACTCATGGATGGACTGCAGCCCCGCTTTGGGCTTTGCCCTGGTTCTCGCCTCTGATTACAGTCCTGATTTGCCTTGTCTATGGACTCTGACTCTGATTCTGGTCTAGAGACTGTCTCCAGTTTCACTGCTGTCCTCATCTCTTTCCCAACCCAACAACCAGCTTTGGCCATTATTCTGGCCCCCAGGTCTGACCACCCAGCCTGCAGAGCCCGATTGGAGGTGGTGCAGGCGGGACTACGACAGGACGTGCTACTGATGACAGCAGGCGTGGCCAATCCATGGCTCTTGAGCAATGAAATGCGGCTCCTGCTTGGAACTGCGAGCCAGCAGTGCTCACCCCCACGCTGCGCGCGGGCAGGGCCCTAGCACTTGGAAGGAGAAGTGTGTGCTGGTGGCAGCAGTGACTCTGGTGAGTTGCTGGCACTGGGTTAGAGCAGGGAGGAGGAGGGGGCTGGGGGTGTCTCATTCCGGGGGAGGGGTGGGGGACTGGGTTAAAGCAGCGGGGCTGGAGGGGCCTGACTCTGGGGGAGGGGGGAAGGCATTGAATTATATGTATTATATATTCATTTCTCTCTGTCTCTCTCTGTATATATTTATCTATCTATAACCATTCAGAGAGAGAGAGAGAGAGAGAGAGAGAGAGAGAGAGCGCGTTATATACAAATAGATATATAAGATGTGGCTCTTTGCAGTCTATTTACTGCTATTTTGGCTCTTCATCTCTAAGTGGCTGGCCACCCCTGGACTACAGACTGGATTACATAGCCTGTGCATTGCAACTCCATAGTAATAAAGCAAGCAAACACAGACACAGACACAGACACAGAGGTCTCCAGAAAACGTTATTTGTTAAATCAACAGCTTGTTTTAATTCCTTTGACTGATGTGCAGTGTCCCACATATTTCAAAACTACAGATGGCAAAATCATGGTAACATTGATGAACTGACAGTTCAACTGTTCACTCTTCAAGCAGAATGGCCACCGGGTACCCCACCGGGGAGGAAAGTGTTCTAGCCTGACCTGATGAAAGTCATTTGTGGGAAACACTAATGGCTTTCTAATTGCTCCCAGTATCAGCTGCCTTTAGGACAGATCAGCCTAATGCTACTATGATAAGGAGACTGGGACATACATCTTTGCAGTTTTCAGACTTGGAGAAGTGGATGAGGTCATCGTTGTACATGTCTTGGGTGTTGAGCAGGTCACTGTATTCCTTCTGGCTCAGGTCTTCTGGATTTATTCCATTGGCCCTCAGGAATTCCTGGTAGGCCACGCTAAATGCTTGTCCTATGGACTGTGCAATCAGCTGTGCCTGCAGCAGGTCCCCCACAAAAGGAAAGGAAACTATCAGATATGTAACATTGCTGATGGTCTTGTTTGCTGGCACTTTCTGAGTTATGATCATGCTGTAAATAGACTTTATTAATTCAGCCACTTTAATCAATTCCAGTTTTTGTCGTTAAACAAAAATGATCACACAGGTTGAACCTCTCGTGTCCAGCACCCTCAGGACCTGACCGGTGTCAGAAGAGAATTTGCCAGATGATAGAATGTCAATATTTCTACCACATGACCAACATTTCCACTGCTTACTGGGCTCTTAGAAGACATTTAGGGTTAAATTACAGCTAAATAACAGCACAGAACACTGACAGAAAGGACTGGTGTCTGTAAACAAACTTTATGGGACAGGAAACTTGGCCACACCCATAATAAGTGGTCATCTGGCTAACTACAATCATGCCAGATTACAGAGTTTGTTGGATGAGAGCATCCTGGATTACAGAGGTTCAGCCTGTACTAATGACCAGGTTCTAATGTGTTCTGTGTTATTTTTCATTTAGGTATAGATTAAAAAAGAAACACACAAAACTCTTATCTCTTTTTCATGTAAGTATTTAATTCCCCACTGCTCTGTATTTAATTGAGCTAAAATCAAAGCACCACTTTAAATTGTTTGGGCACATTGTAGACCATAGCACAATAATCTGGAAGAAATTGTGTGTTAGTTAATTGCTCCTGCAGAAGCAGCGGAGTGACACAGCTTCTTGCAATGCTTGCTCAAACATGGCAGTCTCTCTAGGATTTGCAGAGCATATACCCCAAAAATATCAGGGCAATTTAAAGCAAGGATGAAGTTTGGCCAGCGTGCAAGCATTCAAAGATGTAAGGATTACCAGTTAGCTGTTGGGTAGAGTAAGATCATTTTAAAACTTCAATGCTTCTGGGACTACCTAACTGTCCTTCTGAAGAAGAGAAAATGAGATTATAATACACAAGAACAGAGATAACATTATCTATTAGAAGTAAAGACTCCTGGCACCCCATTGGATAGATTAAGATCTAATTTTTTTCTAGCTCTGTGTTTTTTCCAATTTATTCTGGATTCTTAAGTCAGAACTTTTGCAGAATGGCTAAAATGTCTTGGAATCCAAGACTGAGGACAGTGAAATGTTTCAACATACTGTCAGAACTCCTAATATCTGACATGTTTTTGGATCTCCTGATATTTAGGACTTTCAAGGCCAATGTTTATGCATGGGGGAAGGAGGGGAATGAACATGACCTGCCTAAATATGACCTAATCAATCCTCATTAGGTGATATTTGTGACTTCAAAAGGGGAGTACCCCATTCTGATTGGCCAACAAATTACTGAGAAGTAGTTCCAAGGTGTAGCAGCTAGCCTGGTCATCACCTTCCTAACTTGGAGGAACAGAAAAATTGCTTCTGTTCTCTTGCCATGTGACGCCACCATGCCTGATAAAGAGATCTGTCCTTTCTCCGTCCTCAGTTGGCCAATGTGGGCTAGCAGTATAGCAATGTTCCACATCCATGATTTAACATCTACATGTAAGCAGGCTATAACCAGCCAGGAGTCCATTGACATTAACTACATGATCAGAGAAAGCCACTGATTTACCTTTCTTCAACAATATTCCAGTTTCCTAAAGCTGAAGGAAATCATAAGAGTCACAACAGCCATCCAGTATTAATATCACCTTTTTCTTTTTCTGATTTTTATTAGCAGAGGGATGCATCCACCTCACCATTCTTGCAGTTGTCTTTCTTTTTAACTCTAAACAGGTGACTGGTAGCAATTCTATGCTTTGGACAAAACTCAGAGAATTTATCAGAGATAGTTACCTATGCGATAGTTTCTCAACTACCTAAAAACTTGGCCTTGGTTAAGCAACCTTGTTGTCTAATGGATCTCACACATGCATTTGTAGAGATTGGTAGGTTTGTTATTTTCACCTAAATGTAACCAGCTGTGTTAGTATAAGTTGTTTTGGAAAGCTTCTTATAAACTATGTTCACAGGGCAGGGAAAAGAAATAGACTATCACCTAACCACTTATAATTTGGGTAGATGATATTAAGTGTCAGAAGAGCTGTAGTCCAAACATCAATTTCAACCTAGGAACAATCTGACTCTCTGTAGCCGCCATTTGACTGGAATAAGTATATTAGTTGCCTCTGAAATTGAAAATACCCTTTTACTCTGCAGGCTGACAGCTAAACAAGATATTCTGACTTTCCACATTAGTAGATAACATTCTCAGAATCATTGTTTTATTTGGTAGCAATTAACAAGATTGATTATTCTATTTTAAATTTGATTTACCATGTGTTTAATTTAATTTTACAATTTAGTTTTAAAAATTACATACAATTGGAGAATTGTGTGGACTGGTGTATCCCCCTCGTCAGGTCAGAGCATAGAAGACAGGACCCAACGGGAGGTAACAGAGACAACGCCATACGCCACCTAATGGTGGACTAGGGAATCTGCCTTATGCAGTCCTCACAGTGTCAAAACCCCATTTTAACTGCTTAAAATGGGTTTGCAGCAGCTTTGCATCTTTCAGAACAGCATAAAGCACAATGGTGTCTGGTCCTGAATATAAAAATTCAACTGAGTTATTCACAAATCGAGTAAGTATGGACAACATACCCTACCACTTCAGGTGTCTACATGCAGACCATTTCAGAAGCATACATATGATATTACTGACTGGGTTTCCTAAAATACTGTAGCATCTTCAGGGACAAGAAAGGCCTAGCTGCATCACCCTCATGACACGGACTCTAACAGCAATATTTGCAGTTACAACTCTCCCTGTAAACAAGTTACTGTGATGGATGCTGACTCTCAGGGGCAAACTAGCTATGACAGCAGCCAATATTTGAAGCTCTGCTCCTCAAAGTCTGTTGAAAGTATAACATTAAGAACAAACACATGAAAACAACAAATCTATATTTCTAAGTGCAGTTTCTTTGTTAATGATGACAACCAACCAAAGGACCCAACTATGAGTACCCAATTATATCAATGATGACAACCAATCAAAGGCAAAAGAACTCTTTTTAGATTACTTATTTTTGTGTAACTAAAAATCAAACAGGATCATCAGCCCTCGACTTCAATCCTATCCTGACAAATGGTTCTCTGATTCTGAAGTGTAACGAAGTAATGAAATAAAATAGCTGCTTACGTCCTCAGATTCAAAGACGTGGCAAATCATTTTGTATTGCCTCTTTCCATCCTGAGAGGGGTGAGATGCTTCCACATTGTCTTGGGAATTAGATCGAGGCATTCGCCGCCGAGCCATCAGCACAACAATATTACCTATATCTGCGATGTAGGAAATAGTTCGCAGAGGGTGATCCATCATGGTTTCCTGAGGAAGAAAAATCCTGAGTTAAGTGCTCATTTTGAACTAATGTTTAACATGATTTTTACATTGTGTAAGTAGATACAAACAATATAAGAACAACTGTAAGCAAATACACACAAGCTCACTTTATGGATGTGTATGTATGAAGCTATGTGAGAAAAGAGAACCAACAACATCAGTTCCACCAAATGAATTGAAATTCCGATTTTTAAAAAATTAATGGATATTGTATTCACTGGGTAAAACTCCAAATATACAGGCCCTGTAAAGCAGGCTTGAACAGGCACTACACAGAGAAGGACCTGGAATTAGCTACCTCAGCCAAGGTCTCTAATTCATATACTGAAAAATATCTAGGATCCACTAATAACTAACATATTATGGCACTAGGTTATCTGCAATGCTGTATACCATGATACCTTTTAATAACAAATAAAAAGTTGACCATCACTATAACACTGACAAGGTCCAACCCTGGCAAGAACACATCTTTGCCTATACCTGTGTGTCTGCATTCAACACTTTTATTCTCTGCGTAGAGATAAAGAGGTCCACCTCAGTCATGGGCTGAGATTCACCTTCTGGGGCCTGTAAACAAAGCACATTAGAGTCAGCAAATGCATCAGAAAAATGGCTTTAATAATGATGTTAGATCACAAACGGGGGTGCACCAAGACACAGTCACCAGAACAGCAATGCAAAACAGTATTAAATTGCAGAAGCTAAACACAAAGATATGGAAACTATATATAGGGATGAAAGTGTGTTAGATTCAGTATTATTTGTAAAATTGTTAATTCCATACAGCCTCCCTACCCTCTTTCCTGATCAAATGAAGTTATAACCCACTGAGGCACAAATTGTATAATCATTCCATGGAAATCAAAATGATTCTCATTTTAACATGAATGCCACATTAAAGAAGGCTTTTCACATGAGCAGCGCTTGCCTGCAGGATTTCTGTATGATACTAATTACAGTGAATGTGCAGGCCAGTGAGAAAAAATGTACACAACAGGTGCAGATTAAGGAATTATTAAGGCAATTCTGGTAAGAGGGTCTTTATGGTCTGACAACATATTAAAACACTAACCCACTCCAGAAGATATAAATTTGTAAATGTATAGAGTAAATGTTTGTACTTTAAAATGCATATTTGTTCTACAGCACCTCAGAACTCCATGAACAAAACTGGCTCATATTTTAGTAGTCTCAGTGTATAAAGTGAGTGTACATAGGTAAACTTTTTTTGCATCCAGCAATTTGACACATGTTAACCAAAAAGAGTCTTTAGAAAGGGATAAAAATATAAAAGAGTTATTTCTTATTAATATGCCATTTTACAGAATTAAAACATTTATCATGTCATTCCTGTTTATTTGGTAGGTACTTTGGGGGATACGGTCTGTTTCCATTTGATAAGTCCAATCTTTACCCTATTTCTAATATGAAATGGCTAACGATAAGCAACAAAAAATGGCCAACCAAGCAACTGATTTTGGGGAAATGTCAACTAGTGTGGTGACTCTGAAATAAACGGCAACAAAAAACTTGCTGGATGCAGAAAATAAAAACACAAAATAAGAAGTAAGAAAGGCAAAAAATAAAATAAAAAATAAAAAGAACAGGCATAACATCAAGCTGATGGAGGTTGTACTGCACCTTCTTCCTGCTTTTGGCTAATTTCTGGGCCATCTGCTTAGCATGGAATAAACAGAGATAGGAGAATGGTTAGAGAAGAATTTACAGAGACTCAAGTCAAACAGGGATCTACACACTAATGTCCAGGATTTGTCTAGTAACTTGTCTAGGTTAGTGTCTGCCTGGATTTCTGGTTGAAGTAGTTTCGCACTTAAACACAATAGGTTTTTAAAAGTAAACTTGCACCAAAAAAGAGAGAGAAAGAATATGGATGACTCTTACTTAATGAGGACAGATAAGTTAACCCCATGAGGCCAGATTCTGCTCTCATTTATATGTGTACAAATTACTAGGCATTCTCCTTAAGTCACTGGAGTTAAACAATAACGGAGCTGGTATAAAAACAAAAAGTAGTCAAGTAGCACTTTAGAGACTAGCAAAATGCAAGAACTTTACCAAATATTCATAAACCTGAATTACCCACCAGGAGAAGTAAAAAAACAAATCGACAGGGCCAGATGAATACCCAGAGACCAGCTACTCCAAGATCGGCCCAAAAAAGCCAAGAACAGAACACCACTGGTCATCATCTAGAGCACCCAACTCAGACCACTACAACGAATTATTAAAGACCTACAACGTACCCTTAATCAGGATGCCACACTCCAGAAGGCCCTGGGTGACATGCCTGTTCTCTCCTACAGACAACCTACCAATCTCATGAGGATCCTCACTAACAGCCACAGTCTATACCCCAGGAACACCAGTCCTGGAACCTTTCCCTGCAACAAAGCCCGCTGCCAGCTTTGTCCACCTATCTTCTCTGGAAATACCATCACTGGACCTAACCAGGTTACTCACAGAATCACGGGCACTTTCTCTTGCTCCTCTACTAACATCATATATGCCATCATGTGCCAACAATGCCCAGATGCTTTGTATATTGGACAGACTTCTAACTCCCTTAGACAAAGGGTCAATGGGCACAAAACAGACATCAAAACACTCCAGATCCACAAACCAGTTAGTCAACATTTTAATGGAATGGGGCATTCTGTCAATGACCTAAAGGTATGTGTGTTACTGAAAAGGAATTATCGCACCGTTTTGGAGAGAGAAACAGCCGAGCTGGCTTTTATATTCAAATTCGGCACATTAACACATGGTTTAAATCGTGATGGGAACTTTTTGAGTCACTATAGGGGCTTGTCTGCATACTTGGCTCAATCTAATTCTTGACCTTCCCCCCACCCCTCCACTCTCTGATTTGCTCACCTTGATTATCTTTTTCTGATTTGTCCTCCTTGCTTACTGTTTTTGTTTTTCTGTGCCTTAAATATTGAGTCTGTTCTGGTCTGGCTATGGTCTGAAGAAGTGGGTCTGTCCCACGAAAGCTCACCTAATAAACCATTTTGCTAGTCTTTAAAGTGCTACTTGACTGCTTTTTGTTTTGATAGTGTATAGACTAGCACGGCTTCCTCTTTGGAGCTGGTATAACTGAGAGAAGAATTCGAGCCCTAATATTCAAACTCTCTCAGATCTCAAGGTCTTAGATTCAGGTTACTTAACAATTTCATCTGTACCTGCAAACTTATAAAAGGAAACAATGTCAAAAATTGTGAATGGTCCTAAATAAAAAACAAAATGACAAAAATATTTAACTAAACAACCCATCCGCCCAAATGCACGCATGCCTATGCCCTTACTAATATTAGACTGAGGCATTTGGTGACCCAAATTCCCCATATCAATTGCACAAGGACATTTTCCATGCCGCTTACACACATCCAGACTTCTTCCCTGAGTATGGGGGCATACTCTCCAGAAGATCTATGTGAAAATGGTCTTTTATTATATTAATATGTAAGTAGTCAATATCAAGAGAGATTCCATACGTTACTAAGGAGATACAGTGATAATTTCTTGTCACTCCATTGTCAAGCAAGTATTTATATATTTTCTGCAAATAACTTCAGGTGTAGTTAAAAAAACAAACAAAACAAAAACAAGGACTCTGGTGACTTATCTTGTGGACTTGCTTATTGGACAAGTACGATACTCACCTTGCTGGCAGACTTCTATTTTAGGTCCAATAGTAATGTCTAATTAATTTAATGAGTTTGCTGGGCAGTCTATTATGCCAGGCTTTATCTATAAATAAATTACTAATAACTATTAGGCCCATAGAACAGGAACCCTGAATCACAGATGCTCTGAACATTTGTCATTGGTGCTCACTAATTAACTCTGCAGGTTGTGCTTTAAACCAATCTGAAAGCAGCAGTCAATACTGAAATGTTCCTCTTTGTTTAAAAACAAAATCAAACATTTAATTTTACTTGCAGTCACCCTCTACAGATTGAAACACATATTCAAGTCTTGTAACTGTAAACTACTGCTAGTGACAATGTGAACAGGCTCATGCTGAAATCTTTATATTAAATTGCTGTCTGACATTCAGAGAAAATAAAACTACTTTGAATACCAATGGCAGCAAAAAGAAAAAAATGCCTCAACTTGATGTATTTTTTTAATATTGTGTTCAAAAACATAGCTTGTCTGCAGTTAAACTTTTCAATATTGCAGGGCAATAGAACTCTAAAAGAAGGTGTATACCAGTCATGAAAAGAAATGAAAAATCTGCATACATCAGATCTAGGGTAATGCAGACATGATACATGAAAGGTGAGCCAGAATAACCTCATGCATTTTCTGATTCTGCTCTTGACATCAATTAGAGAAGCATTAGGACCTCTGTGCTAATTTACATTCTTGGAATACTATTTTAAAACATTTAACAAAACCCTAATATAGTGGCACGGAATACACATTCATGTTAAAGAAATGATTAACACCCCAGAGAAGGTGCATGTGAAAGGAGCTGAAATCGCTAGCTGTTAAACAAAGGAAAAAAAAAGTCCATGAAAACAGTACCAAGATGACTTTTATGCAATAAACAGTATCACACAGTTCCAGTCTTATCATACAAATAATTCTAGATACACTAGTCAAGCTGCTCTTCTCACAACCATATTAATACAACAATAATATAAGACAACTACAGTGTAAACTCAATATGGGTTGAACCTCTTCTAATCCAGCAGACTCATCTGGCAACATCTGTAATCCATCATGATTTTAGTTAACATCTTTTCCAAAAGAACTACGTTCAAAAAAGTGCATCCACACACAAAAAAGTGGATCAAAAGAGTGATCTGCTCTTTCAAAATAGAGCATCCACACGGCCCCCACTCATTCGAAAGAATGGGCCAGGGATCGAAAAATCAGGTGCCACGAGGGCTACTCTTCTGAAAGAAGGGCCTTGAGGAGCATCTATACACGTTTTCTTTCTAAAGAAGCTTTCAAAAGAAGGTATTCTTTCTGAAATGGGACAGGAAGAGCACTTTCAAAAGGAACACTGCATTCTTTCGATTTACTTTCAAAAGAATGGTTTTTGTGTAGACACTAATACTTCGAAAGAACTTGCTAGTGTAGATGCAGCCTCAGTGTTCCATGCTGTTATTTAGCACTCATTTACCCCTAAATGTTTTCTAAGAGTCCAATAAGCAGTGTAAGTGTTGGTAATGGTGCTAGACAACACTGACCTCCTGTGGTATTGCAAATTCTCTCGTTCGGCACCCGTCAGGTCCCAAGGGTGCCAGACTAGAGAGATTTAATCTGTATAAATATACTGAAGAAAGGCAAGTTCTGATTAGTTGGCATGTATTTTATACATTTGGTATGAGATTTATTTTGATTTGTCTAAAAATATCTGCTCAGATTGAATACACACTATATCTCTAAAACAGATTGCAAATTATTTGTACCAGAGACTGCATCTTCCTACATCTGCATCTGCCAACATTGATGGCACTCAATAAATATTAATGGGTAGGCTTTCAAATTACCCTTAGATATGGAATGTGTCTTCCTTTCAGTAATTGGGTCAAATGGAATTGAACAAAAAACTGCAGGCCTCCCACATAGCTGAAATCTGCTAGTGAAATTTAACACAATCACTGTTTTTCCTCCAAGCTGTGAACACCATCATTTTATTCCAGATGTTAACAAAAATTAAAATCTGCTTAGGTTGGGAGGATGAATAGCTCAGAGGATTAGTAAAGAGTCTAACAGAGCTTTTCAACTCTTAGATCACTCAATCAATTTTATCACATTCTGGTAATGAATGTTAGTCCTGGCTAACAAAAGCCAAATCCTGAATACACTGCCTGGAAGCTTTAATTCTCTGAACAGCTCTCATTGAACAACTAGTAAGCTTTTTGCATAATTCAGCTATCAAGTTCAGAGGTCAACAGTACTGTTAGCTGATTGTTCACTGAACCGAAACAGCCATCCATATCACTAAAACTACCCAAAAGAATTAGTAATAATTCTTAGCATTTGCATAATGCTTTGTAGTCTGAAAGTGCAATGTAAACTAAGCAACAAAGTGAAACTCATGCTTGTGCAGAAGGGCCACATAAGGTCTGGGCATCACTTCAGTCCTGTCCAAGCTCTGTTTGAGGGCTGAAGCTGTACATAGATCTAGTACATGAAGATGAATTTTTCTCACTGGGACTCAACTGCCCTATGATCTTTAGACGAAATCCTCCCAGGTCATGGGTGAGTCACACAAAACATAAAAATGGGAGACTTTCACTGTACCTGCCCACATACCATCTACCTATTAAAGCATTTATGCTATGGCCACCATTTGTATCACAGTCCCTCATGTTGCTTTTGCACTATGAATAAATAGAGCATTCTCCGGCATTGTCATCCCAGTACTGTTCATGTATATGAAATATACTTTTAAAATATTTTTGTGTTTTAAAAATGTCCCCTAATCAATGAGATGTTTAAATGTATGATTTCAATGTAATTCCTCTTCTTTATACATAGATGGAGCTCTTCTTTATTATTAAAGCTATTATATATATCCATATTTCATTCTATGTACTCAATACAATTATGGCCTATTCTTGGACAACAGTATATGGAAAAGTGCCTTTAAGTGGAAGTAGCAACCCCCCACCAATCACTAATGTTTAGATAAATATCTTTAAAGCAATGAAATTTATTAGGGGAAAGGCCTGAAAAGAAGTTATTTCGCTATATAACAAGAAAGGTACATGAGCACAACAAAAGTGTGTCCGTGGAGAAAGGTGGAGTTGGGGGGCGATCTGAAAATTCTAAGGACAGTGGAGACAATTTGTAGTCAGAAGTCATCTCTCTCTACTACAGTAAAACTTCATCAAGGATCAGGAAAAAAGGAATACTTTTAGACCTGGGATCTTGAAGCTAGGCACTGACTTCAACGGGAACTCCACGCACTCAGCACCTTTAAAAATTTAAGCTATTTATGTTTCTAATGGCAGGCACTTCAGTTTAAAAAAAGTAACCTATCAAGTCACAACTTTTGTCACACTTTTTAACAGGAAAAGACATCAGTATGTAGGTTACATTTCCTCTTCTATTTTAACAAGAGCTTTAAAAAAGCTGTTTTGTCTGTACGGTATCTGTGTGTGCACATAACACCTTACTGCACTAAACTCATCTGTGTGATAAAAGAAATGAGGAGCAGGAGACCTACACTAAGAATAGTTTCTAAATGACTTTTCAAAATTTTGGGACGAATCCTTCCATGACTAGAAAAGAAATGAACAATGCAGATTCAGGTGAATAATCTGTCACAGAGGAAACTACCAAATGAGTTTTCCAGGAAAAAAGTCAATCTTGGGGCACACCGAGTATGGATAATTTCAGCCCAACTGGCCAAATCAGGAACAACTGAAAACAGTCTTACTGGGGGGAATGTTGGACAACGTTAATAAGAGATGACACTATCTGCCTCACTGTCTACGTTATCAAACACAGCCTCTATTGGCTGTTCATTATTTTCGACATCAGCAACCTGTGAACATTTTTATATTGAACTGATTTTCAGATCAGATATTTGGCAGCTGAATTATTGTAAACGATATGAAATACCATTATGCACTGGGGGAAAAAGTGTCTCAAAACTACGGCAACCTTTTAGAAAAGTATTTTAGTACTTTTAGAAAAGTGCTTAAAAAACAAAGCACAGACCAACACAAACACACACACTGTCTCTCTGAAGATGATACTCAGTTGCTAACAATTTAGATTAGCACCAGGAGGGTCCTGTACTTTCAGAATAAGATAGCCAATTGTCCATCTCTGGTGGCCAAGTGGAAATCAAATAATTTGTGGCATCTTCAGTTTAACATTAGAAATCAAGCAGAGTTCAGAAAATTGGTGTGACTATTGAAGTATTATTACTTTCATGGAATGCCATATCATAGCATGGGGAAAAGAAGTATATACTGTGGGAGCACGAGCACCTGGTGGCCGGGCCTCACTCGCAAGGCAGAATGACCATACACTCCATCTTGGAACGCTATCATACAACAGCGGGAAGGTCTGAAGTCAGGCCAGGAGAAAGAAATCAGAAAGTTGACAAGTAGTTGGAGAGTCCCCAAAGAGAACATCCTGACAAGCAGATAGCAAGCCCCCAAAGAGAACAGCTGGGGCTAGTAGCTGGAAGCCCCCCAAAGAGAACATCTTGGTTGTACAACATCAGAGGGTCCCAAGGGAGGTTCAGAAAAAGACCAAGGACAGAGGAAATCTTGTAACATGTTCTGACAGGCCGGGAGGATAGAAAGCCCAAATTAGGTAACAAACGCTTTAATTGGCCAGGTATCGAACCCCCAAGTAAGAAACAGTATAAAAGGTGATTTAGCAGGAATAAGGGTGTGGGCTCCTGGACACAAGACGGAGGCTAGCAACTTCCAGTCCAGACAGCAGACCCCGGCCTGATCACCCGGACGTCACCACCACGAAAGGTCCCAGCCAAGCCGTATCTCTGACTTGAAGGGCCGCTGTAACGTAGTTGTTGGTGAGATGTGGGAGCATGGGATGTTATTGGTAAGTCACATGTAATTATATACAGCTTTATGTAACCTAGTGTTTAGCCTATGCCAAATAAATATCTATCTATCTATCTATCTATATATATAAAACAAGTGTTAAGTAATTGTAGTTACGAATAAATTAATCAATCACTATCGGTAAATACCACTAGCTGGGGCTGTATAGAGAATTATTGGGACTTAGAACAGCCACAGGGCATTGTGGTGTTCACAATCGGAGTGTTATTGTTCCTGGTACTCATAATATTGTGGAAACCTAGGTTTTAAAGTAGATATGCTGAATCACATATTGCTGCTACACTATATAAGGCTGCTATAAAGGTGGGGTGGTCGGTCCCGGGCCACCTGACTCCCCCCGCTGTATCACACCCCACGCGCACCCACGGGACCCGGAGTAGGTCGGCACATCGTCATATACGATATAAATTTCCCTGACAGCTAACCTTTTAAACAGTACATAGCAAAAAGGGAGAAATACCTGGCGTAAGCATGCAACACCCATATCACAGTTAAAAAAAAACAAATCACATGAACAGCAAGATACATTTCTCACCTTGATTCTGCTGACTGCTTCCTGAGCCTGCATCATTCGCACATTCTTGGAGGGAGTTTTGTCAGAAAGGAGTTGAGTGGAGCCAAGGTAATTGGCAGCGAAAATAATTCCATCAATTAAGTCTTCAGGATCACAGGGTCCAGGAACTATAACATAGAGCACAAATGGCTGAGCAAAATTTTGTTGTAGCATGGAGAGAAACAGCACATGCACTACTTAGTCCACATCTGATGTCTATAAATGCTGTTCTGAGCTACTTAGATTTAGCACAATGGCAGGACAACCAACACTTTCAATCAAGCCCTTCTTCCCCACAAAAGCCAAACCAAAACAAAAACAAACCCTGCACAAAGTGCTTTCAAACGTCTCTACTTCAGAATTCACAACTGAACATAAGAACAGCCATACTGGGTCAGACCAAAGGTCCATCCAGCCTAGTAGCCTGTCTGCTGACAGTGGCCAGTGCCAGGTGCCCCAGAGGAGGCGGACTGAAGACAATGATCAAATGATTTGTCTCCTGCCATCCATCTCCAGCCTCTGACAATCAGAGGCCAGGGACACCATTCCTATCCTTGGCTAATAGCCTTTTATGGACCTAACCTTCATGAATTTATTGAGCTCTTTCTTAAATTCTGTTATAGTCCTAGCCTTCACAGTCTCCTCTGGCAAGGAGTTCCACAGGTTAACTATTCACTGAGTGAAGAAGAACTTCATTAGTTTTAAATCTGCTACCCATTAATTTCATTTGGTGTCCTCTAGTTCTTGTATTATGGGCACAAGTAAATAACTTCTCCTTATTCACTCTCTCCATGCCTGTCAATTTTTTATACCTCTATCATGTCCTGCCCCTCAAAAACATAATTGGAAATGCACATCTCCTAGAGCTGGAAGGGACCTCAGGAGGACATCTAGTCCAGTCTCCTGCCAGGATACAAGCACCATCCCTGACATCTATTTGCCCTAATCCCTAAATGGCCGCCTCAAAAGATTGAGCTCACAGCCTTGGGTTTAGCAGGCCAATGCTCAAACCACTGAGCTATCCCTTTCCCTCAAATGTTACTAGCAGCGTTGACTTTGGTGGATATGATAAACCACCAGCACACAAAGGAAACTATCCAGCATGGGGCTTGCACTCACAACCTTGAGATTAAGAGTCCCACACTCTACTAACTGAGCTAGCCAGGCCAGCCTGCCACAAGACTTTGTTCCAGGAGGCAAGGTTAACTCTAAAGCAAAAAAACCCAATGAATTTTAATTCATACAAAAAAAAAAAAAAAAAGACAAAGCCTTTTCTCTCTCCACTTCCAATATCCTTATGTCTCTAAGATAATATATTTTAGCTAAAGCAGTGGTGAGCAAATACTATCCACAGGGCCAGCTCTGGTTCACCAAGGTTAGTCCTTGGCAGACCTCCACCATTACATGTACCTGCACCTCTGAAGGTATTGGGTGATCAGAGCTCTCATCAACTGTGGATAGCCATTCACAGTGGGAAGGGAGATCCCAGCCCATGCTGCTTCCACCCGCTCCCATTGGCCAGGAACGGTGATCCGCAGCCAACAAGAGCAGACAGGTAGGTAAATATAGTGGTGGCCTGCCAGGCCACCATTTTTTTAGTGCCAACCCCTGAGCTAGAGTCTAAAATAAAAAGGAAACCTGGGACATAACTTTTAGAAAAATGACCAGCACCTCTCTTATTCAACCACTGCCCATAGCTAAAACGACAAGCAGTGGAATCTCCACAGAGCATTTTATAGGTATGACTTTTTCCCCAAGTGGAGTTAAAAACTGCCATGTCATATTGAAAAGTGTACAGGCATATGCCAGACTTGCTCACAAACGTCATACAGGGAACTGCCCTCTTTAAAAGGAATAATTTCAATTTAGATAAACACCTTGCTATAGGCTCTCATGCTAGATGCGTAAAGTAATGGATTTATGCTTGGGCTAATATATACCATTGATGTGGGCCTGCAAGTTGCCAAGAAACCTCAACTCTCATTGGTGTCACTGCAAGCTTATGATGCTGCCCAGGAGGCACTTGGTCACTTGCAGGATGAGTCCCTATATAATACCTATAGGTTCCATATTTTATCAGGCTGATCACTGTAAAACTGAAGCAGTATTCACATATTCTCCTTGGATATTTCATCTACAAGGTTTAACTTTTAATGGTGATGTCAAAGGCAGCTTCATGTAACACACTGCTTTATCAGGGTGCTAGAAAGAAATATCTGGATTAACTAAAACATATACAGCTTTACTTTTGCACGAATTCATTTTTTAATAAAATGATAATTTTATTTTTGAAGCATTTACAGTAGTTACATTTATTTTTTTCTTATGAATACGAAAACACTCACTCTCAGGACTCACAGTATCTACCTCAAAGAAAGAATAAGCTCTCTGAAAAGTCATAAAAATCTATTTTTGTTGTAAAGTCTTTCAAATACAGCACGTTGGAACACAATCTGAGGAACCCCAACATATAAATCTCATGTTGGCTTCAGTTCTCATCTTTATACAGTAAAATTCCTTTAATCCAGCCTCTGATGATTAGGAAATCCTAATGTTCCGGCATCTGGCAAAAACAGTCCCATTTACAGAGATAATCCAGCAAAATGTGATAGTCCGGCATACGGTAGTCCCCCTAGATACGCTGGGGGCTTGGGTGATGGGCTGGGGCCATGGGAGGGGGGCAGAGGGGATTAAGCCTGGGGTGGGTTAGGGCTGCAGGGGGGCCGGGGGTGGAGTTGAGCTGGGATGTGCAGGGGTTGAAGCTGGGGTGTGAGGGTGTGATGAAGCTGGAGACATGAAGGGGTGGTGAAATGGGAGGAGTGTGGGTTGGTGCCAGATTAAAGAAATTGTACTATATAAATCAGAAGGCCAACTGCAAGAGTTGAGGACAAAGTAGCAATATAGAATTTCCCTGCTTGTTCCATGCTATCATTGTTTATGTTTAGTGGCATGCAGCAAAACACACACATAAGCGTGCGGATATGTTAATTCTAG
Source organism: Carettochelys insculpta (assembly GCF_033958435.1). NCBI lineage: Eukaryota > Metazoa > Chordata > Testudines > Carettochelyidae > Carettochelys > Carettochelys insculpta. The sequence goes on along the minus strand of NC_134141.1, from coordinate 25,506,488 downwards.
CGATGGGTGAACCTCATATATATAATTTAAAAAAAAATTATCCATAAGACAGGTACAGCGTGGACAATGGACAGTCTCCCTATCACTATAGCCCTGCCAATAAAGCTCAGCTCTGGACTATAAATGTTTTTATTTTATTTTAAAGCCAAAGGACCATTATGATCATCTAGTCTGACCACCATCCTTTGTCATCAGAGGGCAGTTCAGCCTTAATGCACATACAGTGTGATGTGAATTTCAAACAAGTGGCTATGGGTTACTGAAAATTCCAGGGGTGTGTTATGCAATGTTGTTACCCATCCCTTAGGAACTGGGCTGGGATCACTAACAAAACATTACAAAATAAAATGTAATTAAGCTTATTTAACTTCTGAAAAAAATAGTTCTCTGTTTTGGTTCTGGCTGATTCATATTTGCTCTAATCAAGTTTACCCAACCCCAATTAACATTTACCTTCACAGTACATATTTTTTTTCTATTTTTACTTGTATAAAAGAATTCTATTATAACGAGAACAGTGTTACACATTGAATGTTATATTTTTCACAGCTTACCTTCGACATAGGTTGGGAATGAAGCCAAACTTTTTCTGGACTGTAATTAAGACAAACAGGATTTCAAACAGAACAAAGCATGCTGCAATATGCATTCAAAATCCCTCCATGCAAAGAGAGCAAAAAAACAATAAAACCCCAAAACATAGTACAGTTAATTAGCCACAGACATCTGACAGCTTATTAGGAAAACTTTTAAATGGTCTCAAAATATCAGCTATTATTAAGGAGTTATTATCCTGAAGTATAATCTATATAATTATCCTTTTCATCAATTAGGCAGTTCTACAGAGCGTGGTATTGGTTAGCATGTTTGAGTGCCAGGAGGTGCTCTGATCTACATAGGGATAACAGGAATAGTGCCTAATACATTGTATTTCTAAGTACTTAAAATGCCAAACTAAACTAAAATGCCAAACTAAAAAAATCCTGGAATATTTTAAAAGATTTGCAATACTATCGTAGCTCTAGACCAAAAAAATTATATACTTTCTCAACCTGTTAAAATAAAAGGTAGCTATTGACACTTATACTATATTAAACACTCAAATCACAAATAAAAACCATGTAATTTAGACACTGAAAACTGTGAGCTCTGGATTTATTCTTTGATTGTTGACATCTGGCAGGGACACTGATGGGTCTCAGCTTAAAGAAATATAAAAGATGGGACTGACCAATGGAAAACCATCTAGCTTGCATTTGCAGGTAGGCTGATGAGACGAAATACAGCAAACTCTTTCATATCTGGCATTCTGTCGCCCAGAACTCTCAAATAACTGGCATTTTAACCACAAGAAATTTTAGTTACGTTTTTCTTAAGTACAGTATAGTGAAAGTAAATATAAATAAATACAGCAACTACAGTATATGTTGACAGTGTGCAATACTACTGTTAGTAAATTTCTCTGCATATATTTTTATTTGTTTCTTAATTTCTAATCTTGATTTTCATTAGTGTTACACATTGCTAGGTATATGTTTCTATTATCCAGAATATCTAACTATCTGGCAACTTCCTGGTTCCAAGGCTGCCAGATATGAAAGAGTTTACTGTAATAATTGTCAGGGGGTAGCCATGTTAGACTGTATCCACAAGAACAACAAAAAGTCCTATGGCACCTTATACACTGATGAAGTGGATATCTGCCCACAAAAGCTTATGCTCCAATATATCTGTTAGTCTACAAGGTGCCACAGGATTTCTTGTTATTTTTACTCTAATAGATACTTACCATTTATAATGTTAACAAAAAAGCCCAGTGAAAGACTTCATACATCGACTAGCTTTAATTCAATTAAAACTCTTCATTTAGCTACTTTTTACACAAAAACCTATATGAAGAAATTTGCTAAAGGCAATTAGCATGTCAAAGGATAGAGGATAAATAGCCTAGTGCACTACAACATGTGCTGCTATTGGATATGTTTATGATAACAATTCTGGAGAAGACAAGGATTGATGTGCCTAACCCTAATTGCACTATGAAGTATATCAGCATTCACTCCCCTGATTACTCAATACAGTTATGCTAGCAGAAGATCAGTCAGAGCTCAGAATCAAGACCAATAGCTCACACAAAGGATAAGTGCTTCTGAATGTTCAATTACAGTAGATAGCAAATGATAACCTATTATCCTTTTTTATGCTCAGCTACTTCCCAGGTATTACATGTTTCTGAAAATGTACACCCAACATGCAGGTATTACAAGTTTGTAAACCACTGAGCCACTTCCCAGGTATTATATGTTTGTAAAAATGTAAACAAACACGCAGGAGGAAGGCAGTTGAACCTAAGTGGAAAGAAGATGGACTAAATACATTCTGTGAGTAGGCATATCATACAACTTACTACACTGGGCTAGCTATAAAACAAGTGCTGTTGAAAGGAAAAATGATTCAGCAGGGAATGATATAAGGACAGCAGGGCATCCTTGAAATACCTGTTTTTTTCCCTGAAAGATAAGGCCAACCGAGGACAAAGCTGTCACTGAATAATGGCCTCCTATGCCAAACTCATTTAAGGAAAATTAAATGTTAGGAAGAAGTTATTGTCAAAGCAGGAGAGGCTGCCCTGAGAGAAGCCTGTCTATTAGAATGACTCTTTCTATTAAACCCATGACTGATGTCGATTTTGATAATTGTATCATTGCTGTCAGTGCACACCAGCTTGACTTGTTGCATCCTGACAGGTACAGAGTATAGAAGCATTATGTTTTTTAGATATCAACAAGCTGATTCATACAAGTGCAGCTTTAAAGTATGCACTTTTCTCATTAACAGCCTCAAGGAGCAACTCTCTCCCCCCCCCCCTTTTTTTTTTTAAATAGATTTTACTTATTTACTGTTAAATTTAATCAGTTCATGGTGGTCAGTCATCAGGGAATCTGACTGCCCTCCAGAGTTTCCTTCTGGGATAAAACTGAATAAAAGAATATCAAATTAAACGTCGAAAACATCTTATAGCTGCAACAATGTTTAACTAAGAAAGATGTTTAATTCTAGTACTTTTATTTGGGAATCTTTTGGCACTAGAAATAACACAAGGCAATAGATGTCACAAACACAAATATGTACCTTTAAATTCTGGTGTGTAAAATATAATTTAATGAAATAATTAGGTAATGAGTGTTGGATTAATATTTTTGTCTGTTCAATAAAACCTAAGATTTCTTAAAATGAAGATTTTTTTCAGAAATACAACTATTTCCCATAAGCAAAGAGGTTTACTATTTCTCTTGTTATTTTAAGGAATGCACGGAAGAACAAAATGCTGATATTTTTAAAAAAAGCTCAGAGAAATATGACTCCTACAACCTCTCCTACTATGAAATATGGTTTATTACAACTGATACAGCATGAAATCAAATGCCCAAGATTAAAATGGGTAGTACTTTATTTCACTAACACTTGGACTATGACTAATGATATCTAATAAGAGTTTCCAGTCAAAAGTGGATTGCATGAAATTACTGAATCTGTATTTAATGAAAGCCAAAGGCTATAATGAGCAAACAGTATCACAGATCAAAGCACAAAACTAACACTCTCAAAGATTTTGGTATACCCTTTAAATGTTCTGAAAGCTACCACTTACTAAAACATAAATAAGGATTTAAAAATAATAACTCATAAGCCTATATTTTATTTGTCTAATCTGAAACAAAGAAAACATATATATAACTATTTGTTACTCAGAACTGAAATTCTAACAAACCTTTCTAGTGAGACACAGCTACTATTTATATCAACAGAAAGCTGACCAGTGCACATGTATCACAATATAAATTGATAGATGGTGTCTATTTTCTATTATTGACATTTTTCATTGTTTGCACTATATGTGTTTAAGTTAGGAACTAAACAACAGAGATAACTGTTCTGTTCCGATAGTTCCCCTGCATCATAAGCAAAAAATAAACACAGGCAGAAATAGCTCAGTGATTAAAGCTATAGCCTTACAAACACATGATTGTGAGTTCAATCCTCGCAGGGGGGATGTGCAAGGTTCTAGAGCAGATTAGATTTCAAAAAAAGAGGTAGGGAGATTTGAACACTAGCTTTGTAAACCCATGTCTGAGCTCAAGCCTCAAGAAGGCCATTTGGAGAGCTGGAGCAAATAGATTTTTTTTTTTTAAAAAAAGATGGTGTTTGGTCCTGCCAATAGGCAGGGGACTGGACTCAATGACCTGTTAAGGTCCCTTCCAGCTCTATGAGGTACGTATAGATACATTTTCCACAGTCTCAGAGCTGTCACATTGTCACAAAGGGAACTATTCACAGTTTGTAAAGTTAGCCATACACATAAATCTAAACAAGAGATACAGGCTCTGGCCTCTTTGTTTTTTCTCCTTTTAAGGGTCCAATGTCAGGACCTCCTGCAGTCTACTCCCAATCCTGCTACTGAATCACAGGATTTCTCCAAATGACTTAAGAGTTAAGTGTTTCTACATCCCTGCTGATAAAACGGGGAGCAACACTAATATGCAAGAGTGTTGTATTAATAATTTCTTTATTTTGATAAGTCTGTCATTCTAAGACCATGTCTACACATACAAGCTTACGAGGCACAGCTGTACCAACATAGCTGTGGTGCTGTACGACTATTCATGTAGCCATGGCATGCTGATGGGAAAGCTCTTCTGTGAGCATAATAACAAGAGTGCAATGAGTGACAGAAGCTAGGTGGTCAGGAGAGCATCTCCTGTCAACAGTGCTGTGCACATCAGCACTTATCCCGGCTAAGCACATGCTACAAGTGGATGCGTTTTTTCACACTGCTGAGCAACGAAAGTTTTGCTGCCGTAAGTGCTAGCACAGGCATGGCTTAAGAAGGATAACTTCCTTTGTGGCAAGGCACTCTGCAAAGAGAGGGAAAAGAAAATGCTCTCTCCTTTTCAACCAATATACAGGTGATATTGGATGCTCTTAAATAAACCAAATCTCCTAAGATTGCTACACAAACATTACTGCAGGAAAAAAAGCCATCAGAAATACTGTAGTTAAAATAAAGTTTCATTCAGAGGGAAAGATGAGCAAGCACATAAAAGGAACTTATGCCATTTTCTTTTAATTATGTAAAATGAGCAGGAGGAGGAAGATATAAAAAACGTAAGTAGTAACTGGAACAGGACTGTCTCTCAAAAAGATTGCACTCTACCTCTTTATTAGTGGAGGGTTCTGCTGTACCACAGACATCTTGGTGATGTTGCCTACTTGACGATTCAGCACCACGGGGTGACGAGGAATCAGGAGATGGAGACTAGACATGGTAAGAAAATAAAATTAAATAAAAAAATCTGAGAGACCACCACAGAAATCTCATTATTTTATTTGGAACTGGGAATAAGGGTTTGCATGTGAAAAACATTACAGAGAAGCCAAATATTGTTTACATTGTTACAACCCACGTTTCTGAGGTAATGAACATGCAGAACTTCCAGTAATTCACCAGTTTTTAGCTCAACAATTACATGTTTACAAAACATGTTACAATGTTTTGCTTGTTCACAAGATAAAGAAGTTGATAATTAAAGGAAAATTAAGTCCAGAGGTAAATAACATTCACCAAAAAAGCACAACGTGAAAACATGGTATTAGGAGGTGAATGGGAGAGGAAATTAGGATGTTTGCCATGAACATTTGTGACTTTTATTTGATTTTTCTTACCAGCCGTTCAACTAAGTTGCAACTACAGTTCAAGTAACTGTATGAAAAAAAACTATCCTATTCTTGTACTTAAGGTTGCAAACAAGTCAAACTAACATTCTGCAAAAAAACCAAGAGAAAATGCATAAAGTTAAGATGGGAATTGTTATGAGAAAGATGAGTGAAGAAACACTGAGGGCCTGATGAACTGAACAAGTGGCAGAGTCACATATTGTGCCGTAATCTGCCCCTTTAAGAAAATATACAGTACACACAATCTCTCCAGAGCAAGTTGCCAGGAGGGTTGGCCTAAACTGAACACAGGCATGCTGCCATGATTGTTTCTAGCCACTTGATTATTACCTCAAGCAACTGAATAAATAAATCAATCTATTTATTATTTACATTGCGGTAGCACCTGGGAGTCAGACAGACAGACTAAGATCCCACAGGGTTAGCACTATACAAACACTAGAACAGAGATCCTGCCCCAAAACATTACGTCAGTATTTGTAGTACTCTCTACACCACAAATTTTCTGTTTTTTTTTTTTTCAAATTCAGTATCCTACCTTAGTGGACAAACTGTCTCCTGGACCATCTCTCCTCCCAAACATTAATCACAAAGACCTCTTGCTCTTATGTAATGACCATGTGCCAACCACCAAAGTAACATTAGGTAAACAGTTCTTGTGTTTTAACTCTTTTCAGTGTGATGCAGATCAAGGGACTAGCAAAGAGAACCAACATGAGGTGATCAGCTTTACAAATGGTGAAATCAATGAGGTTGATTACAAAGGAATTGTATAAACTGCAAATGAGCACAGAATTTGATCCACAGAGTCCCAACTTCAAAACTACCTTTAGATGTACTTACAAAATAAGTTTTCAGTGGTACAATAGCATAGGTAAGTTTCCCCCTCACAGTGATGCAAGTCAGGTTCTCAGCAAACATTGGAATCCTACTAATACACAAGGTTGGATCCTTATGTAACTTTATCAGCACATTCAAGTTTGCCATCCTGAGTGGCAACACCAGATATTTAACACATTTGATCACTAGTTTCCTAAATTAAAAAACAAAACATACCCTACCACCACCACCACACTGCTACTCTTTTTTCCCTTTGGGCCAACCAACATCATTACATTGTGGCAGCTTTAGGACAGGTGCATCTCTGACCAACATGTCTCTTTTCATGCAGGTCCTTATTTCAGAAGCACTGTTGGACTTTGCAGAGGACCTTGGATTGACTCCCTCACCCTGCAAATGAAATGAAACTTGGTTTCCAGAAATATGTCATAAAAACTGCTATACCAGCAGTAGTTTATTAGTACATTTCTTATTTCCAAATTTGCCTTAAGAACAACTCAGGACACTCCGGCAGATTCTGGGCTACAAAGGCTGTGTCTACACGTGCCCCAAACTTCGAAATGGCCATGCAAATGGCCATTTCGAAGTTTACTAATGAAGCGTTGAAATGCATATTCAGCGCTTCATTAGCATGCGGGCGGCAGCGGCGCTTCGAAATTGACGAGCCTTGCCACCGCGCGGCGCGTCCAGACGGGGCTCCTTTTCGAAAGCACGCCACCTACTTCGAAGTCCCCTTATTCCCGTGAGCTCATGGGAATAAGGGGACTTCGAAGAAGGTGGCGTCCTTTCGAAAAGGAGCCCCGTCTGGACGCGCCGCGCGGCGGCAAGGCTCGTCAATTTCGAAGCGCCGCTGCCGCCCGCATGCTAATGAAGCGCTGAATATGCATTTCAGCGCTTCATTAGTAAACTTCGAAATGGCCATTTGCATGGCCATTTCGAAGTTTGGGGCACGTGTAGACGTAGCCAAAGTGTAATCTCTTATCATGGATATGCACACACAACTTCTACTGATTCCTCATAGCATTAGGACAATCTCTCTCTCTCTCTCTCTCTCTCTCTCTCACACACACACACACACACACGATTAGAAGACAGAATTTGATGGCCCACCAAACATAAGACAACAGAATTAGAGGTCCTACCAAACACTGTTGTATAATAAACAGCTTGTGGGATTTTCCCCTCATAGCTGAGTAATGAAACACTCCAATCACTAACTAAATGTGGTCTTTGTTAAGATCTTCACTAGGCAGAGGTAACATAGTATTTACCAAAGGTAGTATTTGCCAGGTGAAATAATGGATTTCACCAGACTGTGAAATACTAGCTGGTCCCAGTTTAAACATATTTTCTACTTTAAAAACCTTTCTTTGATGCACCTCATATTACACTTAATTTTAGTTACATACTCAAATTATGGTTACATAAGGTTAAAGCTACACTCAGGTTTCTATTCTGGGATACATTTGTATCCCGGAATAGAAACCTCATGGCCAAACACTGCGGTTGAAAGAGCAGGCCTATTTCTAGCATAGCATTTCATTTCTGCTACCCCTTGTCATGTAAGGGATAGAAGGAAATTTGAAATAAGCACTTATTTTGAATTTCGGTGCAGTGCAGATGGCACTGGCTTTGAAATAAGTTGCCCTGAAATAACTTATGTGATTTGTGCAATGCAAATTGCAGAAGTTATTTCGAGGTAAGTGTAGCCAGACATGAACCCCCATTTGGCCTTTTCTTCCTCTCCCCCGCACTGGGAGAGACAGAGAGAGAAATAAGCAGGGGAGACAGGTAGCCTTTGATGTCCTGGGAACGCAGGTGTGCTGTCTCGCCCAGCCTCTCTACTATACACAAAAACCAGACAGTGGATGGGCTAGCTAATGGCCGCCCTTCTGGCTGATCTCAGTAATTGACACGCCTTGATCACTTCCCCAGCCTTGATCACTTCCCCAGGAAGATTTGGGAACCCCCACCCATCACCTCCAAAGGTGCCCAATTGTCCACAATTCGCAGGTGCGAATTGAGCCTTGCACCTTCCCTGGGAAACCTGGGGTTCAAAACATTCCTCCCAATTGGCCACTTAAGACCAGGAAGAAGCGTACGTGACAAAAGCAGTATAAAGGGGCTTGGCAGACCACCCCCCTCTTTGAGTTTTCAATCACCTACACCTGCTGGTCAGGTCTGGAATTAACTCCCGAGACTGGGGACACCTGGTTCATATCTACTTCTTCCCAAGGGATTGAGAGAATCTGGGTCACACTGGATCTAGGAGGCAGGGGTAAAAGTTACACCTGTATTAAACTTCTTTCCTATAGGAATTGAGGGAAAGACTCTGGTTCCACCAGGTCTAAGAGGCGGGGTGAAAATCACACCTGCAACTTGCCTTTCTTGTGTACACATTAATTGTATTAGTTTAAGCTAGCTAGTTTGTCTAAAACTTTTCTTAAGTTAAATTGTGTTGTTTCCCCTTTAAGAACCATGAGTACTAACTTGTACTTTAATCATTTGTCTTAGTTAAATTGTTTCTATCTTTGTATAAATAAAAAGTAACTGTTAAAGCCTCTCTAAGTGTAATTTACCTCTTGCTGCTGTACCCGAACTAAACACAAACCAAAGAACCCAGCCTGCCCTGGCTGCTTAGCATAGCTGCCAGTGTAGCATCACCCCACCCTTTTTGCCTCACCAGACCTTTAGCTGGCACCTGGGCATCGGCTCACAGTAAGGCAGGCCTAAGGGAGTAGATTCATAGATTTCATTTTGACAAGCCCAAATTGAAGTAAAACTGCAGTAGGCATAATATTTATATAATACTGAACCTAGGCATGTCTGTGTATATTTTCTCAAAGAAGTTACATATCATGATTAATTGTGGTTTTTAATATTATATATATAGTGAAATATTTGATTGTAAGAAAAATGACAATAATTCATTGTTGTAGCCTTGAAGCAGTAGGCAACCAGAAGCAGGGAGAACTGCAGACTACCAGTCCATGTCTATTTGGTGGTGTAGCATTCTGTAGCAGAAGACCAACCCTGATGAAGAGCACAGACCAAGCCTATTCCTCAATTCAGAATGGAGGTAATCTAAGTTTGAAAAGAGTCTTTCAATGTTACCTGCTCGGCACTGATGCAATTATTCTTTTCCCAGTTTCCTGATTTTAACTGGGTTTAAGCCATATTTACCAAAACGCTGTCCTAAATTAGTTTCTTCCAGGAAACTTGCTAGGTAAGCTATCAGCCGTTGGCTCCACATCCAGGTGATCTTACTCCAGCCAGATGACTGTAGACCAGAAACCTCTATTTTATTCTTCATTTTTTTCTCTCTCTCTTTTTCAGATGCTCTTTTAACAATGGACACCCAGAGCTGTGGAAGCTACATGAGCCTTCAGGTTGAAGTGCCCTAATTTTATGCAGCTTCGCTACCACATCTTGAAGGGATGGAAGCTCCCATTCTCCAAGAAAGCTCTCCAGCACTCAGATAAGTTAGAAGATGAGAGAGTTATATAGTTAAAAATCACAAACCAAGTCAGGAAATGCAGAAGTTACAGTCACACTAGCAGCTTTAACTCAGCTATCTTGTTTTTCCATTCCTGTTTTTCTAGTTAAACATTACTGCTTCTGTTTTTTGTAAGTGTTAAACTAACATAACAGGTATGCAATACTGTCAAGCTAACAATGATACCAGTGGGAGTTTTGTTGGAGCAAATAACGTAGGATTGAATTTTAAAACAAAAAACAAAAAGCAGAGCATATGTAGCACTGAACATTGCCCCCCAAATAATTATTTAAAATGCCGTCAAGTTCACACGCTCAATTAAAATTAATAAGTCTTATTGTTACATGTATCATATACATTTAGGAGCTCAGATATTTTAAAAGATTTTGTACTGCTTCTCCAGCAGTTATGAGCATTAGAAATCTGCACAAGTGAACACATAAGCTACACACATATGAAAAGTATTGGAATTATTAATCTACTGCAGATCATATAAATGCTTTCTATTCACGTTTGCACTCTTGTGGTAAATTTTTTTTTCCTGTGATGACGACTGCAGTCTGACCGACAAGATAGAATAAATTTATTAACAAAAGGTGCATGCAATATATAGCAAATTCAAAACAGCTCCTGTACAGACATGAAGGAAAATTCAGTCTATGAAGCATTTATACATATTTGGCTTATTCAGCATCACAAAGCAAGAGGTACAGTGCACAATATGGAGTACAGTTTACAATATACAGGTAACTCATATGCTAGGGCAAAAAAAAGTGTCAATAAGAAGTAGAAGAAAGGGTAGTTTACTTAGCTTCTTCAAACTGGCATCTTTTACACAATTTCACTTTTAAAAAAATGCCCGCTAGCACTGGTCTTATAACCTTTAAGCTAGTTAAGACCAATCCAAACTCCGGCAAGAGAAACTAAAGGTTTGTTCACTGACCTACGTGCTGGAACAAGGGATGTGTGTACACACGTGTGTGTGAACGCGTGGTCACATGATTCAGCATCCCCGGTCTTGAAGTGGTTTCCATTACATAGTAGGTTTCCAGTTGGACTCAACAACTCTCAACACCCCCACTCTAAAAACTGTTCCAGTGCCCCTGTCCACTGAACCAATATTAAGGTTGATTAGATTTGTGAATGGCTGTATAAAAAGGAGTAATAGTTAAAAAAAGGAAGAGCATCCTGACTTCTCGCCCTTCCTTTTCCACTTACCTGTCTTTTATGATATTCTGCTTGGTACATCCAGAAATTCTCCATCTTGCTTTTGGTGTTTTACAGGTATAACTAAAGCATCCTCCACACTTACAGCCTTGAACTAGAATAAGCTAGTGCTCACTGCTATTTTGTGCTTGGATTTAATAATGAAGCTGGTAACAGGAGATACAAACACATGGCATTGTGTCACACCTATCCAGATTAACCTGCTATGTAACTGAATATGCTATGATGACGTACATCAGAAAGAGTGGAGCTTCTTTTGTCACAGCAAGCTGTTCTTGTTTTACAAAAGTGGTGTTGTTTATTCATTCTTAGCAGCAGTGTACCTAGAGATTGCAGAAACAGCTTATTACCACTGTCATACACCTAGATTTGGGGCATAGGGGGAAATCCACGAATACTGGATGAAAGCAAAATTCAGTTATGCTATATGAATCAAGAGGCACCTTTTCTATATCGAAGTCTTACAGCAGGAGAGACCAAGCAGTTAGGGACGAAGAACCACAGATCGATTGCAAAGAGCCATGTATTATATACTTACTTTTATCTATCTACAGAAAGAAAGAGAGAGAGAGAATATATTGCTCAATGCCCTTCCCATCTGCCAGAGCCAGGCACCCCCAGCTCTAACTCAATGTCCTCTCCCAAAGCCAGGCACACCAGTCCTGCCCCGTTCTAACTTCATGCCAATGACTCACCAAAGCTGCCACCACGACCATGCACTTCTCCCAGCAAGTGGTAGGGCGCACGCACAGAGCAGCAGGCAGCACTCCTGGTGCGTAGCTCTGAGGAAGAGCCACATTTAATGGCTCAAAGAGCCGCATGTGGCTTCACAGCCACAGCTGGCCATCCCTGTCTTAAAGGGATTAGATCAAACCTGCTAGGTCTCAACTTGGATTTCTTCACACTTATGCCTTTTGGATTGGGCCTTTGACTCTCTAAAAACCTCACTCATGTCTGCCACATTGCCTCTGATCAGTAAATTAACTCTCTCTCTCAGCCTCACAGAACCCTAAAGATCTGTACCTCCCTCAGAGGGGGAACCACACGATCTTTTGTTGTAACCCTTGTTCTTCCTCAACTTCTCCCTCATCTGTCTGTTATAACATATGGGAATCAGACTGTCGAGAGCTTTGGGGCAGGATTTGTTCTGTAGATGAGCACCTTATACTATTAAGTGCTACACACACACACACACACACACACACAGAGGGCGGTACCAAGCAGCAATGTTAACTTAGCTTTGCTGCGCAACCTTTGACTTTTTACAGTACATATTTTCTGTCAAATCACTGGGTAGTGTCATATTTTAAATACAATAATGTTGATTTTACAGGGATAGAAATACAGTTTTTCACTCCTCTTCTCACTAATCAAACAGCTGAACAGAATTTACTTGAGCTTTCCCAAAACAACAAAAATCCCCCTTGGGCAGGCAGAGGGAATGCACATTTTGAAAAAATCGTCCAAAAATGAGAACACTTTGGAAAGTTCCAGTCCTGTGGAATAGGGGGATTACTGTAGGAACTGTGGTAGTTGGACACCAGACACTCACTGGAACAGTTGCCCTTCTTGCCTCAGTATAGTCAGAACAGTTCAGTCTAGTGCTGCAACCTGGTCAAATGTGAGTTGTTTTTTTTTTTTCCCCTCTCAGAGACAGCCAATGAGGGGTCAGTTAATTTCCACTGTGATCTAGAACCCTCCCATTAAATACTACACTAAGGGTGTATCTACACCAGGAACTAACTTTGAAGATAACTTCGGAGTTAGGCACTATTTCAAAGTAGCCAGCAGAGTTTACACACATTTTCCCTTACTTTGAAGTTAACAATTATTCAATGGACCCAGCAGCCTTGGCAAAGGGGAAGGGTCTAGAAAACATTGCAGAAATCCACTGTGGGGCAGCAGGCGCCCTAGCAGAAGCTCTTGGGCAGCCATGAGAAGCCCCAGAGACATTTACCCTAGTCCTTGGCAGATGAACTAGATGTTGAGGGAAGCCCTAGTGCCTGGACCCTCACTGCAGCCTTGGAACTAGAGATCTTGCTCCCTGCCATGGCCTCAGGGCTGAAGGAGCTCTCATGCCCCTCTGTGGCCTTTGAGCCATGGCAGTGGGATAAGACTTCTGCAGTACTGGGGTTCTGTTTGGGGGCATAGGAGGAAAAAGGGCAAGGTCACAGTGGGGATGTGAGTGGAATGAGACGAGACCATGGGCAAAACAGAGGTAGGACTGCTGGGGAAGAGACGGGGTTGTGGCAGAAGGGGTGAATAGCTATGGGACCATAGGTGGAAAGGGTGGGGCAGGGCTACAAATCTGGCACCAGGGCCCCTCAACTTGAATTTCAACTGCAGTACATCGTGTGTCAATCTAAAGCAATTACTCTAGTTCTTCATGTTTTCAGAAGACTTTCTTCATAACTGTAAGCATCACAGACAGTGCTCTAGTTCACAATGTAGAAAAATCATCCCTGTCACCTTTATCCTTCCATATTTTAAAAGAGAATAAAAACAAAAATGATTCACAGGCTCCTGAATCAAATATTCACCATAACTTAAATATCTTGAGTTGTTAAAGGGAGTGTCTGTCTTCCAACACTGTAATTGATAAACATCGCCCTTTCTCCTACATGGCTGATGAATCAGCATAAAGCCTTCTTCCCTTGCAATTAAAATGTTCATTGTTATTGGGCTTGCTGTATAATTTGAACATTTCATATTATCCACATGCCACCCACTGAAGACTTGACTTCTCAAATCTGCTCCAAAAAGCAATTTTAAAGCCTTTGTTTAGAAAAGAAAACATTAACTATCACATATCAGAGAGGCAGCTGGGTTAGTCTGTATGTTCAAAAACAACAAGAAGTCCTGTGGCACCTTATAGACTAACAGATATTTTGGAGCATTAGCTTTCGTGGCCAAAGACTTACTTCGTCAGACTCACTTCGTCAGACTCATGCATCTGATGAAGCAGGTCTTTGCCCATGAAAGCTTATGCTCCAAAATATCTGTTAGTCTATAAGGTGCCACAGAACTTCTTGTTGTTATTAACTATCACATCACTCTAGCTAATCACTTTCCCTTCTTTCTTTCTTTTAAAGTTCAACGAGTACCTGAAACCTGATTGAATTATTTAAAACAGACTTCTCAATTTCCTCATTAATAGTAGATTAGCCCTGTTGTGGAAAAACTGAAACGTGTTCACCTCGATGCAGTGGCTCCAATGTCGGCACTACCACAACTAACAAAAACCAGGAACACAAAAATGTAAGTTTCAAACAAAATGTAGGTGACCTAGAAGTGGAGGAACAAGAAACACTGCAGCTCATCTCCCCATACTTGAAAAATTTGTCTTCAAAGGCTGGATTGGTTTTGTGAAGCAGAATTGACCCACCTGTGCCATTGACCTTTATACCAAAGCCAATATTCATTTCAGAGAAGCCCTCACTGTCTGAATGTGGCAACCAAAGGAAAAGATCTCATGCATGAAGATTTTGGACACCAGTGACTGAGAGGTCTGAGAAACCAAAGGTATGGAATCAAAACAGCCGAAAACGATTAAGAGTCAACAACCCGTGTGTTACTGATCTCTGGCGCACCACGGATGTGTTATTCAGCTGGGAGAGAACAATCCCCTCTTCCTCAAGCTAAATGTGAGGGCCTCAGTCCCAATCATTGTTTCTTACCTGCCATGACAAGAAACAGAAAGGACAGCATGCTCCTCTTCTCTGGCCAGAGGGACATGGAGGTGTTCTTCTGAAGGAAACAACCTGCCAACCTGTACGCAGCAGAGAGACAGGTGCATCCTTTGGCCTTCTGCAGCAGAATCCAGTAAACCTGCCCCCCTCCAGTCAAAGACCCTTCTACCACTTTGGATTTTAAGACGTGCTATGGGGGTCTTCCAACAAATTGTGCACTGGAGTGTTGCGCTGAATTTTATAATGCCGCACACACAAGACCACAGCTTACTGCACTTCAAATGGTCCAGATTTGCCCTCTAAGAAGATCTGTGCACTGAGGGAACCCTCAGTTGTTCCCTTTTGTGCAGAGAAGAAGGGTCAGTTGTCCGACAAAGCCCTCTTACCACAGCCAGCTATTGGAGTCCCCCACAGCTTGGCTCCATTGAAGATACATTGCCAGGGACCTTTGGGATAGAACAGGTATGCAGATGTTCACTGCCAGCACATAGGCCTCCACGCAGATCACCCTGGCATCCCTGCAAGCAACGTGCATCTCTTGGGATCGACAAGGACTGAGCTCGCAGCTCATCCTCATGCCTGTGCAATAAACATGTGAAAGCCCTCATGCAGGAATATGTGCGGAGACTTCCTCCTTTAGAGCCCCCTGCTACGGGTTTTACTGCAGCAGAGAATGAACTGCTCTCACAAGACTAAGCATTCCGAGCAAAGACGCCTAACTCCGCTGCTTCCCAGTTTCCGCCTTGAAGTGGCTCAGTTACTTGGTACAACAGCTGCATTGACTATGCATGTTCTAGAAGAAAAAAGAGCCAAACAGGCAGCACTTACAGAGCTCTGTTTAGCAATCAGATACAGCTGTACACTGTGAAGAAAATTTAAGGATTTCTGCTAACAGAAGCAAGGAAGATCCTGTCGTTGCCAACCACTCTGACACTAGGGAAATCCTAATGTGTTTTGAGGTCCAAAAACAAAGGTGGGTAGGAACTAAAATATGTGTTGTTCTACTGACCTGATTTGCACTTGAAAAGTCAACTCCTCGGGCGGCATTGCAAGCCGGACCTCCCTAAGTAAATATCAATTCGTTGTGTGTGCGCGTTTGTGGAAAACTTAGCTCAGGGACTTACATTTAATGGAGCCAAATTCTGTGAATGCACACTGACACGAATGAGATTGCACAGGCTGCAGCACAGAGTTTGGCTCACTAGCTTTTAAGGGGAGTCTTGGTTATTTTATTTTTGCTTATTCACTAGCTTATAGGTGCATTTTACATTTGTCAAAGTCTTCTTCCTCCTCCTTTTTCCTCCAACATGATCATAACAGTTAGTAATTGTAGCTCATAAATGCTGGACTGCTGGCATTCTTACTCTGTTCATGGTATGTCAGTTAAGCATTTGTTTTAGGAAAAACACATATGAATGAACGAAAGAAATTTGCTACCAGGTTTAATCCCAGGTAACCTGAAGACAAGCACAGACATCCATAAAGTGGTCCTTCCTCTAAGTATCTCACGTATCCACTCCCAGACACACAGCCTTTCTATTACCCTACATAATCTCCCTCCCACTGTACAACAGCTGGCTATAGCTGATCCCCACTCTAAGCACTCCAATGTGAGCTAGTCTCTTATCCCTGCTGCTGAACCCTTCCACTTTATCGCCTACACAGAAGCATGCAAACACTCGATGCTGTAGGGCCATGGTTTCCCAAACTGGGGGACGTGCCCCCTTGGGGGGGGTATGAAGAAATTCCAGTAAAGGCGTGAGGTGACCCAGATCCCCCATTGTTCCCCCCACCTAAAGAAATAGCCTGCCTTTGCTTCTGGCTCTCGGCCCCAGCCATTTTACGTGGATGACCTGGGGCAGCCACTACAAAAAGCGGGCAGCTGACGAAGACCCACATGGAGCTAGCTGCCTCCTGCAAAGATGAGTGAGTGTGGGTTGCGGGGCAGGGAAGAGGAAAATGGGATTAGATGGGAGGCTGGGGGTGCTTGGCTCAGGTGAGGGGCATGGGGTAAGAGCGGGGCGGGCTGGTGATGCCTAGCTTTGTGGGATAGGAGGGGCGGGTGGCTCGCGGGGCTCAGGTGGCCAGCCAGATTGTGGGACTCACAGTGCTTGGCCAGTTGGCCCCAGCATAGCTGGGTTCAGCTGGCTTGGGCTGGTGGCTTGCCCCGGCAGCACAGGACTTGAGCTGCTCAGGCTGGTAGGTGGGTGGCTGGTCCCAGCAGCATGGGGCTCAGGCAGTTTAGGCCAGCAGGCAGGTGGCTGGCCCCAGCAGCGTGGGGCTCAGGCAGTTTAGGCCAGCAGGCAGGTGGCTGGCCCCAGCAGCGTGGGGCTCGGGCGGCTCAGGATGACAGGCGGGCGGTTGGCCCTGTCAGTGTGGTCCTTGGGTAGGCAGCTCGGGCAGCTGGCCTGTGGCTGTGGTGGCCGGGCAGCTGGTCCTGGCAGCACTGGGCTCAGGCAGCTGGCAGGCGGCTGGCGGGAGGGTGGTTGACTGACCCCATCAGCACAGGGCTCAGGCAGGTGGGCAGCTGTTGCGGTCAGCTCTGATGGCTGGCACAGGGCTCGGGTAGCTGGCCAGCTGGGGCTGCACCAGGCACCTGCAAGGGGCCAAGAAAAATTATTTGTGCTTATTTTTAATTTTAAATAAAATTTTATATCCAGTTTTTGCCTTTGTTTTAAATTACAAATAGAATTTTTTTGTTAAAAAGGGGGGTTGGATGATGGTAAAGAAGAAGTGGGGGGGCGTGAGGGTTTCCCAAAAATCAAAACGGAGGGCATGACTCTGACAAGTTTAGGAACTGCTGATGTAGGGTAAGATTTACTTTCTCTTGCCACTTCCCCAAAAAAGGCAAAACCAAAACCTGCTACATTTAATACTCCCAGGCTGTGGCCACACTAGCCCCAAAACCAAATAGGAACAAGGGACTTTTGAAATCAGGGGGTCATTTCAAAAGGCCCTGGGCTACAGGGGTGGTGTGCGTTTCGACACTGGCACTTTCGAAGTGCGCAGCTGCCATTATGCTAAGGAGGCGCTGCATATGAGCTATGAGCAGATGGGAATAAGGGGACTTCGAAGTAGGCGGGGTCCTTTCGAAAAGGAGCCCCGTCTGGATGAGCCGCGTGGCAGTGAGCCGCGTCAATTTCGAAGTGCTGCGGCCGCCCGCATGCTAATGAGGCACTGTATATGTATTTCAGTGCTTCATTAGTAAAGTTCGAAATGGCCATGCAAATGGCCATTTCGAAGTTTGGGGCTAGTGTAGACATAGCCCTAGAGATCCTTTTGCTGTCTCCATGGTGCTCTCATATGTCAGAGAACTGCTTGTTAAGTGACACAAGGCTGTTATTCTAATCCTAAAGTTTGGTCACTATTTGGTAAGTAGCACAAAGTGACTGCAAACATTTTCCGAGAAAGTGTAATTTAGGGAATGAAATCCAATTTCTAAAGGAGCTCTGAAGGAAAACAGATCATTCCCAAGACATACCTGAAGAACATATAATTTAATGAGGGCCTGATTTGCTGAAGTGCTGACTTTGGTAAGAGTTGTGAGATTTTTCAGGACTTCTGAAAAAATCTCACAGGTGAAACAGCCCCTTCATTAATCACATCCCCTCTTAGCTGCAATCCACTGTTACAGATGAAATTGAGTTACTTTTATGAAATACATCAGTTATACTGAACAGCCCATAAAATTTTTCCAAAAAAAAAATTCTATATCCTGATAAATGGGGTTCTATGATATCTTTATTATAAAAAATGATCCCTTGTGATCTCTTAGTGAAGGTAATTCCATTTTATTCAGCAACCTGCTCAGCAGCTCAATGCCCCCTCTGTTCAAGACAATGGATTTACTCAGACATCTCTGCGTGCACGCGCGTGCGCATGTTCCAAATGACCTGAAACATTACAAATAATGCAAAAAGCAGCAATTACTTTTGCTGAAAAACACATCCAACCTACATTCTCTTCTCTTCAAGTGGAGGTGTGACTTTGTTTGTCAAAGACCTTTTACATTGCTAGTTTGAGTCACGCTTTCTGCTTTTCAGAATTTAGGTTGCCTGCATACCTACCAACACCTACTTCTCATATGACCATTGGCTACTGTCAGCATAATTTAGGATTTGTATTACATCAGCTCCAAAAGACACCAATTAGGATCAGAGTCCTACTGTGTTAGGTGCTGTACAACAGAAAGCAAAAGATGGTCCCTGCCCAAAAAAGCTCACAGTCCAACATACTATAATATTTGTTACAAATAAGGACCCAGGGAAGAGGTGCTTTCATCACTATGCAAGTGCAACACATTAGGATCCACAAGTGCAACACACAATTGTCCTTTTCTGCAAGGTGCTGAGGATCCTCATCAGAAAAGCAGTCAAAGGGAGCCAAATCCTGCTTCTATCTTTCCTTACACAAACAGTTCAACACAAGACAATGAGACCACAAGCCAGAGTTAAGATTACCAGTATTTGGCTCTCTTTTGGGATAATGCAAATTAATTACTGCAGTTAATCATCTTTGTTACACCAGTTTGTCATCGTGTGTTGAGAAATTATCTAACTCACAATTCATTTACAAGTTACAAGTTTCCAGATTTCTGATGGTTTTCCAAAAAAAGAAAAAAAAAGAAAAACAATGTGGAAGTTCCTTATCTTGGCCAGATCACATCCTTGTTTCGTGTTTTAAATTCCATGCTGATACTACAGCAAGAATGAAGTGTTCCAGGTTGAAAGGATGGCAGCATGTTAAGACCATTAATATTTAACTTTTATTTGAACTTGTGCTGTTAGAAGATTGAACCACAAATGATTTTTTTACTGAAAGTAGCAGACACCAGAAGGAATTCTATAAGAATTAGAATTGTTAAACACAGTTTTGGATAACACTCATTCCTGGGATAACTTAATTGACATTAGTCCAATTACTTGAAGGATGACTATTTTGGTCCACTGATTTTATCTACTGCCCCCTGTACTTTAGAAATATATTTTAATGATTAAAAGTTGCTTCAAAAACTATTAAAGAAACACAGAAAAGCCATAAATTTAACATTTACAACTATCAGAACACAGCAAAGGCTACGTCTACACGTGCCCCAAACTTCGAAATGGCCACGCAAATGGCCATTTCAAAGTTTACTAATGAAGTGCTGAAATGCATATTCAGCGCTTCATTAGCATGCGGACTGCCGCGGTGCTTCGAAATTGACGCGCCTTGCTGCCGCGTCCAGATGGGGTTCCTTTTCAAAAGGACCCCGCCTACTTCGAACTCCCCTTATTTATGGGAATAAGGGGACTTCGAAGTAGGCAGGGTCCTTTCGAAAAGGAGCCCTGTCTGGACGCGCTGCGCAGCGGCAAGGCGCGTCAATTTTGAAGCACCGCGGCAGCCCGCATGCTAATGAAGCGCTGAATATGCATTTCAGCGTTTCATTAGTAAACTTTGAAATGGCCATTTGCGTGGCCATTTCGAAGTTTGGGGCACGTGTAGACATGGCCCAAGAGTCAGTTCTGAACTGATTCTGATTCAAGTTGAGCATGCTGCCCAAATGTAAATAGTTCAAAAGCTGCAACAGACTGTACTCTTGAAGAAATAACTTTTAACATCTCTAGTTCACATATGAGGGTGATTCAATTTTTCATTAAACTAACAGTGTTACAACTTTGCACTTTCTTGTAGCTGCAAGTCCATAACTGATGGGCACCTTAAAAACCTGATCACCCAAAGTTAAACCCACTGGTAGCCATTCTAATCATTCAAATAGTCAGTAAATGTTGGGAAAACATTCTATTCCCTTGCTTCTGCAAGAAACCAATCAAATCTTTTGTGGCAAATTCATCTCTGGTGTAATTTTACTGAGGTCAGTGGCATGTCACAAAGGGTTAACATGGTCCATTGATAATACATAGGTCCGCTACTTATGAATCCTTTAGAAGACAAAAATTGAAAAAGGTAAAGCTTTAACTATTTAACAGGAACAGAAGGAGACATACAAGCACAATGTACTTTACTAGGAGCATGAGAGCGTGTGTGTGTGTGTGTGTGTGTGTGTGTGTGTGTGTGTGTGTGTGTGTGTGTGTGTGTGTGTGTGTGTGTGTGTGTGTGTGTACACACACGTACACAGAAGAGAGACAGACATAAGTATGCTGCTACGTATTTGCAAGTAAACCAAAAGCTTCACATACTTACATCTCCATCTAGTGGCCTCTGGTCATCACAATCCCTGGTTGGGCTGATGTCCTGTCTCATCACCCAGATGGGCTCTTTTGGTTCGTCTGGGGTGTAAGGAGAGCGAATGGTCCTTGTCTTCACCTCCTCAATAGCCTCTTTAATATCTTTAATGGCCAGAGATATCGCATCCCTTTTTTCCTTGCTGTACCTCTGCACTGACTCTCCTGAGTTGACTGTGGTCCTGGAGCCAGCTGGGAGCTGACCATTGCTCTCAAGAGTTCCACTACTAGGAGTATGGGCACATTCCAAGTCCTGCTCTGCTTCTGGCATTTCTTCAGCGGCCTTGTCCAGGCTCTGAGAACTCATGCTCTGTTTGACCTCAGCCACAATCTGATCGATATCTTCCTCTTGTTCATAACTGTCCATCCTCGGATAGGGAGCAAATTCCGCCTCCTTCTCAGGGCTGTCAGACTCTCCATCTGACCGTTCGTCATAGTGGTGAAGGCGGGCACCCAGAGCTTCCTTGCGATAGTTGTCAGCTTCCTCCCTCTCCTGCTCATAGAGTCGCAGTCCCTCCCTGACATCCAGATCAGGGGCGTCTCCTATCTCCTCATACACATGCTCCTGCAGTCCATAATCGGCATAGGGCTCAGCGTACTGTTCATCCTCCCCTCGGTGGAAGAGCCCGTGAGTGTAGACATACCCCGAGTAGGCGGCGTTCATGGCTTCCTCATGTTCAATGGAGTGAAAGTGTAAGTGGTTAGGTAGAGTTCGGGCGTGTATAGCCTCAGCGTGCTCCGCCTCAGCATTTTCCGTATACTCTTCAGACTCAGGTCTATACTGCACTGCATAAGCACTCTCATCCTCATTTTCCTGAACTCGGTCTGTGTCGTAGCCATCCTCTGCTGTGGCTATGACGTCCCCTTCAGCTGTATCAGTGTGATTGTGGAAGCCACTCTCAGTACTGGCTGACCGAGCTAGCATTCCCTCCTCTTCCTGCCCAGGCTGGCCTTGGCTGCCACTGGCATGTCTCGGGTAATGAGTGGCATACTGCTGCTGTTCCTCCTCCACCTCAGAGTGCTCCAGGTCAGCCTCCACTGACTCATTCACTTCTCTGTTTGCTGGCTCATCGTTAACCTCCGCCTCAGGTGGTCCCTCCAAATGGTTCATGGCCAGGTCTGGAATGTAGGCTACTTATTCTATTGACATTTTGTCTCCTGAGGCTGAAAAAGAATGAAAAAAAGAAAGCTGATTATTAAATAACTTGGTGATTACGAAGTCATGAGATTTGATAAATAATGATGTGGTAACAAAAGGCCTCTTCTTCCCCAGTCAGTGGTGCAAGCAGGGAAGTCTGGTCAGGTCTGCTGTGCCATTAAGATGTTTATAAACAATACTCTGTGCCAGAAAGACAAAGGAAGAGCAGAACATTCTGCTCCTTTTGCTGCTACAGTTCCGGAGAGCCCTGCAGTTCAGAAGTCTCAGGTGTAGTGGGAGGAAGACAGAGCATCCCCCCCAAGTAACAAAGAATGGGTCATACGGTAAGGCTGGGGAAGAGCATGGAGCCCTGGACTGTGAGTGGGGGAAGAGTCACCACGTGGTATCATGTGACCCCCCTCTTTAGCTGATGCAGCGTATTGGAAAGAAATGAATTTCACTTGCACTACTGTCCCTAGTACACACATACACAGTCTTCTTAGCTCCAAAGTCAGTGAATCATAACCGTGCAGATGGTCTGTATCACCATCAGACAGCTGAAGTGTGGTTCATGACCCCAGGGGAACTGTAGAGTTTACATTTTTATAGATATATTTTACGAGAAAGAATTTAATCTCACGTTACACAAGTAACAGGAATTAGTAATATTTTGTATTGCAATGCAGTTACCTTTGTGTACATCTGCAGTATGTAAAAGCAAAATCTTGCCCTTCAAATGCAAAGAGGGCCATTTTCTGGTTTTATCACATATGGCACCTAAGCACAGATCTGTGTTTTGTGTTCTTTTACACAAACACATGCTATCAATTTTCAAAAAGAGTGTGCATGCTCACACCTTAGCGCACACACAGTCAGCAAAGTTGCCAGTTTTACCAACATTGTATCTCAGTTCTATGTTTTTTTTTAGGCTAACCACAGTCTGCGGGTGTTTTGCAGCTTTCCTGTCAACTATTGCTCATACTCAAAATGTCTGCCCTCTCCCACTGCATTCAACAGGAGAGAAACAAGACTGTCTTCAGTGAAGATAGCTGGTTTCTGCTCTCAATGAACGCAAGGGGAAAGGGGAGTCAGCGTGAAGGATGAGGTTTTCTGGACAGTGATGGGCTAGCAGTAAGGACAAAACAATGTAAAAGGCTGGCAAGAGAGAGGATGAACTGGGAAATGTGGGGAGAAGGCGGGAGAAGGCAAAAGAACATGAGGAGGCACAGAGGGAGGGCGCCTAACTAGAAACACAATATTAGGGGAGCAAAGAGCAGGCAGAAGAATAAAATGAAAGGGAGGAAGTCTGAGGGATAGGTGGATGTAAAGAGGAGGAGTCTGAAGTAGAGCAGAGACATGGAAGGGGCAGTAGGGTGAGAGTGCGCATCAGGAGAGGGAGGCGTGAGGATAATAAGGCGAGAGAAGAAAAATAATGGCCATTCCCCCCACCCAGAATTCATAGGAGTTGCTTGCGATAGCGTGAGCCAAGGCTCAGCAGCCCTGGGGGTCCGTTCACATTTTATGTTCCTAAAAGCTCATGTTCCAGAGCTTTGGCCAACTGCCTGCTGGGATCAAGAGTAGATTTCCTGCCCTCTCCCAAAGACGCTGTATTCTGTTTTGTTGGTTTGTTTTTCAAAAACTCCTCCTTCTGAAGCACCCAAGATGGCCTTGGCTGGAGGTTGGGCCAGAGCTCTGAGGCAGCACTGAGCATTTTTTCTCTCAGGCGCTTGACTGGCTGGTTCTTGTTATCTGGCTCATGGTTTACCTGCTCACCGTATGTGAGGCTGGGAAGCAATTCTTCCCAGGTCAGCTAGATAGTGACCTCAGGGAAGGGAAAGCTACTAAACTCTGCAGCATAGTGGGTCACTTGTCAATGTTAATTTAACTTAAATCAATTCCTAATCATTACAGGGACCTTGGGCTCTAGTGCACCTCATTCCCTCCTATCCTCTTCCTCTAGTCCAGTCTTGTCTCCTGTAGGCTGTAATACTTTGGTCTAGTTTTGATTATTGGGTTGGGTGATCGTGGCCTGAGATATTGAGATCTGTTGATCTCCTCTAGCCTTAAATGCTATGACATTATGAAAGGGTTAAGTGGAGTCCCTGTCCTTGCTGAGAGTTACAGGGCTCAAAATCCAAACGCAGGCCAAAATACAAAGCAATGTTTTTCAGTTGGAATCACAATTTTTAAACATTTTGTAGCTGGCCATATTGCACCAGATGCTAGCCCCTGCCATGACCAGTCCAGCAGCACAAACCAGCCACAAAGCTGGGTTATCACTGAGGGATTCCTGGCCATATGTCAGCCCAGCCACCTTCTCTCCCACACTTTGGGAAGCTCTTGCGGCTATAGGGAAAACTGAGCAGTTAACTGGCACGAAGGTGCAAAAGGGCCTCCATGCAAGTTCCAGAAATGGCAAAAGCGTAAATGGGAGCATATCACCTTCGACCATGATTCTCTCTCTCTTCCTTGAGTCCTGTAACAAGCAGAGCTCTGAGAGTCAAAGCACCTGGGGAATGTGAAAGGGTAAACAACGCAAGGATTTACTGCAGTATTCTCATCTCAGTGTAAAATAAGAAGTAGGATCTTAATTAAGTCTGTAACCATGACACTTGCCATAGGAAACCACACATCACATTTTCATTTCACTGATTGTTTTTGTGCCAAAAAACAATCACATAATTACTAGACAAACACTGCAAATCAATAATAAATAACTTATTCAATCGCCCAGATTGGGGGTTGGGAACTCACAAGAAAAAAAAAAACAACACACCCTCACGGATGTGGCCCCCCCACCTATAAGCAGAGAGATGTTCACCTCTCTCATGCAACTCTGGATGCCAGGGTTCCCCTCATGCTCCAGCCCCATGATCCGGATTCACTCTTCTGGAGGAGATAGGGGGTAGGAGTGGGGTGAGGTGCAGGCACTAGGGCAGGTGGTAGAATGCTGGAGCAGGCTCGGGGGGCGGTGTTTGGGTAGGAGCAGGCAGGAGAATGGACCACCTACCTGGCACGGCTCCTAAGGAGGGCACAGGTGGCTCCATACAGTCCTGTGCTTTCTACCCCCTGGCAGACAAAGCCCGTAGACCAGGTGCAACCCACGGCTTCCCTGGATCTGGTGCGCCATGCTCAGGGCTCCCTCCCTAAGCAGTGGGGACCTGGTTTAGCAATGCTTGCTCTGCATGGCTGGAGCACCAGCAATAACTCACTCCGCTGCAGGTAGGGGACCCCATGCCTCGCAGAATGATCAAGGCAAGCCAGTCAATTGATTGTAGGTTCCCTACCCCCGTACTAAACTTTCAGATCCCGCTTCCTGCTTCAGGTGAGGCATGCAAAGTCAAACCCAAGAAGATTGAACCTGACCAGGTTGATCTCCCAGCAAGTATAGACCCACTGTGTCAAACATCTTCCTCACTTGCCACATGTGGCGAGCTGAACACCGCAATGTGGTGACTGGCCCTGGAGCCGCAAGCAGCTCTTGGAGCATTAAAACATGGGTCCTCCAAGCTGCACACATGGGTGCTGTCTGCCCACTCCATGCACATGCCTCCCACCACTTGGTGGGACAAGCACATGGCAGTGGCGGCTCCGACCATGGCTTGGACCTGGCACGGCTCCTGACTGCATGGCTCACTCAGGCCCCAGCACGGCTCCTGAAGGCGCAGCTGCTAACGATGTAGCTTGGGCCCTCACACGGCTCCTGACGGCGCAGCTGCAGCTTGGGTCCCAGCATGGTTCCTGTGGGTCCTCAGGCGGCGGCTCTGGTGAGTCGCCGCATTCAGTTTGCAAAGGAGAAAGGCTGGGGGATGCGTGGCTCTGAGGGAGGGCATTTATTTAGAGTGGGGGTGGTGCCTGGCTCTGGGGGAGCGGGAGGGCATTGTTCAAGCAAAAGGGAATCAGGAGCTGTGGCAAATACAGTAGGATGACAAAACACAAGTGTGGCAATCCTTCAGTTGCTATTGGACACCACTGGCATCGACATACCTTCACTGAAATGCCACAGTACTACAGGATGGGAGAGAAGAGATGCACCAGAATTCCACAGTTCTACACTATGCTTCTGAAAAAAGCAGCACTCTCACATTAGTTACCCTGAGGAGCAGCTGTGCTCTAATGATCAGGCACATATGGGAAAATGCTTTCTAAGCGCTCATGGCTCTGCACACAAGTCCTGATGGATAAATTTGCCTCCATAACAGAAAAAGCAGAGTTTGACTGGTGGCGCAAGTGGTTTCTCACTGATAATTAAGCTACATTCTCAACTGTAAAAAAAATCTCTACACATTTTCAAAGCATCTGGATGCTTCATAGAGAGAAATCATGACAGTTTGGAACTCTACTCTTTTATAGCTAAGACTTTTTTGTTTTTTGTTTTTTTTTAAAGGCCATTGATACATGTGTGCTGTCATCTCAATGCAAGATAATGTCAATTGACATGCTAATGAAAATAACACAAGCACTGAAGGAAGACCAAATCCCCATGTGTCTCGGTAAAAATAAACTTTTCAGTGCCTGAATTTTTAATAATTTCTGCCGTCACACACACAAACAAGTGGCACAGAAGTATTTTACTTTACGCCAAATGTGGATTTTTTTAAACTGAGCATTACTTTTGTGAGAGCTCTCAGTTCACAGTCAAAACAGCTTTTTCCCACTCATTTCAAGCTACACTGACTCAGTCCATACACCCTCCCTTCCAAGATAGTTATTGATAAAATGGAATGAAAAATGAATAAAATGAAAAATCCCTATAAACTCCCCGAATGTGAATTATGAAAAACAGTGTGTTCATTGCACTGAGGTTTTGCATATTAATAAGTTTGTTTCCATCACACATATTCACATGCATGTATTATTTTAAAAAAAGGATCAGTGCCTTCAACAAGTCAGTTTTACGTTTGAACCTTTTTGGAACAATGATGATTTACTTATGCAATTTCCTTTTAAAGAACTTTTATAACCAGGAATGTAGCTACTTAAAAATATATCAGTGTATTTACCACCTCTGAAGAATACAAAATATTTCTCTAGCAGGCCTATTCCTTCAATGGGTTTTTTTCTTATGGAGATACACATCAGAGAGATGTGGAAGGGACCTTGGAAGATCATTGAGGACAGTTCCTTTCCCTCTTGGCAGGACCAAGCACTATCCCTGACAGATTTTTTTTTTTGTTAATCTGTTTGTCCCAGACCCCTAAATGGCCTATTCAAGGACTGAACTCACAACCCTGGGTTTAGCAGGCCAATGCTCAAACCACCGAGTTATCCCTCCCCCTACTGAGAAAAAAAATACGTATCTTTCCATTCTTTTCAAAAGGGAGCTCTCTTGTCTCCATCACAAAAATAAAGGTAACTCACTAGCTAAGAATTTTATAGTATCTTCAGTAACTCCTTCTACGGTATTTTTAATGAAGTTTTCCCTCTACTGTTGGGAAACCTCTCTCTTTTCAACAACCTACCTGTTTTGGAAAACCTGATTGCTTTCTCTTGCTGTGTGAAAAGTAAATGAGATGATAAAAGACATTACTTCCTGAAGATATCTGAAGCAAGCTTGTGGAAACACCTCAATCATTCCATTTTTAAAATTTAGCTTGAGAACACAGAGGTTGCACAGTTATGCATCCGAAGGTCAGGAAACGATAAAGTAAAATAAAGGCTGCATATGCAAACAAAGTGCTGTGCATGCCATGTTTTCCACAAGAGCTGGTGGGAGCCCGGGGCCCTCAAAAAATATTAAAGCCAGAAGATACATTTGTCTACATTGTAGAAACCTAAGGCAAGACACAAAGATTCCTGTGCTAACTGGACTTCAGCCTCAATGGCACCTATCCTAATTCCCCTAGCTTCCTTCAATTCCTGGGGCTTAATCTCCTCTTCTAGTTTTTTCATCAGCTTCTCTTCTGCACTAGGGTAGAAGCAGAGCTTAAGCCATTCCCACCCCACTGATAAGCAGAAAAACTTCAGTGGGCCACTGCCACCAACTGCTGCAGAATGTAAGTTTTAACTGAAAGAAAAAAAAAGTTTATGTAGTCTTTGGCATAATGAAAAATAAATGGGAAACAACGGGAAAAACATGGGCAGAGAACGAGAAAACACACAACTGAAATGAGGCAGGGTGAGATATATCAATATCAATTATAGGAAATGAAAGAAGGCAAAAGTGGAGTGAAGTCAGGAAAGGCAAGAAAAAGTGTGAGGAAAAGCAAGAGATATGCAGTAAGCTAGAATTTAAATATATATTAAATAAAGCATACAGGCTGTGTCTACACTAGCATTCCTCTTACGAAAAAGGCATGCAAATGAGGGAAATAGAAAATGCAAATGAAGTGTATATTTACATATCAGGCACCTCATTTGCATGTTCTCCTTTCAAAAGAGCTTCTTTCAAAAGTAGAAAAGCAGTGTAGATGCAGCTCTTCTGAAAATAAACCACATTTTCGAAGGAACCCTTATTTCTAATTTTTTAGTAATATGGGTTCTTTCGAAAACAGGGTTTATTTTCGAAAGAGCCACATCTACATTGTTTCTCTACTTCCTAAAGAAGCTCAAAAAGGAGAATATTCAAACAAGGTGCTGGATATGTAAATATGTGCCTCATTTGCATGCCTCTTTTGAAAGATGAATGGTAGCGTAGACGTAGCCTCACTGTCACACTTCACTGCACTAAAACAAAGGTAATACAGAACTGCTTTGTGCCTTAAAATTCCTTAGGGCTTGCTGGCGTATGTACTTTGAATCCTATGAGATTTAGACCATAGGGTAATGTTATTCAAATTATTCAAGTTCTATCCAGGAACCCTCTCTTCTCTTCTAAGGGCTGAGAGGATGAAATTCTGTCCCATCTGAAGTTTTTTCCACTGACATCTATAGGCTCAGGATTACAAACAAATGCTTAGTGACTCCTTGCCTCCAATCATGTGCACCACAGACTTCCCTAGCTGTGAATTTTAAAAACATCGGAAGACCCCATTCAAAGTGTATTATGCAGATATGGAAAGCAATTTTCACTTGTCATAAACCGAGAAATCAAAGCCAATTTTCGTCACAGCACTTAAAAGTGGTACTTCTCACTGAATGCTGTTTTACTACCAAATGTGAGGTTTTTATCCTCAGTGATTTGGGGGGGGGGGGCTGCAAAGAGATGTATAAGATCCTGGCAAAAGTTCCTTCCCCCCCCCCCCCCCTCCCCCCCCGCACACTCAGCCAACTCAAAAACAGATGAAACATTTTGCTGAAAACTTTCTCAGAAAAATCACCTTTGGACAAATTCCAACCACTGAAAATTTCAGTCTTAGCCGTGAAATTTTCAGTAAGTTATAAGCCAGTGAAAATAAGCAGGAACCATTACGCAACCATAAATAAAAAGGCTATTCGCATGATTACCTGTGCATGAATACTGCACTTGCTATCGCTACCTTATTCCTTCATGAATCCTAGAGCAAAATATTTTTAAATTTTTAAAGGCCCTTTAAAGCCATAAACGTGTATGAATTATAAGATGGTAGGTATGTCTGACACATGTATGAATTATAAGAGGGTAGGTATGTCTCAGCAAAGGCTTTTCCCTCCTCCTACTGGTCTCTGCAGTCATAATGTTAACCTTGACTGGACTCAATCACTACACACTTTCCACTGAAACAGATGAGAGTTCTATCACTTACAGACAGCTGTATAACGTTCCACAGTTCTGGCAGTATTATTGCTAAAATAGGATTGCGATGACTATTACATGAACAACATTTTGTAGGTGAAATTGTGGCCTTCCTGAAGTTAATGGCAAAGCTCTCATTGACTTCAATGGGACCAAGTTTTTGTATCATGCCTTAAATCCACAGACAAGTGTGAATGAAGGGACGGAGAGAAACAGAGGTAAATAGAGATATACTATAGCAAAAGAGATATATATAAATAATTCTTCAACTAGTGAAACACCTGAACAGATCCACGCTGAGAGAAATTACTATATGCAAGACAGAAGAAGACAGCAAAATCCATCAGTTCCCACAGGAAGACTAACTGCCACCTGAGCCTACTTAATGATTGGTCATTCCCACATAGATAATTTGGTAAACACTGTATTAATAGCTATTTAGATTAACACACAATAACAAGGAAGTGAATTATATTGTCTGCACTGAATTGGGAGCAAAGTGGAATATCTGTAACATACATGTAAATGTTCTAACACAAACTGCACTTAAAATTCCATTTTCCCCACTCACTCAATTTCAGCTGTAGCCAGGGTATAAAACTCTGTCATGGGAGAGAGTGATTAGACTTAGCAACAACAAGAATTGTTTCTGAAGATACAAACTAACTCAGCTACCCCCTGACAGACTTAGCAAGAGTTCCTAGAGAAGATGTCACTCCCTAACCCTTAATGAAAGGGAATTTACATTGAATTCCAGGCTTCAAATTTTAAAATGACTGGTTAGACCCTCTCCTAAAGCGTTGTTTTGTTTGTTATAATGCGAATGCATGAAAACAGCATGAGTCATACATTCCTGCTCTGTAGTTCAGAAATACCAGATTACATCTGTGGTTGGTAATGCAGTTCCTGAGTTTCATCATGTTTGCATCAACTGGAAGCAGAGTTTTTTTTCTACCAGAATGCCCCGAAATGTCATCCTGTCTCCTTTTTTCAGAGCACAGTTAAGATGGCAGCAAGGCCATTTTTAAAAGGCAGCTGGGCAGCTCTGCCCAAGCCACATGGGGCTCTTTATGAACCATTTGTACATCTGGACACTGTTGCCTCCGGCTGACTCCTCTGCTCCCTCCCCACCCTGCTGTTAAATCAATTAAATTGAGTTCCAATAATTTAGTGCAGCAAGACACAGACTGCCCACGCTGCAGGTGTGGGCGGGGGGGGAGGCGGAGGAGGTGGTCATGGCAGTGGCACGAATGCACCAGAGGTAGGGTGTGAGGTAGGGTGAGGGGGAACAGTTTGGGGGAGTGTGGGGTTTCAGCCAGGGGACAGGTTGTGGCCACATGGGTGGCACACAACCCGTTAAGCCCATTTTAATATGAATTTAGAGCAGATGAAAGGAAACTGACTGGCAATTCTGAAATTATTTTGCAAAACTGCTGCATGCCTGTGAGCAGAAACAGGCAGTTAAATGCAATGCCCCAAGGAGACAATGCTGGTACAAGTTTACCAGGTCTGAACAGCTGATAAAACTACGTCAGGACTTTGCTTTTTCATTAGTAAAGTCCTTTGTAGGTGAGAGCTAACATCAGAGACAGGAGCTACTATTTTCTATCTTCACTGTTCTTTTATTTTTTCCTCCCTTCTTGTGTCCGTCTGTTTTGTCTTGTCTTCTTGGGAAATGGAACTGAACTTCAACAACAGCTCCAGAACATTCCAGTAACCTTCGCCCCACCCCCAAATGGACAGTAGTTACCAACTTTAATGCCATCTGATACACCTTGAAGAGATTTTTTTGTTCTTCTAAAAACTCTCTCCTGCCAAACGGAAAGGGAACAAGGGACGGTGTTAACATGAAAGCCTTACCTGACCAGTAGCTATGTTAATCTTATAAAGAAAGTGGTATGAAGTTGACATCTATAGGCTGAAAGGAAATAAAGGACAGTAAGAGGGGATTTCAAGATTGGAGGAGATTAAGGAAAGTAGGGAGGGGAAGAGGAATAGGCTAAGAGTTTTGTGTAAACCTTCACCTCCCCAGAACTCAAATGAGCAGATGGCAATCCTGCCTAGGAGAGGGTCAAAATCAGAGGTGAAAGTTGTCCAGTACCATGTACTAGCAGGAACTGTCCACAGGTACCAGGCTGTACACAGCCAACATTAAGGCGTTGCCATTAATCTCACTGTCTCTTTTGCTCCTGCCTGTACGGTCTGACTCCAGCAGCGACACCCTGGACCATTCAAATCTCTGCTGGATCCCCAGGGCTTCCAGCTGCACCCCAACAGCCCTGGGCCTCATGGCTGCAGCAGTGGCCATAAAGGGCTGGCTGGGGGAGTCTGGTCCCAATCTCTCGCCTTCTGGGGGCCTAGAGGCACTGTGCCCCACACCTTGCCAAAGACTCCAGCATATTAGTAAATCCTGGCAATTACTTTCATCCCTGGTCAAGAGCTCATTATCATAAAATGTACCTCATTTGGGTTACAAGAGAAGCACTCCAAGAGGTCATGGAGAGAGTACAGGAGTTCTGATTCAGCAGAGCACAGTCCTTTGGGGATTGTTTTGTGTTCTAGTGTTAGTTCACTCGTGAATTTAGAATAAGGGGAAGGAAGGAAGGGAGGCAGGCAGGCATGGACTGGGGTCCCGCAGGGATCCATTCTAGGTCAGTTCTGTTCAGCATCTTCATCAATGATTTAGAGAATGGCATAAAGAGTACACTTACAAAGTCTGTAGATGATACCAAGCTTTGAGGTGGGGTGGTGGTGACTGTGGGTGCGTTAAGCCATAGAATTAATATTTAAAATGATCTGGACAAACGGGAATAAATAGGATGAAATTCAATAAAGACAAATGCAAAATGCAAGTCAGTTGCACACATATAAACAGGTAATGACTGCTTTGCAAAGAGTACTGTGGAAAGTGATCTAAGGATCAGAGTGGACCACATGCTAAATATGAGTTAACAGCATAACACTGCAAAAAAAATTATCATTCTGGGATGTATAAGCAGGAGTGTTGCAAGTAACACACAAAGTAATTCTTCTGCTTCACAAGTGGTAAATTTTCTGTGCCAATTAGGCCTCACCTGGAATACTGCGTCCAGTTCAGTGTTCCATAGTTCAGGAAAGAGGTGGACAAATTGTATTAAAAAAAAAAGTCCAGAAAAGAGCAACAAAAATGATTAAAGGTTAGAAAACAGGATCTGTGAGGGAAGAATGAAAAAAAACTGGGGTTTAGAATACAAAAGACTGAGAAGGGGCATAATAACAGCTTTCAAGTACCTAAAAAGTTGTTACAAGGAAGAAGGAGAAAAAAAATATTCTCCTTAACCTCTGAAGACATGACAAGATGCAAGTGGCTTAAATTGCAAGAAGGTAGGTTTAGACTGGACATTTGGGAAAGCTTCCTAACTCTCAGGGTAGTAAAGCACTGGAATAATTTGCTTAAGGAAGTTGTGGAATATCCATCATTGGAGATTGTTCAGAGCAAGTAGACAAACATCCTTCTGGAGTCATATAAATCAAGGGTGAGCAAAGTAGGGGATGGGCCCCTTGGGTGGGGCATGTGATATTTCATAAGGTGGGGGACACAGCATGATCAGCTGCTAGATCTCAGGCTCATCCAGTTTTTATATTCTACAGGTTTATCTTCTTACATGTGCCAAAAACGGTTTTTGTTTTTTTTTTTTTCATATGAATATAACTGAAATTTCCATCAGTTTGTATTACATTAGACAGGTTGAGAGGGCCCTGCTATTTACAGGAACAAAAAGTGGGGCCCAAGGTAAGAAAGTTTGCTCACCCCTGGTCTAGATAATACTGAGTTCTGACATGAGTGCAGAGGATTGGACCATCTGACTTCTCAAGGTCCCTTCTAGTTCCATGATTCTGAATGCGGAGGCAGGGGAATATTAATACAAGAATTACATATAAAAGTTTACAAACAGAAACCAAGCCATTTTCAGGCACACAATAGCAAATAAATTAGAAACAAGAGAGCCAGGCACCGGCAACTCATGGGTTCATACCAGTGAACAGCTAAAGAATCCCAATCATTTCAGACTTTTTCAATAAGCTAAAGCTTCCCTTAACATCTTTTCCTTTTAAAGTAACATTTTTCAATGTCAAAGGTCTAACTGCCATTAAAAGAAAGAAAGAAAGAAAAAAAAAACCTGGCAGAACTTAAAACAACCACTCTCAGAAAACTCTACTTCAAGAAACTCATTTTCAGGAGGCGAAAATTAGGGGCACAAAAGGTAACAGGGTTCAATGGACATATTTTGCTTCAGCTACATAGAAGAAAAAGGAGTGGGAATCATACTTGCTAAACATGTACATTTTGAGAATAAACATGCATTTAAGGCTAAGAAGGGGCAGTTTATATTGCGGAAGGACACATTTGTTGGGCTATGAGTAACCATAGGCTCAGTGCATGCTCCTAACCAAAGACAACACACCTTTTTAAGGACATCTTTACAGTATTGCAACACTTTGGGGAAGGGGAAGTTATACTTAGAAGCGAGTTCAGTTGCACACCAAATCCCTACTGGGACAGATTAAAAAAAAAAAAAAGACATGGAGCATAGGGAAGCATGTGCACCACTGACTTCTCTGTGCCAACCTGTCAGACTACTGGAGAGAACTGCACCTGAGGAAACAGAGTATACATGTTATTCAGACCTTCATCAGATATATGCTAGAATAGATTTAAAGACGAACTTTAAATCCTTAATAAAACAGCCAGGATCTACAGAAATTGGCACTATTAAATGGTCAAAATATGCACTGGTAGAAGGAATAAAGTCAACCCTTGATTTACGTGGAGGCTGCATCCTGGGCAACCTCTGCGTAAATCAAATTTAGCGCAAACTGGGGGGCGTTGGGAGATCCCCACAATTCCCCTGGCTGGCAGAAGCAGGTGGCTCCGGCCAGCGGCTCCAGCTCCCCCTACAGGTAGGCAGGGGCCAGGGTGGGGTGGGGTGGGGTGGGGCATCCCCTGCTCCAGCTGCCAGCCATGCAGAGAAGCCAGAGCGATCCACCATGCCCCAGCCGCAACTGGGCCCTGGGGTTGCTTGGGTGACAGCAGCTCCAGCAGCGGCTCTGGAGCCCTGGGCTGCTCCAGCCATGCCACAAGTTGGCCTTGAGCAGCTGTAGCCATGACTGCCCATCTCCACCCCGGCGTTGCAGTGCCAGGCAGCTGCAAGGCAGGAGCTGCCTCCTAAGCAGCCCCTGAGCTGGCTAGCAGTGCAGGGGTAAGTGGAGAGGTGGGATAGAGAAAAGTAAGGTTCTCCTCCAGACTCGACTCGTGTTAATATGAAAACGCACAAGTCAAGTCTGCGCCAAGCAAGGGTCTACTGTATTCGATAACTGGGGTGGGTCAGAAAAATGACTTTACTTGCAAATGAACTGCTTGCTTCTCCAAGACAAAAACCGTACGGGTTGCAGGACATTGCTCAATACTTAAAACTCAGCGATATGGACAATACAAAAAGAGGCCTTCTTTAGAAGGCGGGAAATGCAGTATTTGCGGGGGTGGAGTCAGTTGAGGAACAGAGCCTCTCAACTGAACAAAGAAAGAGCTCAACAATATACAGAACTTGAGCGAAGGGGAGATAATACGGATTCATAAAAATCTCAAGAATTTACTAATATTAGAGGGAAGATGATTATGTTGATAACAGATGGCATTGAAAAAGCCCTCAGGAGTAACAAAGCAGTTTTAGGGAAAAGGAATTGAAAGCAATAAGGTATTGGCTTGAAAGCTTAAAGAGATTAAGAGCTATGTGCTATTCCACCCATTAAAAACAATCAACAAATACATGCCCTAATAAAATATGTGATATTTCAGCGGCTTGTTACAAAGAAGTCTCTACCTCAGATGCTTGCAGCTCTGAAGTTATTCAAAAATATCTGGAAGGAGCAGACTGACCAAAGATAAGCAGAGCTGATAAAGAACCTGACAGAAGAACTCCCAGAGGCAACACTAAGTATGAAAAGCATGACTTTTACAAAGTATTTAAGGAAGTACTCGTGCATGCCTTCAGCGGTTCCTTCAATGCTGTCTGGTAGGGGAGGAACTACATCCGGCCTGCTAATAGGGGGTGGGGAGGAGGAAGCCTGGGGCCTTAAAATTTCTGCTGTAGTGCCATGCAGTGAGTCTGGGAAGTGCTGAGGGTGGGAGCAACCACGCTTCAACCTGAGGCCCCGTCCATTCCAGAGGCA
The DNA here is from genome assembly GCF_033958435.1 of Carettochelys insculpta. Classification (NCBI taxonomy): domain Eukaryota; kingdom Metazoa; phylum Chordata; order Testudines; family Carettochelyidae; genus Carettochelys; species Carettochelys insculpta. The sequence continues at coordinate 25,470,274 of NC_134141.1, read as the reverse complement.
TGGTTCAGGGCCCTCCTGCCCTGCCTGTTGGCCCCACTGACTACCATAACCTGTGAAAGAAACTATTGTTATTGTTCTGCGTAAAGATGAAAGACCTTACATTACGCAGATTCTATAGGCCCATGCCTCAGTTGACAGATGCAGTGCCATATCCCACAATGCACTGCATGTATTAAAGGGGGAGTTATCCAACGTTTCAAGGTAGCATGTTTGCTATTTAGATATGAGTCGTTCATTGTTGGGCTTTTAGAATTCATCATTTGTCAAAATAATCAGGAGTGGTTTGGGTTTTTTTTGTTTTGTTTTTGTTCTTTTTTTTACTTTGCAATTATAGCTTTGGGAGCCACAAAGAAATCCTTAAAGAGCTGCATGTGGTTCTGGAGCCACAGGTTGCAGACCGTTGAGCCAGACCAGTAACATTCACAACAGATGCAGTCTGCCAGAATATGCCATACTCTTGTTACCCCTTACCCCCAAGAAGAGGTATTTACAGGAACACAATTACACAGGACAGACAAGGCAAGGGGAAGAGATTCTCTCCAGCACGTACTTTGCCTTCTTACCCATCATGCAGAGACAAAACCTTAATGCATAAGGAACAAGGCATGTACACAAAGCAGAGCTTCACAGACATTACTTTAAAATGAATTACAACAAAAGCATAGTCAAATTAAAGCTGTGGCCATAAAGGAAACAGAAGAGAAGGAGCCAAGTACCCATATACATAAGTTTTATGACTTGCCAGATGAAGTTGTTTCCTTCCCGCTTCCTTTCTTCCAAGATACAAGAAGTGTCCTTAAAGAAAAACATTTAACAGAAATTAGAGGGTAAATCTACACTTGAAATAGGCCCAAGCCAACAAGTCTCACAGCCTGTGTCTTGGGCATGTGGAGTTTGCACTACAGCATTCAAAACAGCAATGAAGATGCCTACTTGGGCTGGAGCCCCGGCTCTGAAACTGAGTGAGGAATTTGGGTCTCACTGATCAAGCAGGAATGTCTACACAGCTATTTTAGCCCCACAGTGGGAGCCTGAGTCAGCTGACCCAGGCTGAGACTTGTTACTGTAGGGGTTGTTTGTTTTTTTTAATCCCACGTCAAAAGATGTATTAAACCATCTTCCTGAAAATTCAAGATTCTTTCCTGCAAGACACATTCCTACGTTATGCCCAGGCTAGTCTTCACAGGTTCAAGTTTCCCACCATATCCCTTACTGTGAAATTCACCCTTGTGGAGAGAATTAGCATGAGATTTCCAGGGTGCCTAGACCCTGTCCTGGCTCTCTGTACATGGTGAATTTTAGCCTTAGAGCTCAGCAGATATTTTCCCCCTTCTCATAAGCAGAGCGATGTGCAAAGTTGACAACGTCTGTCTAATGCCATTATTAAAGGATGCAGCAGCACAGAGGAAATAAAGTCAGCCCTGACAGTCCACTGGGGATTCCCCTTACATCAAGGAATCCTGGGATGGTGGAAAGCCAGAAAAATTGGCAGAACAAGCCCCACTCCTAGCCCACACTGGGACAGTGGATGCTTTGGTGTGTGCCTGGGCTCTGACAGGAAGATGGACTGGAGCACACCGTGTTCCAGAGATCCTGGGAAGGCGGAACAGCCAGGCAGTGCATGTTAGAGAAGCCACTGGCTCTTCTGACTTGTGTTCTCTATTCTCACCCTCCCCTGCCTTCCTAATGGATACATCATCTGAGGATCTGGTCCAGCATGTCAAGATGCATACACAGAAGTACCATGAAACGTTAGCTCAAGCAAACAGGAGATTAGTGAATATGATTAGACTTTTCAGTTGGTCAATGTTGGTAAATGGGGACATGCAAACTGATAAATATTCTCATTGATGATAACTGAAATTCACAAATACGCTTGAGAAGTTGTAAGAGTTTAAGAATATTGTCACATATGGTGCTGACAACTTGTATTTTAATCTTTATAAAGCTTGCACTTTTTGAATCTCAATGTTTGTTGTCATTAAATAATTCTCACCTGACTCCTGCCCTAACTGCATAGCTCTGAAAATTTAAATTGGTACAAACTTTTTTAAAAAAGTTTAAGAACAAACAATATCACCCATCAAAATTATTAAGAAACACCACTAAATAACATTCTGCTAAATCTAAACATGATCAAGGTACACACGGCAGCGGTTAGGGCTCCAGAACATGAAATTCTGAAAGAAACAGAGAACTGGCAGTGGACAGCAAATCATACACAAATTTGCATAAATAATGCTTCTCTTCTATGTAGCAACTTTTAATTTTTGTTAGTAGGACAATGTCCATTTTAAAAATATCTTCATAGTGATTTTTTTAATCTTTACTAAACCTTGAGGTTTTAATGAAAGACATGTGAGTGCCGTTATAGCTGTGTTATAAATGTAACATCTAATGTTGACTGTTATAAGGAAAATATATAAATTTCAAATATGTACTTAAATGTAGAATAATACAATGCTGAAATGCTTTTCTTCTCAACATTAATATCTACATATTAAATAATTTAAAGAAGATAATCTGTTTACTTTCTTCCTGCTTTTTGGTTGAAAAATGTTACAGAATCCATAGCTCTTTTCACAAATACTCTGCAATTATTAATGAGCAAACATATCTTAAAAGAAAGCCATATCCTTATTTCCCCCTCCAGGAATTGAAAATCTTAATTACTTTGCTTACGTTTCATAAAGAGAAAAAAGGAAGCCTCTTAACAAGCTTCCATTAAATCTGGGTGAAATGGATATTACCGAACTAGAGAATGGTAAATTTAAGACATTTCACTTATCTTTTTGTTCTTTTGCCAAGAAAGGATCATCCTTTCTGCCATGCCGCCTTTCATTCAGTCTCTAAGCCTAAACACAATGTTGAAACTTTCAATTTTTGTTCTCTAGAGACATTTATACTCAGATGAAAAGCCATGCCCAGCCTCTGAATTATATCATGCAAATCTCCCGTTTAGCCTCTCTTTTAAACATTTAACCTTTGTCCAGGTGTCACTATATAAAAAGTCTTATCTGAGTCTAGCTCTCACCCTTCATCTAGTGTATTAAATCACCTTCTTTTTTTTTTTTTTAAATTTGAAGGCAAAATTAATTGGAATATGACATATCCTTTACAGAAAAAAGGCTCTTAAATTTATAGAAGGTTGCCATTAAGAGGTTTCTACAAACATTAAATAATTTTCTAAAGAAGCTGCTCCAAAATGCTATGAATGCAGTGAGGAATTATGTATTTGCTACAGGCTCTTTAACCAACCTAGAGAACTGATTAGAGATTCTATCTCTGGTATAGAAGGTTAGATTTAAAATTTCTGTAGAAAGGTTACCATTCCCTATTAAATTCTGCAAGCCTTTTATGTGTCATGCTAATGAGAGCAAAAGGGCAACTGTTAGAAAAAGACAGTGAATCACGTTTTTAAAGGGCAACCAGGACACCATGGATATATCTATACAGCATCCTAAACTCGAAATAAGATATACAAATTGTGTATTTTATTTCAAGTTTATCTTAAAATAGGCTATTTCGGCATTTGGCAAATATTGAAATAATGTGCTATTTCAAAGCATCCCTTACTCCGACTGCAACAGGGACATTGGAATGCCGAAATAAAACACCTGTTATTTCGAAAAAGTAGCTATTTCGGGATATCAAGATATCTCCAAAGAGCTCTGCTATGTAAACACAACCTATTTATACACATACAAGAGCTACATGTGCAATTATATGCAAGATTGCTGGCATACAAATAAAGGTTACATTTTGATAAATATAGCATAATGTGGCAGACAGATGTTTTCAAAACTTCCCCATTACCCTACATGGCTCTGGATATGCACAACAGTCATGAGCTGAAGACACTCCTGCCACTTCAGCAACATACACTGAGCAGAGACTTCTCAGTCTTGCTAATTTGTGAACAATCCAGCAGTATGAAAACGTTAGACTTACAAGAACGATTGGATCATGTACAGGTTGAACCTCTCTAATCCAGAACTCTCTCGTCCGGCAACTTCTGTAATCCGGCATGATTTTAGTTAGCCAGACAGCCACTTATCATGGGTGTGACCAAGTTTCCTGCAGTCTCATAAAGTTTGCTTACAGCCACCAGTCCTGGCTCTCAATGTTCTGTGCTGTTAGTTAGCTGTAATTTAACCCTAAATATCTTCTAGGAGCCCAGTAAGCAGTGGAAGTGTTGGTAATGCTGCTAGACAATGTTGACCTCCTATGATCTGGCAAAAACTCTCTCATCCGGCACCGGTCAGGTCCCAAGGGTGCTGAATTAGAGAAGTTCAACCTGTACACCCAATATTAGCAACTATAGCCTTCTGCAATCCAGAACCAATGAAAGAAGATGTACATAACAGACATTTACAGAAATAGTAACATAGGTGGAAAATTTAACACTATTTGAGGGAGAAGTGTGTTTTTGTGCCTGTTGAAATGTTAACTGACGCCTTTCATTGTTGTCAGTATCTTCCAACCAAAAGACTGTAACATCCCGTCAACCATATTCAAAAGGGACCGCAGCACTAGCAGGTTCTTTTTTATTAGAGTGGTGCCTGGCACAATACTTCAGCTATGGTTGAAGGGGCACTTTCATTAGTCACTCTCTGGAAAAAAAAAAAATTACCTTTAATGCTGAAAGATCTACCGATGCTTCTTAGCTGAGAGGTAAACACTGGCGTGCACGTTATGCACACAGAGATTTAAGGCCAGAAGGGACCATTATGGTCATCTTTTCTGACCTGCTACTTAACGCAGGACAAAGACTTTTACCCAGTAACATTCCTGCATTGAACCCCTGTTGAATGAGAGCATTTTTTTTTTAAAGGAAACATCCAGTGTTAAGTAAAAGAGTCCAGCGTGATGGAGAATTTATCAACTGCTTGATCAGATATGATACCTTACCTTTGTGGTAAAGCGAAGGGCTAAGCCCATACAGCACAGGCCTTAGCAGTAGGTATCGATTGTAAGTCCCTCAAGACAGTTACTGTCTCTGTGCTTCATTTGTACAGCCCCAACAAAGGATCTGTGGTCTACAATTAGGGCTCCCAGTTGCTGTGGCAATACAAATAATTAACACACCACTACCGCCACATAGTGCTTCCTCACAGTGGCCATTAATGGACAATAACCACTCGCAGGCAGAGATTTCTCTACACCTCCCCTGAATTTCCCCAAAGTCCCTCCAGTGGTCAACCATTACATGCAGGGTTGCCAGTTTGGTTGTTGGTTGGATATCTGAATTGAAACCAGAACATTAATACAATATTACTTAAAAGCATATACAGTGTATGATAAAATACTTGCGCCTGAGAAAACATAATGGGTTTGAAAAGGATGAACAAATACAGAAAGCCCTTAAGATACGCGCAAACAAGTTGCGTGTGTCTCAGGTTAATGCAACTGCTGCCCCATCAGGAGTGGGGAAACTGCTCCTGTGATGGGCGGCAGCTGCAAGTCAGGCTGCCGTCAGCGGGGAAAGTGCTCCTGTCGGGGCAGCAGCCATGAGTCAGACTGCCACTCCTGAAAGAAGCAGTTTCCTGGTCTCTGGAGTGGCAGGGAGCCGGGAATCAGGCAGCAGCAGGCACCAGGCCTGGTTAGATTCCTGGCTTCAAGGAGTAGAGGAGAGCCGGGAGCCAGGCTGCCCCCAGTTTCTGGCTCCCCTCCACTGTTCAGTTTCCCCTCTCTGCAAGTGGAGGGGAGCCGGGAGCCAGGCTGCTGCCTGATTCCCAGCTCCCTGCCACTTGCAGGACCCAGGAATCTGACCAGCTGGTAAGCTTCCCAAGTCCCACAAGAGGCCAGGAGAGGAGAACCAGGCTGCCCCCTAGTTCCCAGCTCTCTGCCACTCTGGGAGCCAGGAAACTGACCAGTCCTGCTCAGCTGGTCAGTTTCCCAGTTCCTGCAAGAGAGGGGAGCTGGGAACCAGGCGGCCGCCTGGTTCCCATCTCCCCTCAACTTGCATGAAAATTTGAGTTATGCAGGGGTTGCAGAAACACAACGCATGCATAACTTGAGGTTTTACTATATTAGCCTCCTCGTTTAGCTGCTGGCGCATCTGTTTTGGCCATATTAACTATTTCAAATTCTGATTTGTAAGCAAGGTCTGAGTGAGCTCTCCCATGACAACTAGTGACGAACAAGGGGGCTGAAAAGGCTTCAGGGCCAGACTGTATTTACATGAATACAACTGCTCTGCCCGGGTATCCAGAAAACGGAGTTATGTTGTCCACGTGATATATTTTGGCTGGTGCTGAGTTACAAACCACTTTAGTATTGAACATGCAGAGGTCATGAAATGTTATCTTTATTGTATGAATAAAAGACAGCTGAACTATGATTAGCCCTCCTGACTGACAGGTCTCCCTCAGTGCTCAATTTGTGCTAGGGCTTGCCACAGCTGAGCCCCAGCCTCTCTAAGCTTGATAACCCATAGCCCCGGGACCTCTGGACTTGCTACATCAGTGATGAAAGTAACAAACTTGCTTAAGGCACAGCACCTCGTACACGATAAATTATGCACTGGTCACCCTCAACCGAACTGCTCCCCGTAAGCTGGAGATTTAGATGGCAGATGCTAGTGGATCACAGAAGTTTTACTTGGTGATGTAGGCTCTGCCTAGGAGTTCCAGATACAGTTTGACCTGGGCTTCTGCCCTGTCAAAAGACAAGACTGATTAGGCTCCATGGAAAGTGTTTTGGTTTGTTACGTGACCACTACAATGAAATCACTGAAAATGATGTGTAAGTGCTTAGACCTGCTGGCAGTCACCATTTCTATGGGAGAGACTGCCCAGCCTGCACCATCAGTGAGTTTGCCCCACTGACAGCTGAAATCACTGAAAGCTTGGTAGAACCACGAGAGACCAACTCACAGAGGTCACAGGGGCAGTTGACAGCAGAAGCCGACATTGTAGGATTGTTGGGGACAAAGCAGGAGAGTGAACAGTGGCACAACGAACAGCAGCAGCTAAAGAGACCAGCTGTGGGACATGCAGTCATGTGAAAGCGACTCTGTACTCTAGGTCTGCACTGATCAAGGAAAACTACGAGTGGGATGCAATGGAGGGAGAAGAAAGTGACAGTTTAAAGGCTCATTTGTTTGTTGGATTGCATTTTAGTGACCGCACTCCAGAATGCAAGAATTGTGAATGCAAAACGTATATAGATATGTTTGCTAGTACGCCAATGTTTCTGAAACATTATTTGCCAAGATCGTTGCCTAACATCATTGCATTCTCAAGAGGGAGTTTGCGTACTAAACTGTTTCAATTCTATACACTCATTCCTCGCTCTATGGGCACACCTGGTTCCCAACTTTGTGCTCGTAGGCGAAAACTCATAAGAGGGACACTAAATTCTCATTAGAATACGTGTAAAAGTCTCTGATTGGTTCCTAGAGCTCGAGGAAGGAGTGGCAGCAGGTGGCGCTGCTTTTGGAAGGTAAGTGAACCTTGGGTTTGGTGGGGAGAGGGAGTTTAAAGGCTGGGGACAGTTTAGGGCCATGAGTGGGAGAGAGGATTAAAACCTGGTGGCTGGTTGGGTTTGTGGGGTGGGTGGGGGGTTCAGGCTGCTGAGTTGAGTGTGTGGTCCAGCGAGGGGTGGGGGGGGTGTCAGTTAGATCTACCGGGCTGGTGGGGAGGGGAGGTGGGGGTCAGGCTACTGCAGGGTCAGTCTGCAGAACCCGCGCAGGTAGGGTTAAGGCTGCCACAGGTTGGGGCCGTGGGGCTGGCACAGGGGTCAGGCTGCCGTGGGGAGAGTCTGTGGGGCCGGTGGCTGGGAAGGGAGTCAGGCTGCCATGGGGCCAGCGGAGGTGCACAGGTCAGGCTGCCCCAGGGCTGGCAAAAGGCGGGGATCAGACTGCCGTGGGGCCGGCGGCTGGGGAAGGGGTCAGGCTACTGCGGGTAGGTGCTGCGGGGCCAGTGGGGGGTCAGGCTGCCACAGAGCTAGCAGAGGGAGGGGGTCAGGCTGCCACAGGTAGGCACTGCGGGGCTGGCGGTGGGTCAGGCTGCCACAGGGCCAGCAGGGGGTAGGGAAGAGTCAGGCTGCTGCGGGGCCACTGGGGAGGGGGGGTCAGGCTGCCATGGGTAGGGGCTGCAGGGCTGACAGGGGGTCATACTAGGGCAGGATGGAGCTGCAGGGAGGGGATTAGCCTTGTGTTAGCGGGGGGAGTTCACTTGTAGAGTGAACTAAGCTAAGTAAATGTATCCCTCGTAAGTGAAGTACTCGTTTAACAGGGGCTGAGTGCATTATTAATTTTTTATCCAAGAACGGCCATATTCTCTCAGGCCAATGACCCATCTAACCCAGCATCCTGTCTTCTGACAATGACAAATCGTATCCGTTTCAGAGGAAATGAACCGAGCAGGCAAATCACTGGATGATCCATACTCTTAGTATTAACAACAAGAAGTCCTGTGGCACCTTGAAGACTAACTAATTTTTGGAGCATAAGCACCCATGGGCAAAGACCCCGCTTTGTCAGATGCATGTGACATAATAATTCATGCGACATGCATCTGACAAAGTGAGTCTTTGCCCACGAAAGACAATGCTCCAAAAATCTGTTAGTCTATAAGGTGCCACAGGATTTCTCGCTGTTTTTTGCGAACAGACTAACACAGCTACCCCTCTGATACTTGTCACTCTTGTTATCTACTCCCAGCTCCTGGTGAAGATAGGCTAGGGACACACAGAGGATGTGTTGCTTCTCTGCCCCTCTTGGCTAAAGTCACTGATGGCCCTCACCCCTATTAACTTACCTAGTTCTTTTTTGAATCCTGTTATAATTTTTGGCCTTCACAATACCCCCGGCAACAAGTTCTCCAGGTTGACTGTGCATTGTATGGAGAAACACTTCCTTTTGTTTGTTTTAAACCTGATGCCTATTAATTTCATTGGATGACGCCTGGCTCTTGTGTTAAGTGAAACAATATCTCCTTATTCGTTTTCTCGACCCCGTCAAGTTTTTATAGGCCTCTATCATACAGACTCTAGTCCGTCTTCTTAATCTCTCCTCATACGGATTCTGTTCTATATCAGTAATCACTTATGTTGCCCCCTCCCTGTACCTTCTCCACTTTTAACATCTACCAAGATAGGACAGATCTAACTAGTGCACCTAGCAGACTACTCTTTCTACAAAATTCAGAGAAGACTTTTGTCATTCTAACTCTTTTCAATCTACTGTTGAAACCACTTGGATCATCAAACACCATCATCCAGGAATCTGCTTCAGCAGTATCAGAACTGCGTCCAGCAACAGAAGCTGCTTGGATAAATCAGAGCAACTCCTTGCTTACTGTTTTTGGTTCTCTGTGCCTTAAATATTGAGTCTGTTCTGGTCTGGCTATGGTCTGAAGAAGTGGGTCTGTCCCATGAAAGCTCACCTAAAACTATTTTGCTAGTCTTTAAAGTGCTACTTGACTGCTTTTTGTTTTGATAGTGTATAGACTAGCACAGCTTCCTCTCTGTTTTTATAGTTGAATAGAGTGAGACACTGCCAGCAACAGGGCTGCTATGTGATCAGAGAAGAGAATTATGCACACAAAATGGAATATCATACCGTGAAAAAATGGAAGATTTAATTTCAGCAATGGCTTCGTCATCACTGTTGGGTCAAGCAAATTTTTGCTCTACATTTCTTTGGATGGAAGAAGTAGGAACTAATCTCTTGCTACTCCCAGTCACAACAGCTACAGTTGTGCATTCTTTTTCCTCGTTGAATAGAATGTTATGTTCTGAAAGAAGTTGCCTTCTGCCTGATCATGAGCATATAATGGAGGACTGGAAGAAATGGACACACAAGAAACCACTAAAGAATGCCCTGCAATCTATAATAGAGTCATACAAAATTATTCGAAGGTACCAAGAAGGATACAGATGTAGTGCCTCACAGTGGGCTTAAGTAGTTGACTTTAATTTCTTCAGTGATTTTAAACACTGAGTTATAGCTAATAAATATAGTTTTCACTTTTTTTCAAATTTTCAAAGGTTCCATACAACCTGTCTTTGCCCTCAGACTCTCCGTTCTCTCCATTTCAGTTCCTGTGAATAACACGGCAGGTAAACATATGCAGGAGTATGAGAATGGATGTAGACTGTCCTTTTCTATTTGGCAAACAATATCAATTCTGCATTTGCAAAGGGGCTAAAAGAGAGGATGATTTGTTTTCTCTCTCTCTTTTTACATACAAGTATCCAAAAAGATGCTAAAAAATACCAGCACAGCTCTGTAAATGCAGTTTGTTAGTTAACTGGCACTCCCTCTGCTGGCTGCTCTCTGCAGTAGACCACAAAAACACGGTAAGCCTTCCTTATGTACACAATGGCTTCATTTTAAATTCTTCATTGTCAGAAACAGCAGACTTTTAAAAAAAAAATCAGATGTTTTCAATGGACAAGCACTAGAAAGACAAATCAAATATATCTAGCCATAAAACATCTAAGAGTCTCCCTTTAATTTTAATGTGGAGTCTTAAGTTATTTTTCCTAGATTCCTCTCTGATGTCTCCTCCTTCCTTACCATGACAACACCCAGACAGCCAAACCAACGTCACTATTTTCACACTGTAAGGAGCACAACAGTGCTGCAAATCTATACATTTCTTTACTAGACGCTGCATGAAAAATGCATCCAATATGACAGTGGCTCTTCAGCCTGTGCTGAACCTAGGGCTTGGTAAGCAAGCTGCTTTTATATTTCAGACAACATTAGTGAAGACAGATGTTCACAATATCCCAAATCTCAGTACTGCAAATCACAGTAACACCTCAACCTTTATGTAGGCATTGTGCAGGTGCTATGCTATTTCTTAAGCAAGGAAACTACCTACAGCAACTCATCAAGCCAGGATCCCATAGGCTCCACTGGTTTTTTATTTGTTGCAGGAAACAATGAAAGGTTCTGGTTGTCAGAGCTGACATAAGGCATCAGCATACTAAGCAATTGCTTAGGGCCTGAGTTCCCTCTAAGCTACAGAGCTGTGTGGCTTGGCAGCTACCTTCTAAGCTCCATTCAGGGGCTCAGGGCTGTGGTGGCAAGAGGGGCCTCTGCCCACCAGCCCCAGGGTGAAGCCGCTGTGGCTGGGGGAGAGGTGGCTGGCAACCAGCCCCAGTGTGGAGTGGCCCCAGACTTGCTGTAGTTGGGGAAGTTGTGCCCCTTCCCTGACCCCCCCCCCCCAACACTCTTGTAACCCCTTGCCCCATACCTGTGAAGAATGAGTTTTTTTGATATAGACCAATACAGATACTGTGTGTCACACATCACGTCCAACATTAACTCCTACAGTCCCATCAGAACAGTATTACATGGTACAGGTTGAACCTCTCTAGTCTGGCACTTTCTTGTACAGCAACATCCATAATCCAGCATGATCTTAGTTAGCCAGAAGACCACTTAACATGCGAGTAGCCACGTTTCCCATCGCCCTGGCTCTCAGTGTTCTGTGTGATTATTTAGCTCTAATTTACCCCTAAATGTCTTCTAAGAGCCCAACAAGCAATGGAAGTGTTGGCAATGCTGCTACGCAATATGGACTTCCCATGGTCCGGCAAATTCTCTCGCTTGGCACCGATCAGGTCCCAAGGGTGCTGGACTAGAGAAGTTCAACATGTATAAGGCTTTTTTCTTTTAAACCCAAATGCTATAGAATCTTTTCTTTGACTTACGTTTTTAATTCTTTCAATCCTTAGTTGGTATTTCCAGTGCAATTTAGGGAAAGCAAGGAAGGGAAATTTCCTTAGAGGTGCGCAGTAACCTATTTCTCACCTCACATAAAATCCTAGACAACCAAGATGTGAAAGAAGTTAATTGAGAAACCTTCCCTTGGCAATCATAGAGGAGGGGGAGTATGTTCATTCTTTGCTCAGGAAAACTCAACCTCCTACTTCTCTACAGTTTTCAGAGCTTGAGGCAGGAATCAACAGAAAATTGGAAGAAATCCCATTTATTCCAATTATGTCATTTTCTTTCCTTTTCATGGCACAAAATGCCAGAGGATAGAAAGAGAAAGGCAGGCATTTGAAGAAATGCTGTAATATCTAACACAATCACTCTCACCTTTGCACTAACTGGAAAAGCTTCTTCAGCACTTCAGACCCACACACAGCATTCAGTGGGGAGTAAGGTTCTTGCCACTTTCTGCAGCAATATGCCATAATCAGATTATTTCCATTATGTCATCAGCAGACAAAACTATTTCACTCATACAATTTCAGCTCTTTCTTTAAATATTTTTCCTCGTGTTCATTTACCAAATTTTAGATTAATAGTTACTGATAGCACCTGGGAGATTTTGAAAAATACTCCATATGGAAATATTGCTGTTCATCAGCCATATTGTCTGTCTTTTCCCTTTGTTACTAAGGCAACATCTGCATGAAAACAGAATCTGAGTCTCATAGGAATTCACCTGAGGTCACAACTCAAGAATCTAAGTGAGATGTCACCAAGAGGAATTACATGCAGATGCAGATCATCATACAAGAGAAGATGAGTGCTTAAAGCAAATATCTCAATATCTATCTCAAACAACTTTGTAAAATAATGTGCATACTGTATCAAAAATAACAAAGAACGTAGGCAGAAATGAATCATCTCTAAATCAAACAGGCCAAGTTCATGGGTCAGTAAAACACACAATTTGCTAGAATACAGCAGTAAGGTGTTGAACACAGAACTAGAGAGGTAGCCATGTTAGTCTGTAGCTTCAAGAACAATAAGAAGTCTTGTTGCACCTTACAGACTAACAGATAACCTTATAGACTAACAGATATATGTTAGTCTATAAGGTGCCACAAGACTATTTGCTGTTCTCAATGCAGAACCACTTATTTTATGGAACTGTGTGATTTTGGGGGTGGAAGCACAGAAGACGACTGATTCATATTTACCAGCCAGTGCAAACATCTTTCTTAAGCAAAGTAAAAGCTCAGTCGTTGCGAAGAAGAGTTAGAAAATTGTTTGGCCAGCCAGGATGAACAAGACCTTTCCTGTCTTAAGAGACAAATCTTGAAGTTCTTAAGTAGTTTTTTACTCAGTCTGGTGCCTGAGTAGTAACTGGAAAAAAAAAAAGCAAGCAAGATCTTAGAATCTGAGTCCTATCTGTGATTAATTTTTTTTCAAAAGCTATCATAACAAAGTATGACCCCATTCACACTACCTAGTCAAATTATATGAGAAAGTGCATAGCAACCTATGTGTTAAGCATAACAGTTAGAGGTACCTCAAAGCCCAGTGTAGACAGGATCTTAACACTTTTCAAGGATGGAACATGATAAGGACTTCAGAACTCCGATGTTCTGCTTTAAATTCAATTTAGTATTAACTGCAGACGATATCATGTCTTGGTTGCTGTAATCAGAAACAAACTACTGATGGTTCTCAGGCTGATGAATAACAAATCAGTGCGAAAAAAACAAACAAACAAACAAAAAAAAACCAGTCCTGTAGCACCTTAAAGACAAAGAAATCTATTTATTAGGTGATGAGATTTCACAGGTTAGAAGTGGGTCTGACCCACAAAAGCTCATTTAAGGTATTACAGGACTGCTTGCTTTTTGTGAAGCTACAGACTAGCTTGACTCCTCTGAGTCTGTATGAAGAAAGAATACCTCTAGACGATCCATTTATTTCTGATGAAGGTGTGTTTCCTGACTAGCTTGCCCCCTCTGAGTCAATGTGTTGGTCTGGGTTACCTGGCTGGTGGATGAGTCCCAGCCCCGTAGTGCTTCTCCTCCTGCACAGCCTGGCATCTAGCCAGCACACCGAGAGAGAGGCAGGACAGGCTGGGACACAGACACTACACCTGGGGTCTGGCTTTGAGGGCTCATGCCGCCTACAGTACACCCCCCAGGTAGCTCCTTTAACCTGCCTCTCTGAACCAACAATCAGCATAGTTCTGTGAGCTGGCAGGAGCCCAGCTGGGAGCGTGTCCCTTGCTGCACCACAGCACCCCCAGGACGCTGACTGGCCCTTTCTTACTGGAGCAGCCCACCAGAAAGTGCAGCCTTACTTCCACCTCTGTATGGGAGGCACAGCAGAAGCAGCAAAGCAAAAAGATTAAAAAAAAAAAAAAAAAGACTGCAGAAAGATAGAATTTCACTATACCCAACTTAACAAATGAAAGGCAACTTAATGCAGATAAACACAGGGTTAACTCAGAGCAAAACCAAAGGAAGGCATATCTGCATTGCATGAAAAGCTGCTTCATGCATTTGTAAGTTATTAGAGAAATTCCTTTGTTTAACGAATGTACAGCTATGAGGAAGCAGGCTTACAAGACACAGGCTGCTTCTTTGTTCTAGAACATTTAACTCTTTGTTGTTTGCTGGGAATTAGATGTCAGGGCAAAATTATTGGCACATAGGAGGAATACGAGGCCTACAATGCAGGTGATTACATACAGTGAGAAGCTGAGTCTTATATAAACGAGTATGACATAAATAAGAAGTTTGTAAAACTGAAGTGATGGATACAAGAAGCAAGGAGGAGGGTCTGTCATATTGTACAAACACATTTTAAAGAGGTTCATACAGAAAGCTATGCAAAGTAAGATATTATGGTCCACAGTAAACAAAAACACCCAACCCATAATCTCTATTAGACATGCACCAATGTATCTATCAAAACTAAAATCAAAAGTAATAACCCAGATATACTGCAAATATTTCAACCAAAGAAAATATGAAAGTGGGAAAAAAGAATTTTAGTTCAGCCCCCAAAATAAACTGCAAGATCTGATGGTGCCTTTCAGCTGAAGCAATCGCCGGCATGATTTAACTCAGGGGAGGGCAATAACTTGAAGGCGGTTCACCAGGAACAGCCGCGGACACTTTATTTACCTGTGTGCCTGCAGGTGCAGCTGCTAGCAGCTCCCGTTGGCCGCAGATCACCATTCCCAGACAGTAGGAACTGTGGGAAACGGAGACTGGGACACTGCTTCCAGTAGCTCCCACTGGCGCTAGCGGCTCAACAGAGGGTAACCCTGGCCACTCGCGTCTGACCTCTGGGCCATTATTGCCAGCCCATGGTTTAATCCCTACCTCATAAAATCCATATACAACGGAACCTCAACTCTATGAGCTATTTGGGAATGCAGGTTGTTCGTAATTCTGAAATGTTAGTAATTAAAGAAAATGCTATGATTGCTCTTCCAAATGTCTACAAAGAAACACCGACTTAATAGAGTTTTGAAATTTTACTACAAGAAATCTTTATTATCTAGCATCCCTGGAGATTTGGGGATGCTGAGTAATAAAATGTGCCAGTTAGTAAAGCTGGGGTCAGCAGCTGGCTCAGCTCTACCAGGTGGAAAGTGGGCAGCTGGCTCTGCATCTGTGGAATGATGGCCCCCCAGCAGCTGACCTGGCCGGGACACCCATTCTCATTTAAAATTAAAAACATTTTTATCTCACTTCTCTTGACAGCCAATTATAACCCTGACTTTTGGCCAGGTATAAGGGGTGTAAATTTTACACTTAATGGGCAGTGTTTTGTGTATGCGTCAGGACAATAAATGACAAGTTTGTGTTCAGATTTAGAGAGATATCATCAACTTGAAATATAACCTGCCTACATGACAACAAAACCTTTCTAGACTGGCTCCCTTGGGATCTGGCTGGTGTCAAACAAGAGAATTTGCTGGACCACAGGAGGTCACTACTGTTTAGCAGTATTACCACCACTAGTTGCTTACTGGGATCTTAGAAGACACTTAGGGGTAAATTACAGCTAAACAACAGCACAGAACACTGAGAGCCAGGACTGGTGATTGTAAACAAACTTTACGGGACCTTGGGAAACTTGGCCACACCCATGATAAGTGGTCATCCAGCTAACTAAAATCATGCCAGATTATGCATGTTGTCGGACAAAGAGTTCAGGATTAGAAAGGTTCAACCTGTTACTACATCTGCCCCAGAGTCATCCTGCAATTTTGGCAGGGTTTATAAGCCACATTTTCTACATTACCCTGCACCCAAATGCTTTAGGGGGCAGCCTATATCGTAACAGAAAGACAGACTTTGACTCATGGCCCAACCCCATACTCCCATTCACAACCACAAGGCCCATCTACAATACATCCGCAATCAAGTTACATTCCTGAAGCAGCTACAGCAATATCTTTCACGGAAAAAAAAAATTTTTTAGCTGCCTTTAATACAACACAACAATGGTGGATAGCCAACCTCCTGTTAGCAGCCTGCTCTCTGAAGACTCCCTGTAAGTATCCTGTAGACAACTAAACTAATAAGAGAAACAAGAATTGACTGCATAAACTGCTGACTTCCGTATAAACAAACAAAAAAAATAAGACTTTTTTTCCCCTCATATCTTTCAGTTGCTATAACTGTAAGTGCCGCCTGTAACAGCAGTAGTAACTAAAACGGTTTCAGATGAAGTGTGATTTAAATTCATGCGTGTCATTATATACCCCCAATTCTTCCATCACGGGGCAAGGAACACCACTAAAAATGTCAGTCTTACGCCTGCTCCACCCAGCTTATTAGGTAGGACATGCTTGGATTCCCATAAAATCCTTAACACCTCCACATGGACTACCATTAGACTGAGACATAGTACAATGAAATACATTTTGTCTGATGTCTGTGAGGTGAAATACGAACTCTGTCTAGACAAGATCTTCTGCCTCATGCTTTTGTCAGCTCAGAGTCGCCTTGTCAATAATACCCAAGGAAGGTCATTTTGCCTTTGCTTTTACATCCTTTGCAATGTCAGGCTAGATCCTGCTAACAGAACCCTGCACTGAAGAGGAGCTGCCCTGAAATCAAGGGGAGTTTGACTTCTGTAGGGTTCCACATCATGGCTCTGCGCACACTGATACAGCTGAAGGATCCATCCCTTTGTGATCTTTATACATTGCACAGCCTATCAGTGCAGACAAAATTTGCTCCAAATATGACCAGCACTCTACCTCCGGGAATGCTATTTGGCAATTAAAGTGCTTCCACTAGTATAAAATTAAGGTCAGAGAGTAAATGGTCAATCTTGGTCTTTATCAAATATTAACATTCAATTTTCAAGTAGTCCACAAAAAACAAAGTTTGAGAACCACTAAGTTAGAGTCATTAGCACTTTTTAATCAGCCTCATGGAAAAGCCTTATAGCACTTAGAGAAACCAGCAGGGATCTGCTGAAATTGCTCTAAAAAACTTCTGGACAGAGACTATTACACTATCAACACTTCTTGGAACTGTCTTGCCAAATTCAATAGCAAGTATCTACTAAATTGTATAGAATGTTAAATAACCTATTTTAAAGGTAATAGAATGCAACAGAAACAACAAGAATTTTCTATAAGTACCATTTGGATGTAAAAGTTTTGTTAGACACATAATACGATCAAGCTACTTAACGTATCTTTAATAAAATTTATCCATACAACCTTTGGTCTTTCATTTTAGTGATAAAACCAGATAAGAATAACACAATTTTAGTCAATCATTAAGCAGTTTATATACCAGAGTCCAGCCCAACATATTTAATAAGACCAACATTTTTGTGAATTATTTGCTACATTATCAATTCACTAAGTCAGTTAGAAAAATCACTTTTCATTAATGCTACAGTGAACAGCTGTCACTCTGCTGCACCAGGAAACATGTTAAAGCTTTATCTAGACAGGAGTCATCTGGAGCATGGAACTAAGATCACTAATAAAAATCTTGAAAAGTAGATAATGCCCACACTGAAAGTTAACAACTCAGCTTCTCCTGCACATCTGTTTTCATACCTCTTATGTTTTGGCCTTCCTTTAAATGATGAGACCATTATTCGGGGGCAATGCATTCTTTCAGTGACATCACTGTTAGGCTCCTGTGCAAATTAAAAAACTGCAGTCAGGAACTGTGGTCTGCAGATATCCACAGACACAGATAGTGGATAGCCACAGATTTGCAGGGCTCTAACCATTGCTTCTGAAAGATACAGCTGCCAAAACAGAAGTTCTGGGACAGAACTTATTCAGAATCATGCCGTACAACAGCTGCATCCCACGTTCCATTCCAGCAATGTACTCCGCATGGAGGTTACCTGCACCAGGGCAGACCCCAATAACTTTAGTGGGGTTCCATATGGGTTCAGCAGCCTGTCTGGGCAGAGCTCATTTCACGGCCAGAGCTCAGGTAACCACAGCATAAATTCTCAGAGGAATAAAGAAACTCAGGCCAGCACCTAAATTGACTGAAGAGTACAGAATGGTAACACAAAGACAACATAACATGAGATGTGTAACATGAGGGTTACCATGTGTGAACTTTCAAAAAAGAGGTGAACCCATGAGAGGGAGTGCATCTGTATCAGTATCTACCAGCTCACGGTGTGTTAATGTCTTACAGTATATAAAGTACATTAACACAACATGAGTTGGCATTTATTGATACGCACACACACTCTCGCGGTGTCCTTCTTTTGAAAGCTCAAATATAGTAACTATGTAAACATTTTCAAAAGCACTTAAGTTATTTAGGATTTTAAAGCTATTTCTGTGCTGCCCTATGGAAATTACAACTGTGCACCAAGTGCAGCCCTGTACCTGCAGCTCCATGTGAACACTGCTGGCATGCACTGAAAGGTACCTAATTTTGTGTCACTACTATCCTCTTCAAACAGGACTATGTTAATACAACAAGGCGCCTTTTAGCAATGCCCATCCAGAAGAGTTAGAGTACAGCACTTTGACCCACAATACAATTTACACCTCCTTAGTTCAAACAATGGGACCGTGTGGACACACCCTAAGCCCGACGTTCAAAGCACTAAGCAGACATAGGATTTATTTGGCTACCAGGTCTGCAAGTATTAAGGATTTTTGTAATTAATTTAGATGATTAAACACAAATTTTGAACCAGACAGTCTTAATGACATAGTATTTACACCATGAAATACAAGTGGGAAAAGTAAGAAATGCAGTTAATCTGAAATAAAGCCAATATAACCAGAAAGAAAAGTCACATCATATTTCTGAAGACTATATCATTTTTGTAGACTGGACAAAATGACTTAAAAGAATCCAGTCTGCTTGAATTTTCAGCTTCAGAATAATAAAGAGATGCTTTCTCCCTGACCTCATCCTCCTCTGAAGGTAGTCAGAAATTCATTGGAAATTTATTCTTGGCATATAAGGAAAGCTTGACTACAGCAACAGCAATAATTAAACACCATTCAAGTGCCTTAATTATGTGTGATGTAAATTTCTTCATTGCTGCTTAGACACATCACAGCTGATGGAGAGACTCTGATGTCTATATATAGAGACCATGAATTTAACTGTGAAACATTCTGTCAAATTCTGGTGTCTAGTTATTTTTTAGCAGCAACGAAGGGTCCTGTGGCACCATACTTCTTTATTTTTGTTTTAAAAAAAACTTGGATATCTCCTTGAAATTGCATGTATTTATAAAATCATGAGAGGTGTTACAGGGAAAAGAATAATCAGGATAAAGTTATATGTTTTGACGCACAGTTCAGTATTTCCGAAATGTTATATTGAGATCTTGGGGCTTATTGTTCCTTTCTTAGAACGTACGTGATCACATTCAGCAGGTAAACTGCACGGCTTCTATGTTTATAGGGCTCATGGCTGTTTCACTGGTCCAAATGCAACCCTGATGTACCTCTGCAGAAAGGAAAATACAAGTCTCAGGATGGACAAATCATCATCAACTAATTTTTTTATATATTATGAGAATGATTTTCAACAGGTGTAAAGTAGGGTTGCCAGGTGTCTGTTCTTTGATTGGAATGCCCAGTCAAAAAGGGACCCTAGCAGCTACAATCAGCACAGCAGGGGTAAGGCAGGCTCCCTTTCTGCCATGGCTCCAGTTGCTCCCAGGAGCAGTGATATGTACCCCCACTCTCTGGGTCCCAGACACAAAGATAGTCAGTGGGCTCCACACATTGTTCCCTCAAGTGCCAGCCCTGCAGCTCCCACTGGCTGGGAATCACAGCCAACGGGAGCTGAAGGGGCAGTGCCTGAGGATAGGACAGCACATAGAGCTGCCTGGCCATGTCCCCGCATACGAGTTGGAGGGGGAAGATGCTGTTACTTCCAGAGTTGCTTGAGCTAAGCACCTCCTGGAGTCTCCATCCCCGCACCTCTCCTGTGGCCTAACACAGGGACAGGTAAAATATGGCGCCCAGGCCAGATCCGGACAGCCAAGCCACCAGATCTGACCCACATGCACAGGAGCAGCCTTGGGCAGACTTCCCGTCTGTCCTCCCCACCCAACACTGACAGCAGCCAGCCAATTGGTTTCTGGCCAAAGGGAGCTGCCAGTCTGAAGGACAGGCAGCATGTGAAGTACCCCTCCAGCCATTGCTTCTGGGCTCACAGCCTATAGAACAGCACATGCCCAAAAGCAGTTGGCTACTCCGAGTGGCATGCAGATGCAGATGCAGATGCAGAGGCAGGGCCAGGGGCAGGGAGCCTGGCTGAGGAACCTGCTGGGCTGCTGGCTGGGAGCCACCCAGGTAAGCACCTCCCAGCCCGAGCCTGCATCCAGCACTCCAGCCACCCCCACTCCAACCCTCTGCACCCCTCCCCTTCTGTACCCATACACTCTCCCAGACCCCGCACACCAACCCTCCACCCCCATCACACTCCAAATCCCTGCCTCCCTCTACACTATGACCCCAGGTCACAACCCACTTCTAGACCCTGCACCCTCCTACTCTCCTCCAGGTCAGAATCCTTTCCTGCACCCATACCCCCTGCCAGACCCTGTACTCCAGTCCCATGCCCCAAGTCA
Source organism: Carettochelys insculpta (assembly GCF_033958435.1). NCBI lineage: Eukaryota > Metazoa > Chordata > Testudines > Carettochelyidae > Carettochelys > Carettochelys insculpta. The sequence goes on along the minus strand of NC_134141.1, from coordinate 25,449,498 downwards.
CAACCCCTTCCTTCAACCCCAACACCTAACCAGATCCTACATCCCCTCCTGCACCCTAATCCCCTACCCCAAGTTCTTTTCTGCACCCACCCTCCATTCCAGACCCCACACCTCCTACATTACAATCATGGAAGAGTACAGCCCTTGACCATTTTCCAAATTCTTGGAATCACCCCCATCAAAAATTATTGCCCACTCCTACCCCCACCCTGGTCCCCCCTCTCACCCTGCAAACCCCTCAATCCCAGCCACAAGCACCTTCCTGCAAACCAAACCCCTTGTCCTCAGCCCCATCCCAGAGCCCGCACCCCAGCCAGAACCCTCAGCCCGGTGAAAGTGGGTGAAGGAGGGAGGTAACAGCAAGTGACGGAGGTGGGGGGATGGAGTGAACAGGGGGAGCAGATCTCAGAGAAGGGGTCAGGCAAGGATGTTCAGTTTTGTGTGAGTAGATAGTTGCCAACACTTCGTAAAGGCAAATAGGCACTTAACTCCCATGGAAAATCACTGGGAAGTGGCAACGAAATCATATTTGTGTCTATGAGAGCATTACATACAAATTTTTGTTTTGGGACATGCCTTAGCAGTGTCACTTGACATTTCCAATGACATCTTAGAATGGCTGATCCAGGAATCTGTTGGGCTCCAATGACACACTGAGATCTTCTCTGGCAGTCCCCTCACTTATTCAAAACCCTACTGAAGTACACACAAGCTCTGCGTGAGTATAAAAACCTGTTTGTACAGGATCAGGGCACCTGAGTTTCATTATGAATATCAATTGTTTATTTATTGGCAAAGTCCAACCTACATTTTATCTATTTATAAACTATACTTTTTTAGAAGCTAAGAGAAGTGATCACTTGGTTATACAAATAGATTTTGCTTGCGAAATGTTACTGATATAAAAATAAGGTTATTCTTGGATCAAAAGACAAACTACTAGTTGGGAGAAAAAAGCAGCTCTCCTTCGTTGTACTAAAAATAATGTAGACGGACTTCCTTCTCAAAATATATACTACATAGAACCAATGTACTCAACGCTGACATCTCCAGTAAAAGTTCAGGGCTTCTTTTTCATAAGCAATGTAATTTTAACGTCCCTAAATTGTGGGGCACACCACTATAGGAGGCATGGAGGAACATTCAGGGATGTGTGCTGAGAATATGGGCCAGCCCTCACAGCCTATGTCTACACAGCACCATAAGCGGCAAATAAGCTGTGCAAATTGAGGAGTTTATTTCAAAATTGCCTATTTTGGTATGTGGTGTTATCTAAACATGCCACATGCCGAAACAGCCCTATTTCAAGGCATCCCTGCACTCCCCATGCAATGCAATGTACAGAGATGTCAGAATAGCGTGCCCATTATCTCGAAAACTGTCTCAGGACAATGGACACGTTGCATAGACATGAGCAGCTATTTTGGGACACCACTGTATCCTGAAATAGCAACTGTTGTCTAGACATAGCCACAGAGAGAAGGGTGGAGGGCCAAATGGCTCTGCTCTTTGCCCAGTTGCAACTTTGCTCCTGGTCCCTGCCACACCATCAGCTCCTGTGGGGACATGGACATATGCCACTACAGGTTAGTGGGAGGCCTGACATAAGTTTGGGGACTACTGCTGAGCAGCTATTACTTCTGAACCACCAGTGAATACAAGATAACATTGCCATGAAAATAGCAGTAGAAGGCTGCTCTGCTCTGAAAGCACACAGGCCAACATACGGCCTGATCCCAAACCCACCACAGCTTGGAATTTTGTCCTGCACCTACTAGGCATGGGAAAAAGCTGCCGGCATGTGTAGTAGACACAGGTTTGGGTCTCAAATGTGATGCTATGCAGAGTAACTTGAGTAACTTGACATGTTACAATGCCACACACAAAGCATCTTTTCCTTTGGTAAATTACTTTGGAAAATGCAAACACAATCCACGAGACTCCTTTTTATTAAGCTCGGTAAATTAAGGGTGCTCTATTAAGTCTAACAGTCTAATTTGAATAGGGTGACAAATAAAAGTGATGGTTGCATCTACACTAGAGAGTGTAGGTTTTGTTGACAAAACTCATGGCGCATCTACACACAAAATGTGTTTCCTCAGCAGAAACTGTTGACAAAAAAGCCATGTAGATGCTCCGGGGTGCCCTTTTGTCAACAGAGCAGGTCAAAAGATGATCCGCTTTCATGTGTAGACGCGATCTGTCAAGAGAAGTGTTGTCGGAACATCTCTTCCGACAGTAACTTCTGTAGATCGATGCTTCTAGTGCAGACATAGCCAATGAGATCGAAATTCCAATCACAAGATTTGGTTTAGCAACTTGACTAGGGAAAAAAGGAACTGTTTCCAAGACATGGAACTTTCCAAACCCAAAAATTTCACTAAAACATGTTTGTTACCAAACACTAGAGGCTCATTATATAATTTGCAGGTTACCAGTAGCAGTATCAGCTACTTTAAAAAGAATCTACTTTTTTCTTTGGATCCTGAATAATCTATCACTCTCTTTCCAAATAAGGGCTCTGATAAATTTGTTTCCCTCTACTGGACATAATCCCAGGACACAAGTTTTTGCATAGTAATATACGTTTTTCCCCATTCAGGCAATGTACAAACATACTGAATTTCTCTTGCTGAGGTTATATTTCATACTGAGAAAAGTGATTAATACCATGTGTAGGTACCTGCTGAGGGCAATGTGACAACTCAAGGAGCAAGCAACAGTCAAAAGCAGTAAAGGTTAGAAGGATCGAGTTCTACATTTCAGGAAGTGAGCAGCAGAAGAAATAGATGGTTTAGGAATTTAGGGCAACAGGATTCAGTGGTTTCACTTCTACGCTGCCAGTTAAAATCCAGTCCTGGTGGGTAGTGATTACAGTTGACCAAATAATATGGAAATAAGTTATTTAACAAATTATGTGATTTTTTTTCTGAATACCATGTTTAAATCTCTCCCGCTCTCCACCTTATTCACCCAGTTTACAGACAGCTGAATACTTCTAACATATATTAAACTGAATAATTTATTCCATGAATTTCACAACCATTTTTAAACAAAACAATTAGCTTTGTCTTGTATCTGACCAGAATGAGTCATGACCCAAAACACTGAGCATTTGATAGTCTCCAGTAAGTGGTGATCTCAGTCCATTTCCCATTAGACAGGTGACCACACATCAGTGTATACAGGACAACTAGAATTCTTGTTGGCATTCTCAGCCAAAAGTGGAATGGATATGGGAATAAAGGTGACATTTGCATCTCTAGAGATGATTACTAGCGAGAGGCATACTGACAGGATACTACAGGAAATCTCGGAATCTTACAGCATGGCTGTCTGTGCTATACCTATTCTCCTGGGATTTTTTGTGTTTGTTTTGTTGTTGTTTTGTTTGTATTAAAGGAGGGGGGCACTTAGAGTCCAGGTTTATCCATCTTGCATTTTTCATAAATGTTATATTCACAATAAAACAAACACCAGAGTCATGGTCTGACCCATAATCCGACAAGCTGTGGCCCCCAATCCCGTAATACTCCAGGTGAACCAGTGTGCCTGCTTAGAGCTCTACGGATTTCAGTGGGACTCTGTATAGGCATAAGCATCCATCCACATGAAGTGGAATGAACATCAGGGCCTAAATCTTTAAAGCTGTGTCTACACGTGCATGCTACTTCGAAGTAGCGGCACTAACTTCGAAATAGCGCCCGTCGTGGCTACACGCGTCGGGCACTATTTCGAAGTTAACTTCGACGTTAGGCGGTGAGACGTCGAAGTCGCTAATCTCAAGAGGGGATCGGAATAGCGCCCTACTTCGACGTTCAACGTCAAAGTAGGGAACGTGTAGACGATCCGCATCCCGCAACGTCGAAATTGTGGGGTCCTCCATGGCAGCCATCAGCTGGGGGGTTGAGAGACGCTGTCTCTCCAGCCCGTGCGGGGCTCTATGGTCACCGTGTGCAGCAGCCCTTAGCCCAGGGCTTCTGGCTGCTGCTGCTGCAGCGGGGGATTCATGCTGCATGCACAGGGTCTGCAACTCGTTGTCGGCTCTGTGGATCTTGTGGTGTTTAGTGCAAGTGTGTCTGGGAGGGGCCCTTTAAGGGAGCAGCTGGCTGCTGAGTCCGCCGTGTGACCCTGTCTGCAGCTGTGCCTGGCACCCTTATTTCGATGTGTGCTACTGTGGCGTGTAGACGTTCCCTCGCTGCGCCTATTTCGATGTGGTGCTGCGCAACGTCGATGTTGAACATCGACGTTGCCAGCCCTGGAGGACGTGTAGATGTTATTCATCGAAATAGGCTACTTCGATGTAGGCTTCATGTGTAGACGTAGCCTAAGAGTCCAAGTCTGCCAGCCTCATATGGAGTGTATCTTACTTTGCAAATAGCCTTAATGGTATCACTGGACATACAGAGCAAGACACTAAACCACATAAGTAAGGCTGGCAGCATCAGGTTCTAAACTAACGGGTCTGATTTTAGGCATATCCATTTCAGCAGTGTATCATTCAAAGACCGATAAGATTTAGGAATACAACTTTTCAGCCTGGAAAAAAATATAAAGACATTTTTAAATGAAAAATACCAAAATACCTGTTTATTTCAAAATGTTTTATTCTTTTCTCCTTCAAATCACATTTGAATACAACGTTTTTCTGTTATCACAACACAGACTGTTTTTTCCAATTAGGTTGTTTTATTTTTAAGCAGTGGTCTGGTGTTTATAGCTGCTGCAACAAAAGGTAAGTGAAGATCCAGAGCTCAACTGAATAGCAGAAGCAGTAGGGATCGCATGGACAAGGATTAGAAAGGAAATTAATTACCCTAACTACAGAAAAGGGATACTGTCAAGATAAAAATCCTCCTTAAATTATTAAAAACAGAAATAAAAGATTGATTCTCCATCATTTGTTTTTTATTTTTTGTATGTATTTCAGAAACACTTCTATTAGACTTGCAAGCAAGCGCAGCATCTGATATTTGATGGCTTGAGAATGACAGCTCATTTCTGAATTCCACAGAAACATCTCTGTGTGCTAAAAGGGCAGGACAGCTTACTCTCCTCTGTTTGGTTTGGCAGCAAAGCTGCATGTATCAGGCTGCAGGAAGGGCTTTATATCTCTAATTCTTACAAAACATGGGTCACTGTATAACTAGCAACTATGACTACATACAGGCATGCTTACTCCCTTCTTTAATCTGTGACAACATATGTCTTAATTTGTTTCTGCAGCCCAAAATGTGCTTCCCAGTCAGTCAAACTCTCACAGTAACCAACATCACAGCCAAAGAAAATCCAACATATGAGCAAGCGATACAATTACATATGATTTGCCTCATTTTTCACACTTTGTCATATTCTTCATTGTCTTAAATACCATCTAGCACAGATTTTATGTACAAAACACACACACAGTGAAAACTTGGCTATCTGGCAAGCTCAGGAAATAGGGAGTGCCAGTTAAATAAATATACCAATTAATTAAGAGTTATACCCACCAATACCAATTTTCAAAGAATTAAAATGCAATAAAATGAATAAGTATAAATTGGTATACAGATCTTCATCAGTCCACTAGTAGTTCTGTGCTGTCGAGCAGTTAGTTTCTTGAAGCACCATTTACATACTGGGAATGTTTTCTATCATGTAGGTTGTGTTATGACATTACATATCACTATGGGCAGCGCATGACATACATTCAGGTCACTAAAAGTACACTTCAGACTAAAACTATACAGTAATCCCTCCAAATGCAGGATTTCAAGTTGCACTTAACTCGTGTTAACGTGAGTTAAGCACAACTCAAAATCCTGCTTCCCCCATCCCTAGCTCAACACTCCCAGCCCTGCACAGCCCTGGTTCAACCTCCCCTACCCCGCGAAGCCCCAGTTCAAACACCACTGCACGCCCACAGCACAGGTTCAGACACCACCCCAGTACTGTCCTGACTCAACTCCACTCCTCCACCCCCCTGCAGCCCTAACCCACCCCAGGTTTAACCCCCTGCCCTCCTCCCACACTCCCAACCCACCGCCAGACTTAACCCTTCCCAATTGTCCCCCCCAACCTCGGGACTTACCTTTCAAAAGGAGCTTCAGGTGCTCCTGCGGCTTCCTGCCTGCAGAACATGCATTCTGCCGGGGAAAAAAGCCACGCCCCCCCCACTTACGCAAAATTCGAGTTATGTGAGGGTGTGTGGGAACACAACCCTCACATAACTCTAGGGACTACTGTACTGAACATAATTTAGTTTTTCTTTGACGACTCACAAGGCAGTTCAAGAGCAGTGTCTTAGGGTCATCATTATCAACATCAGTCATCACTGTAGATGTATGGTACCATTCCATTCATAGGATAGTTTGGGCAACTGCCCCAGGTCCCACGATTCAGGAGGACACAGAAGCACAGGGCCAAGGGCAGCCTAAGGAAATGAAACAGAGAGGAAGCCATACTAGTCTATACACTATCAAAACAAAAAGCAGTCAAGTAGCACTTTAAAGACTAGCAAAACAGTTTATTAGGTGAGCTTTCGTGGGACAGACCCACTTCTTCAGACCATAGCCAGACCAGAACAGACTCAATATTTAAGACACAGAGAACCAAAAACAGTAAGCAAGGAGGACAAATCAGAAAAAGATAATCAAGGTGATGAGCAAATCAGAGAGTGGAGGGGTGGAGGGGAAGATCAAGAATTGGACTGAGCCAAGTATGCAGACGAGCCCCTATAGTGACTCAGAAAGTTCCCATCACAATTTAAACCATCTGTTAATGTGCCGAATCTGAATATAAAAGTCAGCTTGTCCCCTTCTCTTTCTAAAACGGTGCGATAATTTGTCTTCAGTAACACACATACCTTCAGGTCATTGACAGAATGCCCCATTCCATTAAAATGTTGACTAACTGGTTTGTGGATCTGGAGTGTTTTGATGTCTGTTTTGTGCCCGTTGACCCTTTGTCTAAGGGAGTTAGAAGTCTGTCCAATATACAAAGCATCTGGGCATTGTTGGCACATGATGGCATATATGATGTTAGTAGAGGAGCAAGAGAAAGTGCCCGTGATTCTGTGAGTAACCTGGTTAGGTCCAGTGATGGTATTTCCAGAGAAGATATGTGGACAAAGCTGGCAGCAGGCTTTGTTACGGGGAAAGGCTCCAGGACCGGTATTTTTGGGGTATAGACTGTGGCTGTTAGTAAGGATCCTCATGAGGTTGGGAGGTTCTCTGTAAATACCATCACTGGACCTAACCAGGTTACTCACAGAATCACAGGCACTTTCTCTTGCTCCTCTACTAACATCATATATGCCATCGGCTGTGTCTACACGTGCCCCAAACTTCGAAATGGCCATACAAATGGCCATTTCGAAGTTTACTAATGAAGCGCTCAAATGCATATTCAGCGCTTCATTAGCATGCGGGCGGCAGCGGCGCTTTGAAATTGACGCGCCTTGCCGCCGTGCGGCGCGTCCATACGGGGCTCCTTTTCGAAAGGGCCCCACCTACTTCGAAGTCCCCTTATTCCCATGAGCTCATGGGAATAAGGGGACTTCGAAGAAGGTGGCGTCCTTTCGAAAAGGAGCCCCATCTGGACGCGACGTGCGGCGGCAAGGCGCGTCAATTTCGAAGCGCTGCTGCCGCCCGCATGCTAATGAAGCGCTGAATATGCATTTCAGCGCTTCATTAGTAAACTTCGAAATGGCCATTTGCATGGCCATTTCGAAGTTTGGGGCACCTGTAGACACGGCCATCATGTGCCAACAATGCCCAGATGCTTTGTATATTGGACAGACTTCTAACTCCCTTAGACAAAGGGTCAACGGGCACAAAACAGACATCAAAACACTCCAGATCCACAAACCAATTAGTCAACATTTTAATGGAATGGGGCATTCTGTCAATGACCTGAAGGTATGTGTGTTACTGAAGACAAATTATCGCTCCGTTTTAGAAAGAGAAGGGGACAAGCTGACTTTTATATTCAAATTCGGCACATTAACACATGGGTTAAATTGTGATGGGAACTTTCTGAGTCACTATAGGGGCTCGTCTGCATACTTGGCTCAATCCAATTCTTGATCTTCCCCTCCACTCTCTGATTTGCTCACCTTGATTATCTTTTTCTGATTTGTCCTCCTTGCTTACTGTTTTTGGTTCTCTGTGTCTTAAATATTGAGTCTGTTGTGGTCTGGCTATGGTCTGAAAAAGTGGGTCTGTCCCACGAAAGCTCACCTAATAAACTGTTTTGCTAGTCTTTAAAGTGCTACTTGACTGCTTTTTGTTTTGATAAGGAAATGAGGGGTGTGAGGCAAGGGCCTGGCTTTGGCTCTGGCAGCAAAAATTGGGCCCACCCCTGCACTCACTGATATGAGCATGAAGCAGAGCAACCTGGCCCCAGAATGCTCCACCAGCTCCCAGTGTCACTCAGAGAAGGCATGAAGTGGAGGCGTGAAGAGATGACGGGGTGCGGGGGGAGAGACACAGGCAGAGATTTGGGGAAATTGGTGGAAATGGAGCATGAGTAGGAAGAGGCAAGGAGCAGAGATTGGGTGTCCCAAGCCTTGCTCCTCCCTAGGGACTTCCCTGTAGCTGTGGAAAATGTAAGAGATTGGGCTGAACCTGTAATGACCCTATGACACACCCTGAAAGCTGCTTTTTGAATAAAACTCTGATACCAGCTCACTTACTTGTCTTATGTTCTTTTGGCATAAAAGTAGAGCGCAAAATGTATAATTGCATAACCTCCTGGGCACTATACTAGTCCCAGTTACCAGACTGAAGTTGTGTATTGGGAGATCATCAGAAATGCTTTCCAGCTGATAAAGTGCCAGATAATACATCTTCTACTGTACTAGTTTATTGCTTATTGTATAGATTCAACGGCATATACTGCAACATTTTGCAACACCTGGTATGCCTCAGCTAGTAAAACTCTCATGTCACGCTGGCTTTTCAACTGTCACGTGTCACAAATTAACAGGTATGCCAAAAATGAAAACACAGTGCTTTTCAAATGGCAGGTTATTTAATTCACTGAGACGCACATCAACCCTGCTCTACACACCACTCAAGTACAGCAGGGCTTTTCAAACTTGTAACTACGAACACCCACGTTTTGACAGTACAAATACTCATGATTCTCACAGAGCCTGAAACTTGGAGCAGTGGCTAGCAGGTTATGTCTACGCTAGGAAATAAAGCTGAATTTATCAAAGTTGAATTTATAATACTCAATTTTATAAAGTCAAAGTTGAGTGTCCGCACCTGATCACAAAGTTGACTTAGTGCATACCCACTAATCACCAAAGTTTGACTGTTGCAGCAGTGCATTGTGGGACCCTATCCCACAGTTCCCTGAGCCCAGATGCATTCTGGGTGTTTTTACTGTTGCATTATGGGAAAATATTCTCTGCAAGTGCTTGTGGGAGAGCGATCTCATCATCCCACACTGAACTGCCCTCAAAACAAATGGCCATTTTTTAGAAGTTTCTTTCCCCAATGAGATACTGTTTGAGTCGTCTGCATCATGGAACTTTTAACTAAATGTTTCCTGATAGCGCCCACTGTCATCTTCCCAGACTGCACTGCCCTCACTCCCCTCCCTTTGAAAGCAAACAGCCAATTTTCAGAAGGAAAGTGGGAAAAGTGGGGAATCCCAAAGGGCATTGGTGTCCAGTGGTTAGCATCACTCAGAAGAAGAAGAAGAAGAAGAAGAGAGGAAAGACAGTGCCTTGCTTTCAAGTGCTTCGTCTCTCCTCCCACATTGAAAGTCAGTGCTCCCTTCTGGTGAAAGAACACCTTTCACAGGCCTGGGCAGCAAGTCAGGGAGCTGTCAATGCCACATATTACCGTGTCTGTGCCATGCTAACAGGAACCTGTGCTTGGGGGGATGGAGTCTGAACCGGGGCTGCAGGGGGTGGTGGTGTTTGAACTGGGGTTGAGTGGGGCAGGGGAGGTCGAATAATTCCTCTTTATGTAGGTTATGTTATGACATTACATATTACTATGGGCAGCACATGACATACATCCAGGTCACTAAAAGTGCACTTCAGAATAATCCCTCAAAAAGTGTGATTTTAAGTCTCATGAGAAATCTGCACAGGAGCCAAAACAGATTTGTAAAGGTGCTCAGGCTACAATAACCTATGAGCATTTCAGGAAACGTGTACATTTTCTTGCTTTCAGTGGGGCTGGACACCTGTGGTCCCCACTCAAGAATTATTCTGCCTCCAAATAGCAAGGATGCCTTTCCTTGTTCTGACTGTGCTGTGCTGTGCTGTGCTGTGCTAACAGGAAGCTCAGTGGTCCCCGGGGAATGAACACCTTTCACGGTGCATGCAGACAAGTCACAGAGCTGTCAATCTCATGTATTACGGCGCCTGTTGCTCCCCTGTGAAATGCAGCAAACAGGACACTGCAGAGACTGTGTACTTTGGGAAGTGGTGGGTGGTTGGGGGATGTCAGTGGGGCAGCCCACAATACAGCTATTTCCAGGGCCAGCCCAGAGAGGCTCCTGTTAGCATGGTACAGGCACCAGGATTTCCCCCCACACCCCGGCAACAGCTAGACGCAGAAAATCTTTGCCGCAGGGGAAGCAAATCTTTGCTCCTTTGGAGCCTTCACCACACACAAGCCAGGACATGCTGCTGTCTGGCAGCACAGTCTACACTGTACCACAGGCACATGTTTTACTGGACCGTGGGCTAGCCACGTGGTGTGGTTGGGCAGGGGGAATACTCTTGTTGTAAATCCCCTGACTGCATGGCGCCTGTGGGAGAGGAGGGCTGCCCCCATGTAAATGTGACCCGCACAAGTTTCCTGGCCTCTCATACAAGCATGACTCGCACAGCCTAGCCCCCATGTGGTGGGGTGGGGTGGGGGCTGGCTCACCACATGGTGCTGGGAGGAGGGACAGCCACATGATGAGGCTGGGATTAGATCTATGACTGCAAGGTGCCTGTGGGGGAGGGAGGCCTCCACCTACAAATGTGAAGCACTGAAAAAAATCTCTCAGACTCTCCTGCTATATCCTGTGCAGGGAGGAAGCCTTCACCCCACTCAGGAACATGATGCCTCGCTGTTTCATGCGCTGCTGTCTGGTCCTCTCAGCCAAGTCGCCATGTGCTGTGTTAGAGTGGGGACTGGCCCGCAAGACGAATGGAGACCCTGGGTCTCCTGATGGCTCCAGGCTGGTGCTCTGTGAAGTGGCTAGATGCGATCGCCACACTGATCATAAAGAAACGAACTCAAAATGCCGGGCTTCCTGCTCCCCACATCCTGCTCCCCTGGAGCAATGACCTGAAAGGACACTTCAAGGGGCATTGTGGGACAGTTCCCAGGGCTAATAAAATCAATTTTAACCATGGTTAATCTACACTGTTTTAGCTCAACATTGCAAATTTGATTTTTCATGTAACTTCATTGGAAAATCAGCAGTACAGAAGTCAGCTTTACAGCCGATTAGAATCAACTTTACTGAGTGCTGGGGTATAGCGTGAGAATTTTAAAAATTGACCATAGAGTCTTAAATTTGACTTTATCTCCTAGTGTAGACCAGGCCTCACAAACAACAGGTCAAATTCAAGAAAGACGTCTTAGCCCGGCTGAGCTTCGTGTGCTAGAGTGGAGAATCATTTCTGGACAGGAAAGCCAACATTTTTGAGGATGGAAGTTTATAATTCCTCTTTATCACATGTGGCTATTTGGCATGTCTGTCTTACGTTATTTCTGATTTGTCAAAACACATCAAGTACTGTGGGTATATGTGGTCTTTGCAAAACGAATCCATCTGTGAAAAACATGAAGAGCGATGAAAAACAATGGTGTGAGTCAGAGCGAAACAACAGGAATCACGGCTACAGTTAAAGAAGTCTCCTAAGTTTCAGGGTGATCATCAGAAACTGAAGTGCTCATGCTGAGAGCTCTTGGCCATATTTCCAACTGTCAGTATGACAAGAGTATTCCCCCCATACATTTATGTATGGTTAAAGCACAAGCTAATCTCCTGGAACATAACCAAGATAGCCATAAACACAAGTCATCACTTTCCAGTAGCCAACCACCCCCGGGTGTTTGTGAGAGAATTTCACATACAATCCTGGGTTGTAAGGAAATAGGGTCTAAAGTGAATTACTGTAAAGCTAGGTAAAGGCTAATTGAAAGATCACACTCAACGATCAAGTATCAGAGAGGTAGCCATGTTAGTCTCTGGCTTTGAGAACAACAAGAAGTCTTGTGGAACCTTACAGTCTAACAGATATTTTGGAGCATAAGCTTTCGTGGACAAAAACCCGCTTCATCAGATACACACTCAAGGAGTGATTGTCAGTGGTCTACTGTCAAACTAGGGTCCCACACTATTCAATATTTTCCTTAATAACCTGGATAACGGAGTGGACAGTGTGCTTATAAAGTTTGTGGATGACCACAAGTTTCCAGCATGTGCAGAGGGTGGTGGGTGGGGAAAGGGAAGCAAAGAGCTATTTAAGATAAGTGACAATGTAAGCACAAGAACAAATGGCTTTAAACTGAGCAGGAACAAATTCAGTTAGAAGGCATGTAACCAGAAGAGTGAGATCCTAGAACATCCTCCCTATAAGCATTGTATGGAGAGAGAACTGAGTTTTAAGACAGAGCTGGAAAACCACGAGTGCACTGGTGCAAAAGAGTTGCTAGTGTGATAGGAGGCAGGTCTCAGCAGTCTTGGGGCTCACTTCTGGTTTCTGCATTATCTTATGTTCCTAAAAGCTCCCCAGTTCTGGGTGCCATGCTTTAAGAAAGATATGGACAAACTGAAGAGTACCCAGATGAGAGCAACTAAAGTGAGAACAGGTTTAGACAACCCGACCTATGAAAAAAGATTTTAAAAACTGGACTCCTTTAGTCTTAAGAAAAGAAGACTGAGGGACACCTGGTAAGTTTTCAAATACAGTAGTCCCTCGAGTTATACCATGGCTGGGGGGAAACAGTATTTTGAGTTCTGCTTAACTTGCGCAACTCGAACTCATGCATTTCGAGGGTTTACTGTACCATAAGGCTGTTACAAAGGCCACGTCTATACTACAGTGGTCTTTTGAAAGGTGATCTTCTGTAAGATCTTTCGAAGGAGTGCAGCTCGAAGGAGTGCACGAAAAATCAATCTGCTCTTTGGATAGAGAGAGCCCACACCGCTCCCATTCTTTCAAAACAGGCTAGGGATCAAAAAAATCTGGTGCCATGAGGACTGCTCTTTTGAAAAAAGGGCCCGCAGAGCATCTACACATGCTTTTTTTTCCTAAAGATGCTTTTGAAAGGGAGCTGCTCTTCCTGATCCAGGAGCGACAGAGTGCGTGTAGAAGAACGGCTGCATTCTTTCGATTTCGGATCGAAAGAGGGCATTTTGTGTATGGACACTCCGCACAGTCTTTTGAAAAGGGCCTGATTTTCTGAAAGAACTTGCTAGTGTAGACACAGCCAAAGAGGATGGTAATCAACTGTTCTCCATGTCTACTGGAGGTAAGCCAAGAAGTAACCAGGAAAAAAACAGTTTCTAACTATAAATAAGGAGCTACCACATTTAAAGCTGTGAAAAATGTGTCACAGACTGTGAAATCTGGTCTCCCTGCTACCCAAAATCTGATCTTTTGTGCACTTTTACCTGACTATGCAATTTCACAGGGGAGCCTAGCATTTTTCAAACTGGGGATCCCAACCCAAATGGAGGCCACATGGGGGTATGGTACTGCCATAGTTACTGCTACACTGCCTACAGAGCTGGATGATTGGAAAGCAGCAGCTTCTGGCTAGGCAACTGGCTCTGAAGGCAGTAATAAGGGTGGCAATACCATGTCATGCCATCCTTACCTTCCTCGCTGCAGCTGGAGGCACTGCTGCCTTCTGAGCAGGACTTCCAGCCAGCAGCCACCACTTCCAGATGTCCAGCTCTGAAGGCAGTGTCACCGCAAGCAACAGTGCAGAAATGAGCATGGAAATACTTTGAGCCCCTAAACTGCCTCCACTACCCACCCTCTGCTCTCTCTCTCTCTCTCTCTCTCTCTCTCTCTCTCTCACACACACACACACACACGCACACACACACACACACACACTTTCCTTTTCGGTCCAGACCCCTACACATACAACACTGAAATGTCATATTTAAATAGCTGATAATCACCACTTTTACAATTTTTTAAATCCTATGACTGTGAAACTGATCAAAATGGGCCATGACTTTGGTAGGGCCCTCACTGTAAAAGGTAGTTAAGCATGAGAAAAAGCTTCCCAGGGAGGTGGTGGAACTGCTGGCTTTGGAGGTGTTTAAGAACAGACTGGACAAACACCTGCCAGCGATGGTCTAAGTTTGTTTGGTTCTGCCTCAGTCCCCCAGGGCAGGACTAGGTGACCTCTTCAGCCCAACAGATGCTAAATGTCCAATGGTCAGTCACTTTAGCTGCATAACTATGTGTTAGATTTCTGTTCTTTATGAAAATTGAAATGTTCCAAATTTGAAACCCTTCAATAATTTTTACCTAGATGATCTCCACTTAGGTTAGAACAACCATGACACCCATTTGGAGGCAACACGTCCCCATAGTCAACTTGGGAAACACTGAAGTTCAGCATGTAGAATTGCTGAGGGATACTAAGCACGCTGGTTATAAATTCTCACTAAGACACTCTGACACTACAGAGACAGGCTCTGTTTAAGAACCTGAGTAGAATAGAACATCTGATCTGTGTTTAGAAACCAGTGCTCAAAACAACGCAATTCACCCTGACTTCCTGCACTCACAGTTTCCATTTGGGTTCTCTCCAGGAAGCTATTATGAAACAGCTAAACAAAACGAAGAAAAAAATTAAAGATTTATTTGTGACATGCATTGAAATATACCGTGATATGTTACTACTCAGAAATCTGACAGTATTTTGCACTGAACCCAACCTTTCATAAAATTCTTCATTTCCAACATGAATCACCTTGGACGTTTTCCGTAAAATACAATCATCAGGGAGCAGAAGGTGAGAGCAGAGCAGAGCTTAGCGATGGCACTGGAGTCTGTGAGTGACAGTTAAAATATTTTATTTTACGCAAAGCATTTTATTTTACGGCTTCATCTTGGGGGTTTGACATTTTAATTTTAAGAATCTCTGCTCTAGTCTTAAACTAACTCACACAACCTGAAGGATTCACAAATGGATGTAAAATAAGCCAAAAATCACAACCCACTAGAAGCAAGCGTGTCCTCCGCTCCCAGTCATGCGCCACCATTTCACACCTACGCACCAGACTACTAATTTAATAGCCATATTGTTTCTGTGTCAGGTGAAAAAACTACATATGTGGAGATGTGAAAATGACTTATGCTCACACCAGGAAGTTCACATGGTTTCATAATATCCTGGAATTTCATATTTAGATGAAAAACGTATAACAATCACATCTCCCTAGAGACCAGGAATAGGAGGAGGGTGTTTTTATGAACTGTTTTCCAGCCAAGATATAAGATATTTAACATTCATGAATTAAGCCACAGACAGCAGTTATTTGTATATCAGTGCCTAAAATTTATCCATGCAAGAGTTAAAATTTCCACTATTAAACATAAGGTTTTTTTTCCCCAGAATCCTACTGTATATTTTACATGTATGCATATATCCTAACATGCATTTGGGGTATTTCTAAAGCACATATGAACATACAGGCACTTTCAGAGATACAACCATCTGAAATATGAACACCTGTACAAACAAAAGCTTGCCTGCAGTGTCAGGTTGGGGCGGGAGGGTGGGGGAGCGGCAAGAGGCACGATGGTGAGCAGGACCTGTGCTGGCTGGAGAACTCTAGAAGAGCAAGGAGCAGTCACACAGCCAGTGGCTGGAGAGAAGATTTTTGGAGGAAAAACCAATCCTTCTCTCCATCCGCCAGCTGCATGGACGCTCCCTGCTCCTCTGGAGTCCTCTTGCCTCTGCTCTTGCTGCCTTCTGGTGAGCAGGGGCTGGAGGCAGCCCTGCAGAAGGCGGCTAAGGGCTGGGGCTGTTCACAGAACCTGGAGGAGGGGAAGGGGCAGCCAGGGAAATACCCAGAAGCCTCCTTCAGAATCTCCAGTTATCTCATCAGCCTCCTCTAACTAATCCTGCCTCCCCTCAAATACCAGCAATCAAGGTCAAATAAAAACCTATTTCTACTAATCTTCCTTGCAGCTATACAATATTTTTAGCTACATTATGGGTTAAACTGTCTTTTGTGGACTAACTTCAGAACCTAACCAGTGTTCCTGTAAGCTGAGTACTTTGGAGTGGGGGTACCCAGGAGAGATTCAAATGCCACCCAGCTGATTCGCAGAGCATCCTCAACTGGTAGCATGTTTCCACTGGTGGTGCACATCCACACAGGAGTCCCGCAACTACCAAAATTTTTTCCATCCATGTGTGGAATAAATTAGAGGGAAACTGAACCCAACTGCCATTTATAACATTGTTTCTATGGGAAAATGCATTCCGAGTTCCAATCGACTTACAAATGAAGTTTTGGAACACAACCTGTTTTAAGTTGGGGGCTTTCTGTAGCATCCAGGGCTTTGTAAGTACTTTTCTGTTACTCAGCAGTGTGAATAAGCTTTTTCCACCAATTTAGCTAGCAGAGTTCTCTCCCATTAGTCAACAAGTCTTCACCAGATGTGTTACAGTTGCACTGCTGTAGAGCTTCTAGCATAGGCTAGCCCAATGACTCTGAACCAGGGGTACATGTACCTCTGGGGTATGCAGAGCTCTTCCAAAGGGTGCATTAACTCAGTGTTTGTCAACCTTTTTTATGAATAAAAAAATGGGACTTATTCTTTGCTCATCATTTTTATTTATTCTTTTTGCACAATCATAAGTATGATAGTAAGTTTATTGCCTATAGGCAATTTCTTCCAACCAACCAGGTATGATTAAGTTGTTTAAACAAACGTGTTGCAATGGTAGAAAAAATTGTGTGTCTGAAAATTGTAGGTATTTGGGGGGTACTTTTTTTATATATATATATAGGGTATTTTATAATACAAAAAAAAAAAGTTGAGAAGTGCTGGGCTCACCCTCAGTTGTCTACTGCATATCATCAGGAGCCAGGCACAAGCCTTGGGCTGAAGAAACTGATATTCTCTCAAATCCGTTTTATTTCAGTCTTTTGTGCTAGCCACATACATATCACATATCAACATATCACAATCTGTTGAATAGTAACAGAGAGGGAGCTGTGCTAGTTTATATACTATCAAAAGAAAAAAGCAGTCAAGTAGCCACTTTAAAGGCAAACAAAATAATTTATTAGGTGAGCTCTCGTGGGACAGACCCACTTCTTCAGACCATAGCCAGACCAGAGCAGACTCAATATTTAAGGCTCAGAGAACCAAAAATAGTAATCAAGGTGGACAAATCAGAAAAAAAATGATGAAGGTAAGCAAATCAGATAACCCCCCCTTCTACCCCTTTACTCTCTGATTTGCTCACCTTGATCATTTTTTTCTGATTTGCCACCCTTGATTACTGTTTTTGGTTCTCTGGGCCTTAAATATTGAGTCTGCTCTGGTCTGGCTATGGTCTGAAGAAGTGGGTCTGTCCCACGAGAGCTCACCTAATAAATTATTTTGTTTGCCTTTAAAGTGGCTACTTGACTGCTCTTTTGTTTTCACAATCAAGTTCTAATTCAGGAAAAAATATTTGGGATTATTATTCCAGACGTTTTTTAAAATGAGCTGAATTCAATTGTACTTTAACTTCATTCAAATCAATGGAGTTACAACAGGGATTAATTTAATCTGGTGACTATAAAGACATGACTCGATAAATCCATAATTAGGTTTGCAATACTGATTATGTAGCAGTTGTTATTCAAAGGGTAAAAAATCCTGACTATATTTCTGTTTGGTATGCTTTGTAGTAGTATTTTTCTCAAATTTATTGCTTAACTACAAAAAGACAGACTACCCACTAAATTATTTTGGCAAAGTTTTCACATAACTTTAAAAACTCTCTTGAATTACATGATTTTCTCATCCCCTTTGTCCTGTATTTTCACAGTCAACCCTTTGATGTACCATCAATATTATCTTCTGGTCTGGCTATGGTCTGAAGAAGTGGGTCTGTCCCACGAAAGCTCACCTAATAAACTATTTTGCTAGTCTTTAAAGTGCTACTTGACTGCTTTTTGTTTTGATAGTGTATAGACTAGCACGGCTTCCTCTCTGTTACTAGTTAACATCTCTTTAGCTTTATCACCTCTATAAACATTGTGTCCTATCAACGTGGGGCATAAATAATTTCACACAAATTAGATCTAGCAAATACAATAAATCCTATGCTTTAAACCCCCACAAATGTAAATACTATTTTTGTTTATTACCCTAATAGAGATGACTTCTTAATTTAATACAGAGTAGCACTACACACAAAACAAACACCAATTTATAACTGCTAGCGATATCATCATTAACCAGCCATGCATCAGGAAATAAGAGAAAGTGAAACACCACCTTGATGCAGCCACATCTGTCAACGTGAGGCAAAAACATCCATCTTGCAGAGTCCCAATGGTTAACTCAGTCTCTGAAAGATTATTTGAGGAAATGTATTACACAAATAGGGATTGTCCACTATGTACACTGTGGGTGAAAGCCTGGACCTATTTAAGTTAGAGGCAAGATTCCTATTAGCATCACTGGGGTCAGGATTTCATTCTTTGGCTCTAGTTCTCAAGAGTGATCACCTATGAATGGTCACCAAACATCCATTTACTGACCATAGCTTAGAGAGACATGTCTCTAGAGTAACCAGGTCCCAAACCATACAAGTCTAAACATATTTTTTTTAAAAAAAGAAGACAACCCCACCCCAACAACACCACCCTGAACTGCACCTAGAAGTAGATGGGAAGATGGTACAGTACACAGAACACACACGTAACATTGATACCAGCCTGCTCAATTGGTGTGGTATTATTTGCAAGCTATCTGTGCAGCAACCTTGTATGCTTGATTAAACACCTAAACAGTTAAAAGTATCCCCAGAATTAATGAATTAACATAGTCCAATATAAAACTGATAACGTTCTGGATAAGTGCAGTAAAAAATGCTTTAGCAAAGAAAAGTCTCAATCTCTTTGTTAACTACAGATGAAAACAACATCAAGAGAGAGCATGTCAAAACATTTCAGATTTTGAATTTTTTTAATGACAAAATAATTTTTAAACATTTTTGAACAGCTCTAGGTACTGCTGCTGCCAAGTATACCAACGACAGCTGCAAGCCCAAAAGCAGCCTGAAAATGCAAATTTATTTGACAAGTCGTGGGATATCAACACTGTCAATGTTTTCTTCTCCCTGCCAACATCATTTTTATCTTATCTGGTTCAAACCTAAGCCAGCTTACTGCCTGGGTGGTTGAAAAAGGGAAGAGAGCTGAGCAACATCACCAAGCTAAAGATCAAATACCCCTAAATATATCACAGTCCTCTATGGCAACTTAGCTCATTGTACAGAAAGAATTTGGGACTGAATGCTCAATGAAGAGTGAGCCTCAGGATGAAAGAGCTGTACTAACCTCCATCTTTCCAAAAAAGCAGACACCAGTTCATCCTTTCCAAATCAGAACTGGCAATTTAGTTGGACATCTTAAGTAAATGGTATTAAGGGTATCTAATACAATGCTGGCAGGTCTAATACAAAGCAGCACAGAGGTCTAGCCTTTGTCTGCTGCCAGAAGATCCTTTATATTAATGTATTCTTCTTATCCTATTAAGAACTCAAAAAAGATTCTAGGGATATAGGAAATTGGGAAAAAAAAATCCCATCACAGCAAAGGGAGTTTTGATGTAACTATGGTATTTGACAAATATGGCCCCTTCAAGGGCTGAACGTACAACCCTGTGTTTAGCAGACCAATGCTAAAATCACTGAGCTATCCCTACCCTATGGGTTCATGAGATTATCTATTTGACACTTGGGTAAGAACAATGGGACACAACCATCATTTTCAATGAAGACAGTGATAAAGAAAATGGAAATCAAGTCTTTGTCTGCACTACCAAGTTTTTGTCAACTAAAGTGATGCTGATACCCAATAAGGCCACCAATAAGGAGTAGTTCAACAACAGGATGAGCAGGTGCTGAATGACAGCTGAATGTGCTGCATGCAGATTAAAACCATGATGGCAATGCCTTTATGGCTCGTTAGAACTTAATGAGGATAAGGTTCCCTTGGTAATGGCTATGTGCTGTACTTTGTATAATCTCTGGGAAGCTGAGGGTGAAATGTTTGCTCAAGTTGGAAGGCTGAGGCACAGCAATTGGCTGCTGAGTTGAGCAGCCAGATACAACGGCTGTCAGGGTAGCCCAAAAGGGAAGCAATTAAGATCAGGGAGGCTTTGAGGCAGCACCTTGACAAAGAGAACCAGTAATGAGAGAGAGAGAGAGAGAGAGTGTGTGTGTGTCAGAGGTGCTTCAATGTTACATTACAAGCAGTTTTCCTAGGAGGAAATGGTGAGATGTAGAGCCATATAGCTCAGTAAGAAAACATTTAAAATGCCTGTGTATGTATTGGTAGTGTCCACAGTCTGGTTTCTGGAGTATGGTAAAGACGGGTGAATGTGCTGAAATGAGGGTCAAGCCCTGATCTGCTTGGTCTGCACCATTCTTAAGGACTTGGGCATCTGTTTGTCCTACCATTACTTTAATCATCTGCTGACTTGTGTCCCTAAGAAAACACCATTTTCTTTTCTGTCCTGTGTTTTGGTTTCCCAGTGCTCTTTACATGCCCTTTTATCTGCAGAGTGACACTGCAGTATCTCCCGGAACACATCTTCTTTGGTTTGTCTTGGGCACTTCATCTCATGGAGGTGAGTGGTATGTTCCCAAAAGGCCACACAAAGTGAAGCACAGGGGACAACGCACATAAACACACTTGCTAACTTCAAGCACAGCACTGAACCGTTTCAGTTAAATACACCTTTTCCAATCACTCTCTCACCAACCAGGCACACCCAAAGCACAGTAAGTGTTGGGGGAGGGGCCACCACAAAGAGAAAAGAACGCATCATCAACAGCAAAGGTTAAGCTGCAGCAATCTAGGTCAAACATTCTAAAATTATGCCACTCTTTTCCACTGGCAGGGATCATTCCAGCAGACATCTCACTGCTGAGGATAAGCAAGGAGGAGTAGCTCTACTTTTGCATGCCAGTAGCTTCTGCCTTACCCTCTATGCTGCTCACATATGGTCTCTGCACAAGTAATTGCAGCGCAGCACAGCACAGGAATGTATCCAACAATGAGGGAAGAAATAAAGCTGCACTGCCATGGACCCTGCAACTGAGGATGAACAAGTACCTCCAGGAAAGTATGCAGATGGAGGATTCCCATGAGCTTTCAATGTGTATCAATACCCTGCTCTACTGTACTGAACAGTTATACAGGGAAATGTCCAGCTCCGAGAACACATCCTGCCTCCCACATTTCTATATCTTAAATCCAGCTCCACGCTATACAAGCCACAGCCACTTATCCTGCTATGTCTCATCTCCTGCTTCCTGCTCTCCAGAAAGCACATGCTGAGACTACCAGGCGCCTCAAGAGTGGAAGACGTTTCTGGCTCCCTGTTCTACCTCATGACCCCACCAGAAGCTCAACATTCTCATCTAACTCCACTTCTTTACCAATAATTTCATCCTTGCAGCTAAGTCCTCTTTCTGCCACCACAGGCTCTTGGTGTTCGAGGTAGAGTCCATCGAAGATAGTGTCCAGCTCCTTACAGAAATGGCAGGTCTTAGGTGCCTCACAGGAGTGATGGTTTGCCTCCCTCACTTTATGTCATGCCTGCCTCAGCTCCCTTATCTTCAATATACCCTGCAGCACGTCCCAATTGTATCCTTTTCTGCACAAGTCCGAAGAAATGGGCCCACCGGTATCCCAATTCCTATGGGTCAAGCACAGCTGTAACTTCACAGGTTTGAAGAAGTGGGTCTGTCTCACAAAAGCTCATCACCTAATACATTATTTTGTTAGTCTTTAAATTGCTATAGGACAGCATTTTTGTTTTGTGAAGATACAGACTAACACGGATACCTCTCTGTGACTATCCATTCTAATAAATTATTGAATCACTTTGGCTGAAAATACTGAGCACCCTCCCAAAAAAAAATCCTGAGACAGTCTCCCCCTGTGGGAAAAATCCAGCCAAATATTTAGAATTTGGCAAAGTTGTAACACAACTGAAAACATCGTCTTATAATGTGAAATGTTTAACAACCTTACCACGGAGTATACAAGACTACCAGCCCCAAGTATAACACTTACACAGAATATTCTGTTGACATAAGAGAGTTTGAGAACATACAGGGACAATAAATGGTGGTCTGTATAACCCCACATCCCACTTTGGGGAGAAAATTTCCCAAGGGGAGGACATTAGAAAAATGCCCCAAGCTTGTCCCTAGAGAAGGTTGATGAGGAACAAGTTTTGTACCCTCTCCCTTGAGAGACTAGAAGCCACTCCTTCATATCATGGACACGCATATGGAAGCTCTGGACCGCAGTGGTTTACTCAAGCAAACAGGTGCTCTGGAACAAAGCTTGCAGTGACTCCTGCACTGCCACCTGGGTACCTCTACGGGCAAAAGAGAAGATAAGGGTAAGTTTTATGGAGCTGGACGATGGACTCCAGGCATCCCATCTGGAACTGTGCTCAGCCCAAATGCACCTCCCTTCAATTCCACACAGCTTCCCTCAACTGGAATACCAGCCGCGTGTAGAGGGCTCTGCTAGGTTCTATTGACAGAATGTGCCATGGAGGTAATCAACCTTCCTTGTGATGCAAAAGAGACAAAATTTGCCTGTTAAGAACTCCTGCACACATGGATCAGGCGAGAGCAATCTAACCCCACAGCACACAGCCCATTTAGTTATCATGTTCCATCTGTGTGCTCAGTGTGGACAATGAGAGGATATGGTCACTGCCAAAAAAGCTCATGAACTAAGTGCCAAAGTCATTAAAGCTGGCATCTTCCATGGTGCAGGTCAAAAAGGAACAGTAACCAAGTCTCAATTATGTTGAGATGACTGCTGTAAACTGATGCATCTCTGAAAGACAGTGGCACATGCCATGAAGACATGGTGAGAGAGTGTATAAACTTAGTAATTTTACTGCGTTGTTCATACTGGGTAATGGAAGCAGACAAAATGGTCTCCCTCCAGTAAGAATCAGAGGAGAGGACAGTCATGGCTCACATCCTTGAAGAAAAGGTGCAATTAACCACTCTCTGAACCATATTTTTTGAATCTGAATTCCATCATCAAGATTCCGATCATTTATGATTCTCGCCTGGTATAGTATTTAAAGGAAGTTATCAAAAAAATTGC
This sequence comes from Carettochelys insculpta, assembly GCF_033958435.1. Taxonomy (NCBI): domain Eukaryota; kingdom Metazoa; phylum Chordata; order Testudines; family Carettochelyidae; genus Carettochelys; species Carettochelys insculpta. The sequence continues at coordinate 25,426,137 of NC_134141.1, read as the reverse complement.
TGCTTTATACCCCTGCATGCTCATTTTCTACATTTTCTCATTTCATTAGAGAAATACAAGAAAAACAAAAATAATTTGAATATTTTAAGATGCTTGAAGCCAGTGGAGCTAATCCAATTTTAAACCCATGTAAACGAAATTTGCTCACTGCTTTGTTCCGATGATGATGGACCTGGGACAGCAGAGAGTAGACAATACAGGTGCCGAGAACAGAAGAAACTCAACATAAGCAGATTAATTTGTATACTTTAAACCTTACTGATTAAAGGTTTATAAAAAGATTTTGTAAAATATCCAAATCTTGCATTTGGTTGCACCTGACGAAGCGGGTCTTTGCCCACGAAAGCTTATGCTCCAAAATATCTGTTAGTCTACAACAGCAATGAAGGGTCCTGTGGCACCTCATAGACTAACAGAAAGTTAGTCCACAGGACTTCTTGTTTTTGAAGATACAGACTAACACAGCTACCTCTCTGATACAAATCTTGGACTGTTTAAGATTTCAGATTCTTAGCAGATTACACCATACACCTTAAATTCAGAAGCCATATTTTAGATAAACTGCTTCACTGTGTGGCTTTAAATTGAGGATGGCTTCTAGTAAATCCATTATTCGTCAGATGAAGCTTATATAGAAACAGCAATGGCACCCAACAAGGGAAAGCTGTGTTAAACTGCAGACTAAATCTGGGGCAATTTCATGAGAGCAGTTTGTAAATGAATGCAATATGATTACATTTAAAAGGGGACAGTTATTCAGTAGCAGTTCCTTCCCCACTTACTTGCAATAACAATCAGTTAGAATAGAAACTGAAGAACATGGCTAAAGATGCACTTCCTGCAATACACATACAGGACTTCACTACCTAACAGCCTTATAGAATCACAGGTTTTTATAGCATTATATTTGACAGGGTAACATCTTGTACCCTACATCTTTCCTAGACAGCTTCAAAAGCATCTCTACTTGCCTTCTGCATGTGAATTTAAATTTGAACACAGAATTTGGAAACTAGTGAGTGAAAATTTACCTTGCAGTATCAAAGTAAACAAATCAACCTTAAATATTATGGATATGTAAACTATTCTCATCAAAACATGTTCCACATTTACAGCTAAATTATAAATGTAGGCATTAACGCATTTCATATTGAATTCAGATTTCATTTTAAATTGGTTTATTTTTTAAAAAGAACCACCATTCATTTAAACGAAAAATCAAAAACTTTGGCTTTTTAATTTTTTTAATAATCTGTTTTTATGCACCCTGATTTTGAGTAATATCTTTATTTCTCACTTTCATCATAAATGTAGCAACCAATGTAAGCAACTACTAGAGTTAAAGTCTAATGTGTTAGCTTAGGTTGCTGGAAGGTCAACAATATGGCATTTGTGTTTTCACATTCAGAAAATGCTACATAGTTTCACTGGGTGCTAAGCAAAGAAAATACTGAACTTAAAAAAAAGGAACCTCAATATTTTTCCAATATGAAATTTTAACACATGATCAATGTTTAAGTTTAATGAGAGTGTAATAGTTACACTTCTACTTTAGCTCTTTTCCCTAGTTAAACAAAGCCTTATGCTGTATCAGAGTATAAACCAAGGGTCAGCATCCCCCCAACACACATGCCAAGAGTGGCACGCAAGCCAATTTTAATTCACATGAGCTGCAAGCTCAGCCCTGCCCCTTCTCCTCCCCAAACCCATCCCACTCCTTGGCAGCCCACACACTGAACCCATAACTTTTGGCCCAACACGAGAGCCTAGGGGACCCCACAAAATAAACTAGCCACAGAATCCCAGAAGAATTAAACTTGCCCTGAATATCAATCCTCCCTCCCACTGTAAGATGAGTGAGGTGTCTCAGAGTGGTTTGGGTTTTTTTTGCTTCTCATTTTCGTGTGGCTCCCTAACCAAAAAAGTTTCCCCACCCCTGGCACAAACTAAGACAATGTTATAACCTCTTGTTTTGGACATAAATTAATATGTTACTTTATTCAAAACAAAATTTGGTAAACTAACACGTTATATTCAATAAGATCTAAACATATACCCCCTTATGTTGTAGCTGCATACTTACACTTTTATGTTCCAGTACCCTAGTATGAATAATTTAGTATTTAAGATATTTAGAGATAAGCGAATGCATTTTGTCCTCATAGTGGTTGTCTGGTGGCCTTCAGAAAGGTTTGAGTTGGTGGGGTGTGCCATGAGCAAAAGAGTCTGAGAACCACTGATCTAAATCATTAGTGGAGGTGTGGATGATGATGATAGATATTGCCTGGGCACAGAACTGATCCTTGTGGAATCCCACTTTTTATGCCCTTCCACTATGACTGTGAACCCTTGATAACTACTCTTTGGGAAAGGTTATCTGGCCAGCCATGCACCCACCTTATAGTAGCTCCATTCTTTTGCATGTCCCTAGTTTATTAATGACAGGTCAAGCCAGATGGTATGAAAAGCCTTACTAAACTCAAGGTATGCCACATCTACCGCTTCCCCCCAACTACAAGTCTTGATATCCTATCAAAGAAAGATGTCAGGTTGATTTGACATGAATTATTCTTATCTTATCTTATTATTCTTATAATTCTTATGAATTATTCTTATTCTTAGCATAGTCACAATAGACGCTGTAAATGAAGTCCTCAATCGAAACTTTAAAGGGCACGATCCATAGTCTATGCAGACTGAAGGATGCCTACTACTACTATTCTTATCCACCTTATTATCTTCTATCTTGAAAACTGGTTCCTTAATTATTTGCTCCATTATTTTCCCTGGTACAGAAGTTAAACTGACTGGCCTGTAACTCCCAGGAATGAATTTATTTCCATTTTGATAGCTGAGCACTATAGTATAGAAGAGTTCACTAGACTTTCTAGCAACCACTTTCACAGAAAGAAGAGCGTGTGAAAGAGTCTTGTGCTATGCTCTCAACAGTCCAGCTCAGCCTGTTGTAGTGGCACTGGGAAGTTTAAAAGCCAAAGACACCCTCTTGATAAGGCTCTGTCACTTGCTCTTTAAAGTTTCACCCTAGAAAACTGCGTTTTGGGGGTATTTCCTTGTGAAACTCCTAGAATCTATGATGTCAAAGAAGGACGAACTTTGGGCTCTCCTCAGCCAAAGTGTCAATGAATTTCACAGGAAAGGATTTTTAAAGATAAAGACTTATTGCTATGCTGAATTATTGCCCACCCTATACATTCAAGAGCTGGTTGAGTGAGAATATTCAGCACATAAATCTTCAGCACAATTTTCATGTCAGCTTTGTAGTTAACCTTTAACTAGGGGGGGAAAATTATGTTTCTTTCATCTTTAATAATTAGTCTTGTGGAATGGAATTCTGCCAGACTCTTCCAAATTCTCACTTTGGTGCATGTGTGTGTTTGGTTTTTTTATTTATATATTTAAAAGTGTTTTAAAATGCAGTTGCCATCTCAGACACAAAATTGCTAGCAGAACAGATTATAAAACACCAAAACTGAGAATCTTACAAGGTTGTATCATTATCTCCAAGTTCTGACAGGATGTACAAAGGTTCTTTCGCAGGATGCATAGGATCACCAATAAAATATTTTTCTTACTGTATCATTAGGTATAATATGTGACTATAAATCTAAAAAAGGTTTTCTGCATTCCCCAGAAGATGATTTGACCTATGCAGATTGTAACATGAAGCTAGAACAGCTTTAATTTTTTTTTTCTAATGGAAATGTTTCATTGTGGGTTTTTTTAACATTTATGGTCATCTCCCACAATAACCACTTTTTCTGTTTTCTCATTATATAACCCAGTCCCACTCTTGTCACAAAATCAAGAGCAAAAACTCCTACTGACTTCAGTGAGACAGAATCAGATCCTAACTATATGATGCACAATTACAGACATAACAGTAAATGAGAGAGATAGATCAGTAAGGGTGTGTCTACACTAGGAACTAACTTCCAAGTTAGGCACTACACTGAAGTAGCCAGCAGAGAGTCTACACATATCCTCCCTTACTTTGATGTTAACTTCGACGTCCTTACTCCATTCCCAGGAATGGAGCAATGCCCTACGTTGAAGTTTAACTTTGAAGTAGGGTGTGTGTAGACACTGTACTTTGAAGTTGTTTACAAAAATAACTTCGAAGTTGTACTTTGGAGTAGTGTAAACACAGCCTAAGAGAGGGTCATTTTCTCATCTGAGGACAGACTCTGAAAAAGAAGAGAGAAAGTTTATAAACAACTCTATGCATCCAGCATAAATTTGTCCTCCCTCATTACCATTTACTAAAGGCATTGGTACTAAATAGCATATTCACTGATGAAATTTTTCTCCTTCCACCTCTCATCTCTGTACCTCCAGTCAGAATCCTCTACTTTTGAAACTGCAAACCACAACTAACTGTGATGCCATAAGTGTGGGTCACATTCTGTTTCCAATTACTTCACTATAGCTCCACAGAAGAGGCTCACTGAAGTCCTTCTAGATTTACATTAAGAGCCAAATAGGATCCTATGGCTTCAAGTAGAAACAAACTAAGATGCTGATTCTGTTTAAAATCAACATAGTTAATGAAATACAGGAAGAGAAGACTAGAAAGTGAGAATTGTTTCCAGTTAGACTATTGTTTCTAGAGTATTTTTCAGAGCTATCTACAATGTACCAGTGAAATTTTATTTTAACCCACACAAAGGTTGTGTCTACACTTACTCCTAACTTCAAAGGGGGCATGGTAATCAGAGCCATGCGAGATTACTAATGAAGAGCTGCAGTGAATATGCAGCACTTCCTTAGGCCAATATTCCCCCACGGCAACTTTAAAGTATCAAAATTTTCAGGAGCAAAGAGACTTTGAAGTAGTGCGGGCACTTCAAAGTGCCCGCGGCAACACACATGTCGGCATTTCAAAGTTTGATGCTTCAAAGCTGCCACAGGGGAAAATTAACCTAATGAAGTGCTGCGTATTCACCACAGCACTTCATTAGTAATCTCCCATTGCCCTGATTACCATGCCCCCTTCGAAGTTGGGGGCAAACGTAGACACAGCCAATGTGTCACATAAGCACAAAACAGAGCACACGGATGAAAGATTACGGGATAGATAATTCTAATGCCTTTGATTCTCAAATGTCATAGCTGCAATGAATTCAACACAGCTTTCAGTGACATGATTTCGGTGGAGCTCCACAGATCCATGCCAGATATGCATGCTAAAAACAAAAAATGTTAGATATTTTTCTAGGAATTTTATGGCAATAAGTAAACAAAAGTATGCTTGTTTGTAATCACAGGATGAAGCCATTTCAACACTTTAAGATAAGGTTCTTGATTTGAAAATCCTACTTATGAGGTGAAATATTCACAAACAAATAGAATATTTCAATTGGAAATAAAAGGTACAGGACAATACACCTTGACCACAGGCAGTTTATCAAAACTGTAACTGTTGGATTCCACTAGCAATGTGGACATCATAGCATTCTGTCCGCAAATAAAAATAATTAATTATGGAAAGACCTTGCCATTAGGTTTAGTCCTACTGAATCATTCCTTGGGACTTAGCTACTATTCCTGAAGGCAGGATGCAGGGATGAGAAGATAAGTTTAGAAATTGGTTGGAAAAGAGAAATACTTCGATTACAATTGGACAACTTCATAGGTCATTTAACAATCTCTTAAATCAACTCTCCCATCACCCACTAATGTATAGTTGCCAAAGATTATAATCTTGGTTTCATCAGGAAAGAAATGTTACTTAGGGAAGAGTAAGCTAAATTCAGAACAACTAATTGTAGCTAATCCCCTTCACTTTCACTGGTTTCTACCTCAATACTTGTGCATGTCATTTCTTAAAAGCATATCTTCTGTTGCTATTCAGAACCCTCTGTGATGTTGTGCATTGCTGGCCTATTCATTACTTTGAAAATGCTAATACACTGAACTCTGAAGGGCATTTTTATCAGAGCTTCTAAAGTAAGCAATTAGCAAAAATGTAAACAGAAACATGCTGCATAATAATTACAATCCAAATAAATTAAATGTTTGCATGATGGGCATTACCTTTAATCATATTTTAAAGCAAATCAACTAACTGCTTTCTCCAGATGCCAAATCACAACATGTCCTGAACTGGTTGGTTGGGAATTTTGATGCACAAAGAAAGAAACATTAGTCAGAAATTCTTTGAAAATTATTTTCATAACCTTAATGCCATGGCTACACAGTGTTCTCAAGGTGATACTATTTATTTCTCAACCTTTCCCTTTGTAAGGTTGAATAAATTAAAGCTCATTTTAGATTAAGACACCATGAATCTGAAATGTAATAACTTCTTACAAGTAAATTTCAAATACTGGGTGTTTCTGCCAGTTTTTGTGGCTTTACAATAATATTTTCCTTTTTTTAAACACGTTTTTCTCTCCACCCTTACTATATGACAGACCACACAAACAGATGAAACTGACTATATACAAAGTGCTGTCAAACAGACTAAATAAAACTGAAAAAAAGACACTTTCCCTTTCTTATACCTTTGAATGATACTAATCTTGATTGTTAGGCAAAACAAACAAAAAATTATTCATGAATTTTCAGACATACATTTTTGGGAATGACAAGGAACACAAAGGTATTTCTCAATTGCAAAACAAAACACTCAGAAAAAGAAGGCTAATCCCTTCACCGCATGATACATGAAGAGTTAATATTCATAGCCCCTTTAAGATTTCCAAAAGTAATACACTGGACAAAACCATAGGCTGCACCTTGACTTTACAGACATAAATCCCTTAATTATGGCTGCAATTTAAGAAAGGTCTGACATACACGAAATATGATTGAAAGACTTTGTATTCTCAATAAACATCGCATGAAACGAGTTACCACACTCTCAGTGAAAGGAAACCACATCCCAAAAGCCACCACTGCCACCACCAACCACATCCAGCAACCTTACTGACAATATCAGTGGAGAGGCCAATGACACCATGGGCCAGAAAGACTCCGCTGTCCTCTCCAAACTAGCCATTATCCCCCTGACATTAAAAATAATGGAGAAAATTTTACCCTACTGCTTGTCTCCAATTACTTGATTTAACATCCTAAATAATTTCACACTGCATTTTAAAAGGCAAAGGGGAGATTGTAAGGAACTGTTTCTGGAGTATTTGCTTATTTCAGAATAATTCTGCTCTGTTCTGAGGCGCACAACATTTCATTCTGCTGGCTTGGAACATGCAGCACCGTTATGCAGTACATAAGAAGCAAAAATCTTATCAAAATTTGTTAGATTGCTAACTGCTTGAAGAAGAGGGAAGAAAAATCAAGTTCTTCAATGTTTTAAAATGTTCATGGAATTAGCCAATTTAGTAAAATGCTTTAGAACTATTTCCTCATTTTTTACTAGAGATGGTGCCAAGTCAGCAGCCTAGCTGTACTTCATTATTTTTCCATGCAACAGACCCAAGGTTGATGTTTAGTAACCGTCTTTGAAATCTGAACTAACCAGGGCTGTAATTGCTCCAAATATAACATACTGTGTTCCAGGAGCTTAGACGCTGCAGTGATAGGTAGCTGCAAAAGAACCTAGATACCAACATGGACAGATGAGCTGTGGGATACTCCCACATTGTGCTTAACAGAAAATCCATCAAGATGATTAGCAAGAGGCTGTAATAAACCCCAAAGAAAGCTCATCAATTCTGGGTTACTTAGAAGACTTTGCTGTCATATTACCACAGTTTAAAGGGGTGGAAATAAGTAGTGAGGTGGGGCAGAAAGCAGTAATGGCGAAACTCAGCACTCCAACACAGTGGCTCTTAACCAAGGGTACATATACCCATTGGAGGTACTTAGTGCTCTTCCAGAGGGTACATCAACTCAGCGTTTCTCTACCTTTCTGATTAATAAAAAAAAATCTGACTTATTTTATGTTCGTCTAATTTTTTTGTATTTATCCTTTTTGCACAATCTTAAGTACGATCGCAAGTTTACAGCCAATAGGCAATTTCTTCCAACCAACCAGTTACAATTAAGTTGTTTAAACAAATATGTTGCAATGGTAGAAAAAAAATGGTGTCTGAAAATTGTAGGTACTCTTTTTTTTTTTTAAAGAGGTACATTTTAAAAAAGTGTCAGCAGAATGACTGAGTACATCTAGACGATGCAGAAGATCTGCACAGTCAGGCTGTGGCCACACTAGAGTGATTTCGAAATGGCTTATCCCTCTCCGTTATTTCGAAATAAGTGGCATGGAAGCGACTACACACGAAATGCAGATGGTGGGACATCATCATCCTAGGAGAGTGGGATGACAACTAGTGGGTCCGCAACTTCCAGATGACTCAGGCCACTTTCATGGAGCTGTGCCATTGGCTGGCAACAGCACTTCGCCACCAGGACACCCACATGCGGCCCGTGCTCCCCCTGGAGAAACGAAATGGAGCGGCTACACTGCCACAGCTTCATTTCGAAATAACAGGGCAGGAAATGGCGAGGGCAGGGTCAAATGGCCACCAAGCCCTTCCTGGAGCACGGGCGAGCCAACCCCTTAAAGGGCTCCTCCGAAACACATGCCCTGTGCACATGCTGAAGACCCTGGCTGCTTGCAGCACACGACCTCCAGCACAGCACTCAGCAGAGCTTTGGTTAGCCACCACACCTGCCTGCCATGGACCTGCAGCACTTCACGACGTCCAAGGCGTCCCCGTCAGTGGCCAGCCTGATGGCCATCCTGACAGCCTGCCATATGAGGCTACGTGCTGCCCGACACATGGCCAACTTCCTGCAGACTCACCCCCCGCTGCATCCGGAGCACCCCCGGTTCTAGGCCTGCCATTGCCTCTCGCAGTACCCCACTAGTGGGGAATGGTGGGATGACATCGTCCTAGGAGAGTGGGACAACGACCAGTGGGTCTGCAAATTCCGGATGACTCAGGCCACCTTCATGGAGCTGTGCTATTGGCTGGCACCAGCACTTCGCCACCAGGACACCCGCATGCGGCCCGCGCTCCCCCTGGAGAAACGAGTGACCATCGCTCCATGGAAGCTGGCCACCCTGGACAGCAACTGCTCAGTTGGCCACCAATTCGGGGTGGGGAAGGCCACTGTCAGGGTTGTCCTCCTTGAGGTAAGGCACCCGGGGACACACACCCACAGTGGGGCCCCAAGGTGTGGGGCCCTGGGGAGTGGGGCCTCTCGGAGGGTGGTCCCACGGAGGGGGTTCCCGGGAAGCAGGGCCCCCCATATGCTACCACACACTCACGGGCGCCTGTGCCCTCTACCCTACAGGTTGTCGCCGCCATCAACAGGATCCTCCTGCGCTGCCTCATCCACCTTGGGGACGTGAGCGCTGCCATGGCTGGCTTCCAACAGTTGGGATTCTCCAACTGCATGGGTGCATTGGGCAGCACCCACGTCGCCATCCAGGCCCCACGATACAGCTGGAGCTGGTACCATCAACCGCAAGGGCTATCATTCCGTCATCCTCCAGGCCCTCGTGGATGCCTGAGGACGTTTCACCAACATCTGTGTGGGCTGGCTGGGCAGGGCCCATGATGCCCGTGTCCTGCGGAACTCGTGGCTTGGCCGCAGGATGGCAGAGGGCTCCTACATCCCCTCATGGGAGCTGCTGGTGGGGGACATGACCAAGCCCCTGTGCATCGCTGTGGATGCTGCCTACCCACTCCAGCCCTGGCTAATGCGCCCCTACATGGGACACACCAGTGAAAGCCAGGACCTCTTCGATGCCGGCCTCAACCACGCCAGGAACACCGTGGAGCAGGCATTTAGCCATCTGAAGGCACGTTTCAGGTGCCTCCTGATGCGCCTGGAGGTAGGCCTGCCCAGCATGCCCGCAGTCATGGGTGCCTGCTGTGCACTGCACAACCTCGTGGAGAGCAAGCAGGAGCTCTTTGTGGCACACTGGGCAGCCAAGGCCGTGCCGCACTATGAGCAGCCAGGTGCGGTCCTGTGTCACCAGGTGAACCAGGACGGGGTGCGTGTGCAGGAGCCTTCCGGGAGACCTTTGCCCGGGGACCCCCATGACCTGGCCCCACTCACTATATGCAATCACCCCCCCACCCCAGTTCTCACACCTGCCTCACCAGCACTGCTCTTGCCATCCCCACCCAACGCAGGACACATACACCATTAAATAAATTCAAGTGCTATGTTTGGAACAGAAAGAACATGTGACTATTTATGGGGTGGGGGAACTATTTACATGGGGGACAGGGGTGAACTGTATACATGGAGAGGTGGGGGGCCTCAATCCTCCATTGGAGTGGCTGGTCGGGAGCCACAACGGCCCCTGGAGCCGCGACCGCGCCGAGTCCGGGGACCACGGCGGGGCCGGGATGGGGCAGGTGGAACAGGGAGGTAGGGCTGGACTCGGGTATCTAGGGGCTCAGACTCATGGGGGGGCGGGGAGCCACAGATGGGCAGGGCTCACCTGGCCACAGCCAGTGTGCCAGCTCCCGCCGCTCAGCCAGGGTCATGTTGGCTGGGAGCAGGCCTGCAAGGGCCGAGGGGGTGGAAGGCGCACGGAGGCGGGGCTGGGGAACAGGGAGGAGCTGAGGAAGACAGGGGTAGTGGGGAAAAGGGGGAGGCTGGGGCAGAGGGAGGTGGCTGGGAGGAGGGTGGTACCGGGGAGGAAGTGGGGGCTGGGTCAGAGGGGGGTGCTGAGGGAAAAGGCCATCCATGGAGCGGGCGGCTGGGCCAGGCAGTTGGCGATGGCCTGGGTCAGGGTGTCGAGACACCTGCCGCCCGCTCCATGGAGAGCCATTCCCGCAGCAAGTGGTTCTGCTCCCGCCATGCAGCCGTGTGGGCTGCTGCCAGATCATCTGCCCAGCTGTGGTGGTAGCTCCTCCCACCACGGTGCCCGGTCCGGGGAGGTGTTGCCCCTTCACCCTCCTCTGCTGCTGTGGGGCTCCCAGGCACATCCAGGGGGCTGGGGTGACTGGCAGACGCCGAGGCTGTGAAGACTTAAGGTGAGAGGGTGGTGCCCCATCAGTCATGAGCCCGGGTACCGTGAGCCAGCGGACCTTGCCCCCACCACCATCCCACCCTGCTTGTGGTGAGCGGCTCTGGGGTGGCCTGTCTTCTGTGGGGTCCATCAACGTGGGGATGTTAAGAGTGGTTACCCCAGCCCTCCCAGGCTTCTGACCCTCATGGGAGCCCATGGCCCTGTGGGGGCCCCACCCGACAGTGATGACGGCCATCCCTGGGTCCCCGGCCCATGGCCCTGTGCCCAGGCCTATACTGGCTGCGTCAGGGACCGCTCCCTCCCCCCCTTACCAGTGCATGCCATGCCCGGTTCTACCTGAGGGTTCCTCGGGTGGTTCAGGGGAGGCCCAGGTGGAGGTAGACCGGCTAGGACCCTCGGAGGGCTCGCCCATGCACAGTAGTCCCTCGCTCCCGCTGTCGCTGTCCCCAGTGCCAGCAGGTACTTCGGGGTCTGCAGTGGGGGGGGGCACATTGAGGGTCCTGGCTGGGGCTCCTTTCCCTGCCCCTCCGGCTCCGCCATGTCCAGTGTCTCTTCGAGTGCTGCAGCCTCCCTGGGTCCCAGCAGCTGGTGGAGCTTCCTGAAGTAGGGGCAGGTGTCTGGCGCTGCCCCGACTGTCTGGCTGAGTCTCTTGCTCGGACATAGCCCTGCTACAGCTCCTTCACTTTGGAGCAGATCTGGTCAGGAGTCCGGACGGGGTGGACCCCTGCGGCGAGGTTGCTGGCGAGGCGGGCGAAGGCGTCCACATTTCTCTTCCGCCCCTCCATCTTGAGCAGGATGTCCTCCTCCCCCCCGACAGCCAGCAGGTCCCGGACTTCAGCTTCCAGCCAGAGGGCCCCCCTCCTCTTTGGGGGGCTGCCCAGAGCCCTTGGCTCCACAAGGATCCTGGTGGTTTTGGCTGCTGGCCATTGGTCCGGCCACGGAGGGGTGTCGCTTTCTGGGGGTACTAGGGAGTGTTGTCCGGCACCTCATGCTCCTATTGCTGCCAGCACACTCTCAGCTTCCTGCACAGGGTTTCTGTGTCCCTGAAGCCTTAAGGCACCCATAGCTGACAGCCACAGAGCTCTGGCTGCTGGTGGGAGGGGCTGGCTCTGTGGAGGACTTTTCATTTCGAAATGGCAGCCAGGGAGCGGCTACACACATTTGATTTTGAAATTAACATCGAAATGAGGTGTTATTCCCAACACAAGAGTGGAATAACAATTTCAAAATGAACGCCATTTAATTTCAAAATTAATTTCGAAATGAGCAATTGCTGTGTAGCCGCTCTCCTGCTCATTTCGAAATTGCCCCTCATTTTGAAAATTATTTCAAAATGAGCTGCAAGTGTGGCCACAGCCTCAGGGTCAAAGTTCCAGGATTTGACTTCATCCACCTGGTAGAGATGCTTGAAATCAAAGTATCTGGGCCCAGCAGTTGACCCCTGTACGCCTCAATATCGGGATAAGTAAAGGAGGTCAGCCAGAAAGTTTCTCCCATTGACTTCCCACTGTGAAGACAGACAAATAAGTCGACTGCAGATAAGCCAATTCTAGCTATGCAATTGCTGTAGCTAGATTTTGTATCTACAAACAACTTACCTGCTTAGTGCAGATGTGCCCTAAAAACTGTCTTCAGGGAAATAAGATAATTTGGATTAGTTCTCAGTACTGTGAAATTATTAGAAATACTCAATATGTTAAAAAGTTAATACACAAGTTACATGCAAGGACAACAGTGACACTGAGTAAAACATTTTCTCCCCACCACCTGGAAAACCACCACAGGATCAGAGAGGCTAAACAAAGCTCCCAGCTCATCTAATCTGACCCCTAGAATCCTGCAAATCATTTCTCAACAGAATCCTTAGTACTGTTTCACCTAATCTAGTCTCATTATAACAATTTCTCCAGGGGTCTAGTCTGAAACTCTCCCCATTTTCAGCTTTAGGCCATCATTCCTTGTCTTACCACATTCAGAAAATGTGACTAATCCCCTTCCACCCTGGATATTATTTCCTTGAAGGCATTTGTACAGTATTATCATGTCTCCCTTTAATCTCCTCTCATCCAGTCTATGTAAATTAAGCTCCCTTAGTCATTCATTGTACGTTCTCTCCTTATAATTTAAATTGCCTTTCCATAAATTCTAATTTTCCATACTTAAAAAATGAGGAGAGACACACAAGACGTGCTCACAGGCTCATATAAAGGATGGCAACAGGTGTTTACAAAAATGTTAGAGACACACACAAAACCAAGCACGCCACAGATTTTTCACATCATCACTGTACTACAAAAGCATAGAGAATTTGTTATCCAAAAACCCCCAATTAGACGTTTTTCTGATTTATCTGTACTACTGCAATTTCCCTTAGATAGAATGGAAAGTTACAGTATTTTAAACAACATGTTATCATTTTAAAATATATACATAAATCAGGACAACACACACAAAACAATCCCATCAGCACTTGGATTATAAAAACAATCAACTTTGTTGTTATTGATGATGATGATGATGATGATAAACTTTGATTCAAGAGCAAAGCTACAGTGGAAGATAATTTATGAGATAATGAAAAGCACGTGTTTTCATGGAAACTCAACTGTAACTCTGTATTGGTATCTAGTGACAAATGTCTTATAAAACAGAATGAATCATCCATGAAGACAGACAGCAAAGATGGAAAGGACCTATTAAGTCAATCAGTTGAACACTGTTCTTTATAGTACCTTCTGCAGTGTTCGGTATAGTCTACCATTAAACTCTCTATCAATACTGCATCTACCACTTCTCTAGAGAAAGAGTTCCACAGTCTATTACATCTCAGTCAGGAAGTTTCTTCCCTACTTAAAATATTTTTCTTTTCTGAATGTCATCCCACTATTCCTATTTACTTCTCTCCTACATGTGTTCAGAGTTAAGTCTTCAAAGGTTGCAGAAGGTTTGGGTTATGTGGGCTGGAGGGGAGGAGGACAACAAAGGTAGGCTCTGGCTGAGAGGCACTTATCTGAGAAGTGGTTGGTCAGAAGTCCAGGAGGTTCCATAGCCAGGGTTCCTGCCTTCCATACCCACACACATGCTCCGACCTGCTTCAGTGACCACACGTACTGAACCGAATGCTGCAAGCCAGAGGAGAGGCACTTCCTGTGTTGCCTGTTCTGCAGACAGGCAGCTCCTATTGGCCAGAAACCAGCTAATAGGAGCTGCACAATTTTGCTGGGGGTTGGGACAAGTGTGAGAAACATCCCCCTGCCCCAGGCTTGCAACACATAGCCATGCAGTTGGCTTTTCTGAGGGCCACGTAGGGGTCGGACAGGCAAGGAGATGGCAGAGCTTTCCATGGGCTTGATCCAGCAGTTTGGTGGGCTAGATCCTCCAGGCTGTGTTTTGCTCAGCCCTGGTCTAATCAATCTAAACATTCAGTTTTCTCCTATGTGATTTAGAACCACCCTATACATACTTTAGAAGAATATTTTCAGACTAAAAAAAGTTATAACGATACAAAAGGTTAGGGATACAATAATAATGGATAAAGCTCTTTTTAAAAAAATTAGGTGTTAACAAAATGCTAACAGTTTATGCTAGAAAACTAGGAAACTTGCTGTTCGGCACTAATTTTAACTTAGTCCCCTGCACCATTTGTCACTTTTCTCCTACAAGCCAAACGGTCCCAACAGCTGATATCTAAAAAGCACTCAAACTTACCGCACATCTGATCCACTGCAAAACTGAATTAGAAGAGTTGAAGAAAATTGCTCCTTTGTTAATTCTGTAACCTATCACCATCTTTCCAAGGGCAAGAGGTGCTCCAACTTTACTGGGGGAGGGGTGGGACCTCGTGAGAGAGGTATCTTATTTACGTAGAGGTTTTGAGAGAAAGTGGAGCTGAAGCTATCTGGAAACATGGGTACTGACCCTCTCTCGAAGGAACAAGAGGACAGAGCTGGCGTTTCCAGCCCATACTGGGACCATGCAGAGTACAGTGTTTTTCTGTTAAGCATGTATGTGACATTTACTGCCAAAGTACCACTTTACTTTGCTAATGTTAAATCTTTATAAAGTCATTCCTAACCCAGGAACAGTTGGTAGGCTAATCCCCCTCCTCCACGTCCTCTCTCTTCCACCTTTTCCTTTGCAGTTATTTACACGGATTATTTGGGACACACCAAGCTTAAGCAACAAGTTTTACAATATGTAAAGACAAGACTCTCTACAGCCAAACCATGGCTCAAGAGGGTGGGGCTCTTCATGCTAATCCCCTCAGCAGAACCCGAGGAAGGTCTGGCATCCAGTCATGCAAAGAATCAGTGAATGGCAGTTCAGCTGCCAGTATGTGTGATTTAAATCATGATTAAGGTCCCACAAACATACAGTCAGTCCATTTTTATCAATTTCACGGTCATAGTATTTTTAAAATCATATGTAACCCCAGAAGCACTGCGGCCACTGACAATGAAGAGTGAAGTTTCTGCTCTACAGCCGCAGCTGAGGACCGGGGTGTCTTTTAGTTCATGCACTAGAGCACATGGCTTTAGCCCCTACAATCACAGGTTCATCCCCTCCTGCAGACAACCTGGGTCCGTCAGCCTCACACAAACTTCATGCTTTCAGCTATTTAAATCTGAAATTTCAGAGTATTATAACTGTAGGGACCCTGGCCAAAAACGGAGTTGTGGGGGAGGGGGGATCACAAGGTTATTGCAGGGGGTCCGCAGGACTGCCATCCTCACTTCTGAGCTGCTGCTGGCAGTGGCATTGCCTTCAGAGCTGGGCAGCTAAAGAATGGCGGCTGCTGACCAAGAGCACAGCTCCAAAGGCAGTGCTGATACAAAAGCAGCAAAGAAAGGATGGCATAGTATGGTGCTGCCGCTCTGACTTCTGCACTGCTGCCTTCACAGCTGGGCCCTTAATAAGCAGCCACCATTCTCTGACGACAGCAGTGCAGAAGTAAGGGTGTCATAGCATGGTATTACTTCAGCTATTAACAGACTCACAAGGAGGAGGGTCACATAAAGATGTCATGCTTGTTACCGAGTGACCACCAAGAGAGACTGCTTCTTTGCTGCTGCTGGCAGCGTGCTGCCTTTGGAGCTGGGTGCCTGGCCAACAACCACTGCCCTCCAGCTACCCAGCTCTGAAGGCAGCACAAAAATAAGGTGGCAGTACTGTGACCCCCTCAGTAGCTCCTTTTTGGGTCAGGACTCCACTTTGAGAAATGTTGGTCTCCCACCCCATGAGATCTGTAGGGTAAAAGCACACCAAAGAAAGATTTCATGGTCCGTGATGTGTTTTTCATGGCTGTGGATTTGGTAGGGCCATAATCACGACAGCAGGAGTCTTTGGACTGAAATGGAAATGTACAAAGACAGAAGTGGAAATGGATCAGATGGCTAGAGGCAGAATGTTGCCAGAGATCTAGGAAGTGATTTGTATTAGAATCTTAATGACAAATGTCTTGATTTTCCAATATTTAGTTTTTGTTTTAAACTATATCATTTAGCAACATTCATTTTTTTAATTTCTCTTATGCAAGTAGGAATAATATTCTGAATTCTGCTCATGACAACTATTATCCTCCTCTTAAACCAGTACAAAATGTTCAAGAGGAAAAAGGAGGTTTAGTAGACATTGATAAATTACCAGAACACTGGTAGCAATCAATAAAACCTTACCCACTGCTGCATCAAGCACATACGCAACCATAGTAACAATGAAAGAACTTCCTTCACTGACTAGATAGTGCAACACATCACATAGTCAGCACAAAGATGACAACTACAGAAATGAAGTTCATGTGTGTCATGGTGGGATTCTCTATTTCTAAAAAGAAGTCACTGAAAAAAACTTCCTGGCTCATACAGAAAAAAAGCTCACACCGTCTGATTCATGTAACACTCACATGTGTACGTGTGCTCTCCAGACAGATATAGTCCTTATTATCATACAAAAATATTAATTAAAAATGAAATATTTAACAAACATCCCAAATCCTAGCGTATGGAACAGCTGCTTTTTCACAATTTGTTTTGCTCCTGCCCTCATTCATACACAAGCATTATGCCTAGCACTATACTTGACAAATTAATTTCAAATACAGTACTATTTCTAACTTCCCTCACTCCATTTAATTCTATACTTCCTATTCCCTTTGCTATCCTATTATCACATGACATTATGGTTCCAAATATAAATGATATACAATAAAACCTGAATTTGTACTGACTTTCTAGCCCTGGTATGTCACAGGCATTCCATGCATTTAGATGTTGTGATCATGTACAGCAGTGGCTAGATGTACCATTTGAAATATTTTCAATCCATTTCTGAAAAGCAAACTTGACAGCCAGTCTAAAGGAGAATACCATGAGGAATGAAAGTCAGATACTTAATGTCATATCACTGGGCAAGGTGGAATAAAACCAGAGAAATGGAAATTATAGCTCTACTTTTGCTTTCTATAGAGAATCTAAAAATTAAGGGACCAAGACTGCTGACCTTACTGAGCCCTCAAGAAGTGCCCCTAAGGAGAGTGAAACTGAGAGGGTGGCTTGACATCAGTGCTGATGGATTCATGAAAACTTTAATGCACTACCTTGTCCTCCCTCTGGCAGGAGGCCAGTGAAAGCTGAGGATAATGCTGTCCCAAGGCTATAATAGCAGCAATAGGGTATCTCTTTGTCACCGTAGAGAATGTTCCTTTGTGGACCTTTTTCAGTAAACTCCAAGCTTACTGAGGCTGTGCATCACAATGAGGGTATAGTCTTAAATATCTGGTATATAAGGTACGTTTTTACATTATAATGATGTGGCTTTTAAGTAGGGATAAAATTATGTTGGAGAACGTGAAAAAAAAATCAGCTAAACAATGACAAGCAGGAAATTTCTCTTTCAGGCATCACAGTGCAGCAGGAGGGAAGAAGAAGAAGAGACGTTATTATATTATTTTAATCTTGCGAATATGAACTAATTCAGGGTGGTTTTCTGGAGCTGGAAAATAGGACCCTAAACACCTTTTACCATTGCTTCTATTTTCTCCTGAATCAGAGGCTTGGAATCGGAAGTTTCTGGTCACATTCATGCCACTATTCAAAACCAAGTGGGCACTAGGGAAACAGCAAAGAATCACGAGAATTCACTGTCTGTACAGTTGGTAAAGATGTGAACGTCAGCAAGAGCAGGCACTGGAGCCATCGATGTGTAGGAGAACCCAAAAAACTAGAAGTCTTCAGCATAATCTGCCTCCCATTATCCTATTGCAGAAACAGTCTGGAGGCAATGTGTTATGGTAAGAGACAGATCCTATTCAGCAGATGGAGGTAACAGGAAGAACGCAAATTCATCTGACACCTGTTTGCCAGGATTCACCATGAAAGATCAAGATTCTCATCAGAAAACAACCCAAAACCCAGCAATGGAGACTGGGTTTCAGCTTGGTATGCTGCCCCTGCATCGCACAGATCACCCACCCATTTGATGATGCTATATCTGCACCAGGTGATCATAGATATCACTACATTTCTTTTTTAAGAAGTTGTAACCATGATGCTTGGGATATTCCCAGGAGATTCAGTGGGTGAGTGCAACAGGAAACAGATGAACAAAACTTCAGAGTTGTAAATTTCAAACCCAGGCTGTACATTCCATGCAGCAGGGACTGTATCTTCCTGCATGTTCCAGAGTTGGCGGTGTGTCTGGTGGTGTACAATAAAAAAAGCTGGGGGGATTTTATTTATTTATTTTTTTATATTTGAAAGATAAAAATGCTTAAAATAAATTATCAATTAAATTTTCACATTTGCAGGAAATTATAGTGGTCAGACAATTATTTAAAGAGAGCAGACAAAGAAATTTAAAATGTTAAAGGTTTATAAGAAACAAATAGTAAACTTCATGTCAAAGTATACAAAGCAAATAACTTTAAATCTAACTGCTAGGTTCTCAGGCAGCATTTCTCTTACTTAGCCTATCTGTACATTTCTGTTATCATTATTTAAAACACATCTAATTCTTCCAAGACTAAAGACAAGTAGCAGCAAATGTGGGAGGCAGCAGTTTACCAGAGCAAAAGTACGGCAACCAAAAGGAACAGACTGAGCGGCATAATTACACAAGGCAACATGACATTTCTCCGAGCTCCAGTTCCACATAATTTTTGTATTTTACCTTTGAGAGCAGGTTTGGATTAACAGAGGCAGGTCCCATCATGGCAATCCCAATGCTCAAAACTATTCACAAATATCAGTGCACAGACACTAATCTGGTTATTGGCACTAAAAAACGGGGAAAAGATGTTAGTGTCAGAAAGATGTTAATGACCTTTGACCTAATATTTGAGAACTAGTGGACTGTGATAACACTTGATCTTTTACCACCATGATGAACACAGAAATTGTGTACAATGGGTCTTAAAGTAAGGTTTAATTTTAAATAGTTTACTCCTTTTTTTCAGTCTCACTCAGCTATTTTCTTCAATAATACCCTGTACATAAATGATCTTCAGCAACACCGACCATAAAGTGAGGGATCTGTGTCAGAGTTTTATTCCATATGAATATAAATGTTCTAATAATTGCAAAGCTATCAGTAAGTACTGTAATAATACATATACAGGTTGAACCTCTCTAATCCAGAACACTCTCATCCAGCAAACTCCATAATCTGGCATGATTTTAGTCATCTGAATGACCGCTTATCATGGGTGTGGCCAAGTTTCCCGTGGTTCCATATTATTTACAGCCATCAGTTCTGGTTGTCAGTGTTCTGTGGAGTTATTTAGCTGTAATTTGCCCCTAAAAATGTCTCCTAAGAGCCCAGTAAGCAGTAGAAATGTTGGTAATGTGCTAGAAAACATTGACCTCTGGCAAATTCTCTTGTCTGCATTGGTCAGGTCCCCAGGGTCCCAAGAAGGAATGCCTAACATAGTGAATGCCAGTGGGAAAGGGATAGGTTTAGAAGATAAAATAAAAAAGAACAAGTTAAAAATCACTTAGAAAAGTTAGATGTCTGCAAGTCACCAGGGCCTGACTAGATAACATGACCTATGAAGAAAGGCTGAAAGAATTGGGCTTGTTCAGTTTGGAAAAATAAAGACTGAGGGGGGGACATGATAGCTGTTTTCAGGTATCTAAAAGGGTGTCACATAAGGAGGAGGGAGAAAACTTGTTCTTCTTGGCCTCTAAGGATAGAACAAAAAGCAATGGGCTTAAACTGCAGCAAGGGAGGTTTAGGTTGGACATTAGGAAAAAAGTTCCTAACTGTCAGGTTGGTCAACACTGGAATAAATTGCCTAGGGAGGTTGTGGAATCTCCATCTCCAGAGATATTTAAGAACAGATTAGATATATATCTATCAGGGATGTTCTAGATAGTACTTGGTCCTGCCATGACAGCAGGGGGCTGGACTCAATGACCTCTCAAGGTGCCTTCCAGTCCTAGCATTCTATGATTCTAAGGATGCCAGAGGAGAGAGGTTCAACCTGTATAACCTTGAAAGGTCACTGATGTGATCCTTTAGTAAAGCCACATTCATCTGACTGACTGACTACTTTCTTGAAAAGAAAGTAAACAAAGTGATACCTCCACAAAACTTGCTTTTACTACAGGACTCCACTCCATAGAATCTGCAAAATACTGTAGCTGGACTGATAAAGCCCCAAACCTAATCTTTCCTCCCAACTGTATTGGCACTTTGCTGCTTCTTCACTGTGTGACACTAATGGAAAGCCTCTAGGCAACAAGCAGCTGTCTACAGAAGTACCTTCTTTGTGCTGTTCATCTTTTCTCCATAAGTAGCATATTCCCTCTTTCCACAAACACATTAAAATTCACTTGTTTCTTTCAAGCTGTTCAAACTAAGCGTGAATGACTTTACAGCATGTCACTTTAATTGTAAAAATTTTGTGCTGATGTACTAAGGGGATGCAAATTCAGCATTATTCCTTCAGGTAAACTAGGCCACATTTCTACTCCAGATATCTGAATACTGCTGAGAACTATCAGTACAGAAAATTTTAAAAAGTCTCTTGTATGATGGGTGCCTACGAGCACCTCTTCTGGATGGGTTATAGCTGCAGTCTTCTGGATTTTTATGTTTTTCCAATAATTTCCAAAACAAAAATTGGACAATCTTCTCCATTCAAGAGAATGATGGAGCATTTAAAATATGTGATCACTAGTTTACAGTGTAAAGATTTACAGAACTCGCTGAGAAAACCATTTTGGTCCTGGAGGTTTGCCATCTGGGAGTCTCTTACCACATATCAAATTTCATCTGTTGATCTTTCTACTTCAGACCATACTTTAGTCTGCAAGATTTTTAGATTATCCATAAAACTGCATATTTGTACAGCAGTAGGCATTCATGCGTTTTCTTAAAACAACTTTAAAAATGCATTTGACATATAAAAACATCCCAGACAACCCTTATTAAATATTTTAGGAGCTCATTGTACAAAAATGCCAATATTTAGGTACTTCCATTAGGAAGGCAGACCCTAGCCCTCCAGAACTAAGAACAGTGGCGAGTGGTTGGATACAGTCACTCAGTTGTAATATCTCCGGAAAGCTAACCCCATTTCTGGCAAGGCTTGCATAGACTGTTTTAAATCAGATTCTCCAAAGAACAATAGATAAAGAATGGATTTTTTGGCCTGAATTAAAACTGAGCCAATGTCTTCATTCTGATCCACAAAACGGACAGAACCTCTGGGCAAAAACAGGAGTTCCAATCTCTAGGGATGAGTTGGAAGCTTTTGGCTCATTGAGGCATCATAGGACTAGCATGCTGGTTCTAAGCTGAACACATGATGAATTTGTGATCACGCGATAAAACCCTGGATGGTTTTTGAAAGGCTAATCACCAAGCAGGGCCCTTACTAGAGTTGAGGTGATTTCTGGTAAGCCAATTAGCAAGCATATAAGTTCTTAATATCAGAGGGGTAGCCATGTTAGTCTGTATCACCAAAAAAAAAGTCCCGCAGCACCTTATAGACCAACAGCTATTTTGGAGCATAAGCTTTCGTGGGCAAAGACCTGCTTCATCAGATGCATGACATGACATGCATCTGACAAAGCAGGTCTTTGCTCATGAAAGGTTATGCCCCAAAATATCCATTAGTCTATAAGGTGCATATAGGTTCTTTGATTGTTTTAGTAAGTTTTCAACATAACACTTTCACCTAAAGTCTAAATGTGTTTGCTTAGAAAAGGCTATGTGGTAACTTACTTTGGGCACTGTCTTTTGAGGGGAGACACTAAGAAGCCCTGTTTAGGGGAGTCTGTCTTTTGCTGGGGAATAACAGAATGAAGGCAGCGAACTGTTTAGCCTGGAAATACCTCAATCAGAAGGAGAAAGACTCTTCTCTCCAGACAAGAGAGGCAATGGCTGAAGCCTAGAATGGGTGCCCTTGCTAGACTATAGAAAGGAAACACAGGTCTAGCTACTGTAGCATCTATAAAAAGTCAGTTATGCTTACCTCGTATTCCTTGGCGACTACTACTCTAATCCAGCACCCTTGGGACCTGACCGGTGCCGGACAAGAGAATATGCCAGATCACAAAGAGCAATATTGTTTAGCAGCATTACCAACACTTTCATTGCTTACTGGGCTCTTAAAAGACATTTGGGGTAAATTACAGCTAAATAACAGCACAGAACACTGACAACCAGGTCTGGTGGATGTAAGCAATTTTTATGGGACCATGGGAAACTTGGCTACACCCATGATAAGTGGTCATCCGGCTAACTAAAATCATGCTGAATTACAGATGTTGCCAGATGAAAGTGTTCTTGATTAGAGAGGTTCAACCTGTACTGATACACTGGCCAGGATATTTCTGAAAGCATAGTTCGCCCCTTCCCCTACCAATGTTCCCATTAATCTTTTCCACCCATGTAAGTGTTTTTTCCTTCCATGAGTGCAATACATTTTTATGTGCACTAAGGTAAGTGTGACTATGCACCACCAGTAGAAACCACAAACATAGCTGTGGGCACTCTGTTAATCAACTAGGCAGCATTACAATTTCTCCTGTGCATCTGCACAAGTGCACAGCTTGAAGGGAAAATTAAAAGAAAAAAAAAAACGGGTGCATGACAGCTGATTGTACCTTCAAGGCAACAAAACTGTCATCATGCAACTGACTTTCTTCAGCTTGAACTTTATTTTACTGGGGAGAACCACTGATCATAATTTTGCTGCTGAGATTTCAACTGTCTTTCCCTGCCTGATCTGCTGCAAGGGCTATTTTGGTTACCATTCATTTCTCTAATACACACTTTCTACTACAATTGTGTGGCAACTTCCCCATTGTCACTTAGTTAATAATATTGCTTACCATTATCCAAACTATGTGGATATGTAATCTAATTTGGGCTTCACCAAAGCACTAAAATTGCCTTTAAGAAAGAATTCATGGTTTATTGGATAAGAATAATTAGTGAATAATTCTGAGAGAAAAATCAAGATACACTGGAGGGGCTTACATAGACCCAATGTTCCAGGATGCAAGAGGTTATGTCCCTTCTCACCTACAATAAACTGAAGTAGCCAATGACAATGACTTTATGTATTACAAAGTAGCATAGTGTTCAGCAAATACACATCCCACTCAGTCTTTAGGAGGTAATGTAAAGACAAGAAATTCCTAAGAGTCCCCTCACACAGTTAAACTACAGTGTAACTAGTGAGTTGTCACCTGAAACATTTTGGGTACGTCTACATTTGCACTCCTCGTTTGAAAGACGTATGCAAATAAGGGATATAAAAAATCCAAATGATGTGCATATTTGCATATTTGGCACCTCATTTGCATATTCTTATTTCAAAAGAGCTTCTTTCAAAAGAAAAAAAACCAGTGTAGATGCTGCTCTTTCGAAAGTAAACCCCATCTTCAAAAGAATCCTTCTTCCCTTTATTTAATGCGTTTACTTTTGAAAGAGCAGCATCTATACCGGCTTTCCTCTTTCGAAAGATGCTCTTTCAAAATAAGAATATGCAAATGAGGTGCCAAATTGCACCTCCTTTGCATTTTTGATTTCCCTCATTTTCATACCTCTTTCAAAAGCGGAATGCAAGCACAGATGGACCCTTAATGAAAAATCTAAATTCATATTTTTCACAAATTAAAACTATATACACAACCCTTCTGGGAGTAATTATTATGATTATAAGGTCATTGATAAGAACAGAACAGAAGCTGAGGCATTAAAGCTATAACTGAACCAATATTAAGTATATAGTAATACTCTTGGTGATTGCCAGATGATTGTTGATAGTAATATAACAAAGCAAGCTAAAACAGTTCTTTTTCACTTTTTTCCCCACAAACATTAGGCAAGCCATGTCCTTGATTGAGAGTCGAAACTGGAGTTTAGCCTTACTTAGCAGTTTTAGTTAGATAGAAAGATCAATAGTAGGGAAGATCAGGGCTATAATGAAAGTATAGGACAGGTGTCAGCAACCCCACAGTAGGAGCTGATTTTCACTGGCACACGAGGCACAAGTTCAGTCCCACCCCTTCTCTCCCATGCAGCTGGGAGCTCACTCAAAGCCATGCCACCTGTGAAGACCAGCTAATCCTACCAACCACCACCTAAATGGTAAAGCTCTATATCTTTATTTATTTATTAATGAAGCTGTTAGTAGGATTATTAGCGACTTTAAAAAAGCATCACTGTCAATTGGCCTGTACATAGAGGTTGAAAGGTCAAATTTCAGCATTCTACCTTGGAAAGGTTGCTGACCCCTTGGTACAGGGTATTGAAAATGTTCACTGAGTTCTAGCTACATGAAAAGGAGAAAATTGGTATGCTGTATAGATCCCCTTAATCAGTACATAGCCTATATGGATAGCATAGTCTCTTCTTGGTATGGACCATAAAAAGTTAGTCATTCATACAAGCATGACCAGAGAAGTTCTCTATAAAAGTAATCACCAAAACCAAACACATATCATACTACTAATAAGAAAAACTAACTCCTTAAACCTTTTACTTAACAAATAGCTTTGCAATTTAATTCCATATCAGCATTAATTGGGCAATTTCTTCTGTTAAAAGCCTCTCTTTTTAACTGAGTTTTCTGCTCTTAAGTTCTTGCAAATTCAGAACTTCTTGATGTTTTTTAAACATAAAGCTTGATGCTTCTTGTAATCATCATCATCAAGGTTGTGAGACTGAGGTAATAATAGCTAATATAGCAACAAAGCTAATATCCTGAGTGCCTTATTTGGTGTTCTGAATGCAGTCACCCCATTGCTGTATGAAGAGGTTTGACAGAAACTGGAAAGGGGTGACAGTGGATTGGTCGTGCAATGTTCTGTTCATTCCCTCCGGAGCACCTAGCCTTGGCCACTACTGGGAAAAAGAATATAAGGTTATATGGACCTTTGCCCTGACCCAGTATGGCTGTTCTTGTGTGATAAAAATCCTGGGGAAATGCCATTTCTTCCCTTTTGAGTAACAAAGCACTTTGTTTCTTTCCCCCTGCAGTCCGTAAAATAGATTGCTTGTCTTTAAAGCTCTGCAGTCTGATCATTAGAGTCAGAGCTGGTGGCCAGCTCTCACAACCACATTTAGTATTGTAAAAGTTACATTTTTAAAACATGTACTTGCTGATCCAGTCATTCAGGAATCCATTCTGGCAAAGCAGATTACTGGTTTGGAAGTTTCCATTCCCTCAATGATGCTCAGTATTTCTATATACTTAGGGTATGTCTTCTACTTTCACTATCTTCACTTTTCTCTTCAAAGGGTTTGCCCAGACTAGGACAAAATGCATATTTAAAAAAAAAAGTGTTAACAACCTAGAGTAGTAACAGAGAGAAAGTCGTGCTAGTCTATACACTGTCAAAACAAAAAGCAGTCAAGTAGCACTATAAAGACTACCAAAATAGTTTATTAGGTGAGCTTTTGTGGGACAGACCCACTTCTTCAGACCATAGCCAGACCAGAACAGACTCAATATTTAAGGCACAGAGAACATTGTGTCAATGGGCACAAAACAGACATCAAAACACTCCAGATCCACAAACCAATTAGTCAACATTTTAATTGAATGGGGCATTCTGTCAATGACCTAAGGTATGTGTTACTGAAGAAGAATTATCGCAGCATTCTGGAAAGGGAAGCAGCCGAGCTGGCTTTTATATTAAAATTCGGCACATTAACACACGGTTTAAATCGTGATGGGAACTTTCTGAGTCACTATAGGGGCTCGTCTGCATACTTGGCTCAGTCCAATTCTTGATCTTCCCCTCCACCCTCTGATTTGCTCACCTTGATTATCTTTTTCTGATTTGTCCTCCTTGCTTACTGTTTTTGGTTCTGTGTGTCTTAAATATTGAGTCTGTTCTGGTCTGGCTATGGTCTGAAGAAGTGGGTCTGTCCCACGAAAGCTCACCTAATAAACCATTTTGCTAGTCTTTAAAGTGCTACTTGACTGCTTTTTGTTTCAACCTAGAGTAGACAGTGCAAGTTGTGTTTCTCTTTGCTAAGATTCACCTTGACCAGATAAGCATGTTAAAATACAACTTGGCTTTCCTACTCTAAAGGTTCTACTACATGTTAAAAATAAGCCAACATTTTTAAATGTTCCCTTAATTCTAGTCTAGACAAGCCCTACATAGCTGAGTTTGTTTTCTGTGTCTTGCAGGCAGGCATCTATTGTTGATTGAGCTCTTTCAGATATAGCTGTTAATTAGTTTTAAAATCCATGCAAAAGTGAAAAAAATATTCTGAAGTGTCAATTATATATTTCTTCCATCTTTTCCGACTAGCTGTACCTATGAGCAAACATTCCAAATCAGATAAGGAGGAACCAATGACAACATGCCAGGGTAGGACAGACAACTACAAGTACCTGAAAGCAGAGTTGGTGCCATCACACCAGCATGGAGTCCATGAAGAGCAGACTGTGGAAAGTATGACACATCTATTCCTGGACTAGCATATAGCCAGATCGGGCCACCCTCCCCAGAGCAGCTCTGTTCACCTCAGCTAAAAGTAGTCAGAGATGGGGCCGCTCTGTCTCTTCAGAGGGTAGTGGGTCAAGAGCTGACCACTGCCACTAATCTTCTGGTGGCTCAACCTTCAGGCAGCCTCTGCTATCTGGGCAGCTGTGAAAGAGGAACCTCTGCTGCTACTGCTCACCCTCCTCTTCAGCCACTGGGGAGAGCAGGCCTGACCACCACTGCTGCCAGTTGGGTGTTAGTGAAAGAGACTTAGATACCACCAAGGAGGCCAGAACTGGAAGGGAGTCTACCATAACCTTAGAGCAGAGAGCTGTTTTGGGGTCCACAGCCACCCCATCGGAGGACTCTGATGGGTCTGTCTGATAATAAGGAGTCCCACAATCCAAAGGCACATTGTATTTTCTTTTTTACATATTTATCAGTTTTAAATTTACCCCCTTTTAATCTCCACGAATGTCTGCATATGCTTTTGTAATGAGACAGAAATTTGCCATTTATTATTTTTATCATACTCTTTCTGATGCGTCTCCTTTCTAAGGCAGTGTCTACATGGCATGCAGGGGTGGTGTGGTTGGAAAGTAAGGGTCCTTTAAAAAAAAAAAAGTGTAGATAAACCCCAAGTTAAGCAATCCTACAGGCTATCAGGAAAAGCTTGCTTACAGTTATATCTCCTGGAAGAGTTTACCACAGTCTAAGAGAAGTGGGGAAAGCCCTTTGACTCAAGACATTCTAAACCAGACTAGACAACGCACTAGAAAAATAGTAGGGGACAATCTTATGTTGGCACACACTAGGTGACCAATAATGTCTTTTTCCTTCTCTCACTTCTGAGACTCTATAATTATAATTTGTTCTTGTTTCATCTTCAGTAAAATATAGGAAGGTTGTTTTAGAATTAGGAGAACTGACATCATCA
Organism: Carettochelys insculpta; assembly: GCF_033958435.1. Classification (NCBI taxonomy): domain Eukaryota; kingdom Metazoa; phylum Chordata; order Testudines; family Carettochelyidae; genus Carettochelys; species Carettochelys insculpta. The sequence continues at coordinate 25,398,269 of NC_134141.1, read as the reverse complement.
CAAAGGTCTCCATGTGCATTAGTAATGGAAACAATGCAAAAGAAAATTCTTAATTTCCATTTTAGAAGCAGCACACAAGGATACTTCTCTGGGTCCTTCCAGTAAAAATAAAAAACATGCAGCCTTGTATGAGAAAGAGTTCTCACAGTGAAAAGAGAAAAATACTATAACACTGCTCTTAGCAGCTGGTTTATCAAATCAATCTATACTATAAAGCAAGATTAATCAATCCTTTGTTTTCAAACACTCCTAACCCAATACCATCTACATCACACACAATCTATTTTGTTCCACTTTGGAAGTGAATGAACTGAGAGTAGCCTACTAAACCTCATATTAACTAAAAAATTTGCATCACTACCACAATACCATGTTCCTATAGCATTAATAATGTAACTTAAATCCCAAGTAGATAAGATTCAGAGCTACTTTTCTCTTAACTATTATAATATTGACCTTACATACTATAGTACATAGCACATCATCCATTGTTTGGCTATACATAATAGGTCCTGGCTCCCATTTCACTTATTCTTGATTTACACTGAATTAACACCATTACATCAATGGGGTTAGTCCACTATATAACATGCGTAAGAGAAGACAAGACTGGTCTGTGATACCTAGGCATAAAGATATGAATTGGAAGCTCTGTCCCTCATTTTGAAGAGAGACTGTGAACTTGAAATCTACAATCATTTTTATAATTTCAGAGTAAGCTTGAGGTGCTAAAGCTGCCCTGAAACTTGCACAGTGAAAGTATTGCCTCCTGACAATTTTTGTAATTTTACAGTCACCCCATCTTCCTGATTACATCTGCCATGTTGTTGGGTTAAAGGCCCACTCAGACACAAGGCAAAACTAAAACCGTGAAACTGACTATACACTTACCCCTGTTAAATACACAATATAAATAATCTGAGATATACAGTTCCCTAATCTCATGCCTTTCAGTTCTAATGACAGTAGGTGTTACTTTTCACATAAATTAAAAAATTCAAAAAAGTGTAATTTTTCAAGTGTATCTAAACATTTTGAAGTTTGTTGTGGGGTTCATAGTAAATATTATTTTATGTTACAGATGTGTACAAGAGCTGACATTAAAGTATTAGTTTAATGGGACAAGGTACAGGCTAAGAGCCCTGAATTAACTAACATCGCACAGAGATAAATCAGATTTTATGCTTCTCATGGTTTTCAATAAGGTCCTTCATTATTTTAGCAAGGAGACCAACGAATACAATTCTCTTGTGAGAGTGATATGGCATCTTTAATATCCACATGGAACACACAAAAGCAACATGTTTTAAGGTTTCATCCAAAAGATCATTCACTTTGAATTACATCTAAATCAATTTTATCTGTCTCAGGAGAATAAAGTACTGAACATGAGAGGATTTTCTTCTTTGGTTCCTGGGATTCTAGCTATTTCAAACACGACAACCTGACCACATTACACTACTGCACCCAGTGTCATAGGACATAATGTCTCCTTCAGAGCGATTAATCTATGGTGAAAACATATCCTGAGACAATTTTAAAAACAAATACATTAGACTTACCCCTCATTCGCTTGAAATGTGAATTACAAAACTTATTATAGACAGATAGTTGAGGGGGGTGACTATGTACAGCATTCAGTGGAATTGGGTTAAAAGTAATCATGAAACTGAAAGGAAGCCTAAAAAAAGATTTCTGCTTCCCTTCTCAAAACAGCTCTCTTTCTTAGCTAATGGATACCTTCCAATAAAATCCATTTCTCCTGGCTTTCTTTGCCTGCATAACCGAAGGGTCAATCTATGGATAGCTTTTTCTTTAACAGCCTTCTAAAAGGCTGGCCTTTGCATCTGCTAGAAGATGGAATAATAGTCAAAGACATTACTGCTATTTTAAGTGAACACAGCACATTATTGCCAAACAAATGTATTGCTGCAAGCTACAATTAAAAAAGGAACAATAGTTCAGTCCAGTGAATTGCGGGATTCATACCGTACCCCTAGCCTTGTTTACCCGTTACTTACCAAATAAATTCAGATTCTCAACTTCATTACTTCATACTTTTTTCCCCAGAAAACACAGTGCCGCTCTTTTCTTTCAACCAAGTTCTCAATATACTTCATACTTGCTAAACTAAAAACGCATTTAAAAAACTCAAAATGGATGAAAATGCTCACGTATTCCTTCATTTCAGTTTACTAAAAATGTTACTTCTCAGCATACACATACAGTACCACCAGTTGATAACAATGCTTTTTAACAAAAATAATAATTGATTGCATACTCTTACATGGCAAGAGTTTCAGAATAGGAAAAAGATTACTAATTTTTTTTTAGGTGACTGTTTTTAGACAATTGTTCCATAGAACTAGCATACAAACATTGACCCAACATTTGAAAAATTGTTTCTATATAAAATTTATCCCTAAATCTTTGATAATTATATTTAGTGACATTTTAAACAAATTCCATATTGGAATGAAAGAAGTTTAGAAGAGGAAAATAAAATCTGTGCTATGGATTGACAGATTGATCAGGCAAAGAAAGTCTCATCTGAAGCATTGCAAATTTATGGAACAATAATAAGCAGATTTCTGATAGCCTGAGTTTCTGAAATTATTCACAAATTTAAATTACAGCTATAAGTGACCCTCATTGTAGGCAACCAATTAAAAGGTTTACCCTTTATTTCTCAAACACTGTTGATGACAATATGGTATGTATTTGTTTCTGGAGATATGACAGCCACAGACAGGGGCATGTCATTCAGATTTTGCCAGCAATGCAGTGGAATTTAAAGTATTGTAACTGGAATATTTTCCAAAGCATGTTAATTGAGACCCTGTGAATCACCTCAACAAAGAAGTATTAAAATACTTATGGTAGAATGTGTTTTCCATCACTTGCTATAATGTGCAATGAGGGTAAAATTTAATGACACATGCCTTGTTTGTCCCACACCTGCTTCTTTCTTAATACATGCAGAGCCAGAAATATCAATACCTTCTAGCACATTTTCTCTCCCATTGTTTTAGTTCATGGGCAATTATGACAACCTCAGAGATCTGTAGTGCATAATACAATAAGTTGAAATTCCCCATCCTAATAAAACCCACAAAAAGTGGAACCCTAGCTCATTTTTCTGAACACTCAGACATAAGTCCCCGGTATCTTCCCGAAATGCAGATTTCTATGTAATGACAGCAATACAAACTGCACTGATTCGTTACCAGCAAGGCCAAGCTTCCCAGAAAGAAAGGTGAAAGACATATATCTGCAATGACTGAGTATCACAGAGGTAGCCGTGTTAGTCTGTAGCTTCGAGAACAACAAGTCGTCTTGAGGCACCTTACAGATGAACAGATATTTTGGAGCATAAGCTTTCGTGGGCAAAGACCTGCTTCATCAGGTGTGCGATTTACCCAAGCAATAGCCTTGACTGCACCAGCATCTCAGAAGATGCTCTTTAGGGCAAGAACAGATCATGAGAGCTTTGCTCCCTAAAAGTGGTATCTGACAACACCAGCTTCTCATCCCCATGATTGCTCAGACACAGAGACAGACAGGCAAGTGTCACAGACCCTGCGATGCACCAGGGATGGGAACAATCTCCTATGCCTGGCATCAAATTGCAAAGCTGGAGCTGTCAGCAGGAGCCCAGCAGCACTTTCCACAGGAAATGTCATCTTCATTCCCTGTTCTACCAGGACCACGCGCTGCCTCCGCTCAGTGGCTGGTCTCCTCCCCACCCCCACCCACCAAAGCTTTTCCCACGCTTTCAATCAAAGGAAAGTAACGGATGAGCTCCAGGAAGAACATACACCCACATAAATGGCTTCAAAGCAATGAATTCCCCCACACCTGTCACCAAAAAAATTAAAAATGCCTCACGCATCATCACTACTGCTGTTGACACCGTTTGCAGCAAGACCCGGCCCCTAAGGCCTTAACATATGTCTCTCTTTCCCTGCAGCTCAGGGAGACATGGAAATCTCGCACACGCTCCCCTAAGCCCTGCTGTCTCCCATCCCACCGGGGCATGCTCCACACGGCGAGTGCCTGCCACAACACGCTGCCCTTGGGAGGCTGGCGCTGCCACCACCTCATTCCTTTCAGTCGCAGCATCCGGGGAGGGGCGCGGGGGAGGGGAAAACATGCCATAGCCCCTGTCTAGCTCAGCCAGGTTAGCCCGCCTCCCCGCTCCGCACCCCCACGGAGCCCTGTGCAGCCAGCCAGGCCTCTCGGTGAGCCTCCCCCGCTCTCAGCCCCTGCCCTCAGCACCACATGCAAATGCACTGGCGGCCAGCCGGATCCCCCTCATCCGCGCCTCCTTTATGTCCCCCCACTTGAGCCCAACCCCAGCATCCCCTTCCCACGCTGGGCTGCAGAGCTGGCGGGGAACCGCCTCGTTACCTTGGCTGGAGTCCGCGCAGGCTCCTTCAGCAAGCAGGGCCGCGCGGCTGAGCCCGGGGAACAGGGCAGCCAGGCGGGCAAGGAACCTTCCCTGCAGCGGCTCCCGCCTCCAGCTCCACCATCTTCCTCCTCCTCCTCCTGCCGCGGCTGCAGCTCCGCAGCCACCGGCACGCAGCGCCGGGTCCAGCCCCCCGCTGCGGCTCCGCCCCTACCCCGCCTCTCGCCGCGTGACGGCCCAGGGGACAGACTGAGGCTCTGTCTCTTCCCGCCAGGCAGGGAGCCGCAGGGAAGGGGGCCGGGAGGGGTGCAAGGAGCTGCGTGCAGTCCCCTCCTGCTGCTGCGGCAGGGGCGGGCGTGCAGCTATATCCATGATGCAAGCAGGCCCTCTCCCAGCCACAACACGAGCGTGCACCAGCCCTGCTCACCAGCAGGAGCCGCAGATGGAGATCGGAGCAAGATAACCAACAGCGAGCCCCTCCTCACACCACATTTCCACCTCTTGCATGTTAGGGTTCCATATAAAAAGAGGACTCCCCTGCCGAGTGAATCTGTATCAGTGTCTCCTCACTCACGTTGTATTAATGTGGTGTTGCCTATGTAGTATATTAATACAGCATGAGTGGGGAGATATACAGATACAGTACAGTCCTTTTCGAGGTTGTCCTCTTTTTTGAAAGGTCAACTATAGTAACCCTTGATTAATGTTGAATGGGTGAAAATTTAGAACTATGGGACAGGTTTAAAATGGGTGTGCCAAAACTTCATGAACAATTAGGCAGCTGGATTTGAGGCTACACTTGCCTAAGTTTTGTGCGTAAATCACAGAAGTTTGCCTCCAATTATAGTACTCTTAAAAAGGGCCACTAGTTATATGCATTCACCTTTTGCATGTAGGCACACATTAATTTTGTTTATAAATGTGGTGTGATATTGGGGAAGATGTGGGAAGTGTGGGATGGGCATTCCTTTTTTCCATGCTGAGGTAGTCTCCAAGACTTTAATTATTAAGATCAAAGTATTCAATTTTTAAAAGAGGGAGATTTTTAAAGATGTTTGAAACAGTGCAAAATAATATTTTATAGGCCACATAAGCTAAAATGATTAAGTAGTGTTTTGTAAAGTGCTTGGAGATTCTTGGAAGAAAAATAAAATAACTAATCAGTACTTATCTGAGAATACAATCATTGTTACTATGCTAATGTTAATTCAGAATTTCGGTAGTAGCAGGACTAGAACTTCATTTATCTGGCCCCAAAGCATCTTTTATTGGTGGAGATTCTCTGTTATTTGGTAGTAGTGTAGTGCCTATGACACACAGTTGAGCCATTTTGATTCCATCCAGTAAATTCCTATTATACTTGTACCTCCTCGTCAGTTCACTAAGTATCCCACAAATACAAAATGTACAATGAAATATGTGCATAGTTCAAAAGGGCATGTTGTACAACAAGGCAAAAGTCAAGTTTTCCAGAGAACATGTCTAAAATCTCCTGAAGACAATGTTGTAATGCTTTCTGCTTAGACTATCACTGCCTTGGTTCCCTTCCCATCCTTCCCTGGCTAGGGAGAGCCCTTCCATTCACTCTTCTGTCTTGCTCATCGTCTTTACTCATGAACTTAATGTGCTTGTTCTTTCTTTGTCTTCCTTCCTCCTCGATGTATTCCCACTTTATGTACTCCTGGAAAGAGAGCAACTCCTTATAGCACTGGGATACCGGTCAGAAGAGGAAAAAGAAAAATACATCATCTGTGGTATGCTTCATCTTCTTCTGCTCGTACATCTTAACACCATTCAGCAATCGTGGAGTGCACATGAGACTCTTAAGCTCTCAGTCCCCAAACCATTAGATCAAATAAAAACTACAATGCTTACAAAAAATTAATGAAAAACATGTTTTCTTCCATCCCAGCATGAAAAGCAGTATCACAGTGTGGAATGAATAGCACAAACAAAAATAAAAAACTCCAGATTCTAAATGCCTCCCTCTGCTCGCAAAGTTAGGATATTAATGGGCCTGTAGAGCTCATGTTGTCTGTAAGCCTGAGGAGATGCTGGTACACAGGTGACAGTATTACCATGGCAAGTAAGCTTCACTGGTATTGTCCAGTAGGCCCTTGAGGCCTCAGTATAATCAAAGCAAGGAGAAAGTGGCAGTGGCACCATACTGTACCTACTCAGTTGAAACAATGCAACTGCTATCTCACTGGCAGAACCTGGGACAATGTTTTAAATAAGCAAATTTCTTTCCTGTATTATTAATATCAACTCAGGTTACTAAATGTGAAATAATTTTAAATCTCCAATTTGATTTTCACTGTTTATGCCCTCTACTTTTTGAATTTTCTAAATTAAGACAGTGAAAATCCATTGTCAGTTACAATTTTGCTTATAATCAGGTTCATTTAAGGTGTTCAGATTCTTCATGAAGTAATGTTTAAATTTGTTATTTATGTACAAAAGTTTTCACTAGTTTTTTTAAATGTAAATCATTTTCTAACTTTTATAGAGCTTTGCTTATACAAAATTTAATTTTCTGTACAAATTTAAGTTGATAGTCCCTTTAAACAGAACAGAATGGTATATAAAAGTTGTAAATGTAATCTAAGCTAAAAGAAATTCACTGCAAACTTCGCTGAACATTAGATTAACATCTTTGAGTGCTCCTGCTTCTTACAACAGATAAATTGGTGAGAAATGCAAATAAGGATACTTCTGAAATATTCAAATACTCCTAATCTGTAAATAATGCTAAGATAGTCTGCCCTTCATTTAAACGCATATGTTATTTTACTGGTTAATGCTGCAGCCCTGTGCACGCTAATTTAAAAACTGTGTGTGCATTGTACTGTCAGTTAAGAACCTTAAAGCTCAAATCCCCAGCTTTGCCGAGATGTGCACCGCTAAGCAGTGGAAAAGGAGCCTTTGCATTCTACAAATCCTAGGCCATCTTTGTACCATACTTCTCATTTGATGTTGCTATTAGCAGTCCAAAGGCTGTCGTATATTATTCTGGCTGCTAGTGGCTCCAAGGCATTGGTAGGGCAGCTGTGAATTGTCAGGGTGTAAAGAAGTCTGGCCACATCTCTTTTCTCCAGCCATGCCTAATACTACTGCTCTGGTGCACAGAGCAAACAGCAACTCACGCAGCACCTGTGCGCCAACCTCAAGGAAGAAGAGCTGTAGAAAAAGCTGCTATCCTGCCCTACAATACTAGAAGATCCCCTTACGTTGTGGTGATCCTTTAAGAGCCCATTACGCCCGCTTTAGAGACATTTTGTATGAAAAGTGTCCACACAAAGTGACCTCACTACTGGGGAGAATGTAGCCCATGTATAATTAAAGGAAATAAGTAAATTGAAAGCCTTTCTTTTTTCTTTGTGGAAAGATTTATAACCCCTAAGACGTGTTAATTGGATTCAGTTTGACTGTGTGCCACATTTTTAATACACCCATTAACCTAGATAAAACCTTAGAAATGGCAGTTCAGGCTTTTTTTTTTTTTTTTGGCTGCTTTAAGTCCGCTACGCTGGCAAATAAGAAACCTGTTTGAAGTTTGGGGAATTGAAAGCTGCACTGCTATTTTTAGGTTTGGACCAATACTATCAACAAACAAACAAACAATGGCAAGTCCCAATAGACTGAAGGGACCAGTGTAGGCCAGACACAGTTTTAAGGTCAGAATAGCTCATGAACCACCAGGGACATACATGAATGTTTTATACTATTTGAATGATATGGAATTCCAGCTTTCAAATGTCACAAAGCATTAATCTCCAACTCAAGTCGTGTATGAAATATCTGCTGCTAGAATTGTATAGGAAAGACTGTTGCAAAAGTACTCAGTAGTGTGCTAGTAAAAGCTGGAAGCATTTTCCAAGCTCTTTTACTAAACCAATAAGCTGAAAGCAATTTCATTAATGAGTTCCCCCATCCCCAATTTGCCTCAAATCAAAACTATGCCTAACTGGTCTAGTCTTGTGTTTTAGCCACCGTTCAGAAGGTACCTGTGTTCGGACATCTTACTACTCAGTAACCTCATTTCCAGTGATAAGGATATGTTTGGATGTCCTGCTACATCCCGATAAATCCTCTAGCAAAGCATAGAAGATGGATATGTCTGGCATGATATCTAGCCCTGAACTGGTGTTGTCAGTCAAGATGGCATTAGAAGACCACAAAATGTTTGATTTTTCTTTTTTCCTTCAACATACTTCTGTTGCTCTTCTTGACTTCTTCCTTCACCCTCAGAAGATCCCATGTTAGGATGGCCTTTTCTTCAACCAAACAGCCTGAACCCAAATCCACCTCAAGCCTTTCTATGTTGCTGCATGCACTGGCCAGAGAGCCATAAAAAACAGCTCTCTGTCACTGTTCCCAAGGAGTTGAATGTGCTGCCCCTGCAAGACTTTCACAATACCTCAATTCTGATCCAGGTCACCAAGCAGATCCGCAGGTCTCAGCATCTACTGGGCAGGATTCTGTTAAAAAGTATGAAAAAACTCGTATCTGTTGTGATGTTGTTGCTGTCTGTCTGCCCGAAGCCTGCACAAGAGAGCGTGTCCCTTTAAAATGTTAGCAACTTGAAGGTGTAAAACTTTCATAATTTTCCTTGTAAGTACTTATGGTGCTTTGTGGGCTAGACTTTTTTAAAAAATAACTCCTTATTTTGAAGAATTTTAGCATAATCTATAGGAATATTGACTTTTTTGGCAGTGAAGAAACACTCTGGAATGCATTAAATGAAAATTGCAGCGGAATGTAAAGTACACCCTCATAAGTACATCTAATTTCAAAGAATAAATCCCCCAAAATAATAAATGTCTTAAGAAACTAAATAATCAGGAATCTGCCACCTTGATAGTTGCATGGTGTATATAAGGACTCCGAAAATTCAGCTTTAAATTTCAATGCATGCCAAAGAAGGCAGCTTTCAAAGTTCTGGTGAGGTATATTAAAGGGTCACAGTCACCTTAAAATTAAAACCTCATTTTGTGAGCATTTAGCAGCCTTTTTGTATTTAACAATTTTTTTCTCTTGACTAGTGAATAAATCACTTTACCCTTTGTTTATGGGACACTTTCAGACAGCAACTATCAATGAAAACCCTTTGTAAAAATAAAAACTAATTTAAAACCACAAAAATTGGTAGGGGGAAATCAATGAAGGGAGCAGTAATTTCAATTTTTTTTTCTGTTGACTATTTTAGATTGACAGCATTCCTTTAAGAGAATTGCTAAATTAACAGAAGTATTGTCTAAAAAAAATACAGTATCACTTTTATTGCTTAAACCTCCCTTGTATCATGGATTCATATCCCGCCCTGAATTGGGTAAGACCTGATTTGTAGCTCTGGTAGAGGGAAAGAGATCAGTTTTTCCTCAGTAACAACATCCAGGAGGACTATTCTGTATGCCAGACAAAGCAGTGAGCTCAAAATATCTCTATTCAGGATCACATTCAAGTACTTACCCCTTTGTTAAATTTGCCATGTACATGACTTTGTACATAATGGTAGCTAGAGCCCGACCAGCTGGAGCAGCATTGGAACAGAAAGTCAGTTTTACTGGGTCAAATTAATGCAGAAATGGGTCTAAGTTGAGAACAACTTCTTATGCTTACTAGCTATGGGGCAGGGGCAGCAGCAGGTTTGTGTAATTTATGATGATGACCGAAACAGGTTCAAGTCATGCCCCGCCTCCTTGTAAGCCAACATATATAAAAGTGTGAGTGGTGGGGCAGGGCCATCCTTATACTTTATGGGGCTCTGTGCAAATGATGCCACCCCCCCATGTAACTTTTGCTGTGGGCCTGTGACTTCCCTTCCCCCAAACTCCCTGCATAGCTTCTGCCTGGGGCTCAGAATTTCCTGCTCCCCCAATCCCACCTCATGTAGCTTCCACTGGTGGCCTGAGCCTCGAGTTGCCCCCTCCCCACAGTTTCAGCCTGGGGCTCAGGGCTTCCCCCCAAACACCCTCATGCAGCTTCTACCTGGGGATTCCTCACCAGCCCCTGCAGCACTTCCACTTGGGCTGGGAGCTTCTTGGGGCTGGAGCAAAGCCATAGAGGTTGAAAGTTCCTCTTTGCCCCCACCCTGGCAGAGTGAGCCCATAATAGTGGCTGGCTGAGTGGAGCATGTGGAGGAAGGCAGGGAGCAGCCAGCCCTACTGCTGCAGGCAGAAGAGAGTGGCAGGGGTAGCAGGGAGAGGAACGAGGCAGGTTGCAGCACAGCAGCAGAGGTGACTATGGCCATACTTATTCGCACAAGAACGTGCGTCTGAGTAGGGGCACCAGGAAATTTGGTTCCCCCAGATTTTCAGGTGCTCTATGCAGCCACATATTTTGTGTGTGTCTAGGGATGGGACGGGCTCTGAGGTGGGGCTGGGGATGAGGGTTTGGGAGGGGCGTGGGCTGTGGGATGGGGCCAAAGATGAGGAGTTTGGTGTACAGGAGGAGGCTCTGGGATGGGCTGTGGGGGTGAGGCAAAGCCAGTGATGAGGAGTTTAGGATGCAGGCAGGCTGCTCCAAGGCTGAGGACAAAGAAGACTAACCCCAGCCCTTCCCCACTGGCCCAGCAAGCTGGCTGCCCACCCCTGGCAGCACCCTTACCTCACACCACTTTCACTGCACATATTCCTAAGGCCTCTGTCAGGTCCAAGAGGCATTGAGACCACTGTCGAGGGAGAGTGAAGTCCCTGCCCTACAGCCTTGGCTGAGAGCTAGCTGGCTTTTAGCTCATGTGGTAGAGCTGGTAGAGCAATATTCCCATTGATTTGAATGGGACCTGGTAATTGGCTCTACAAACCCCTTACTGAGCATGGACTGGGGAGGGAAGCGTCTCCTGTTTACAAACAAGCAGCTGGGTCAGACCCACACACAGGGACCAGAGCTGCCAATCATGGTGGCAGGCCCCCCCCAACTGCAACTCATATGGAAAACAATGCCTGCTATATAGGGGAGAATATAGAACAGGAAGCAGCTGGTGGGTGGCAGGGGGACGACACAAAGTGACAAAGAAGAGACAGTCTTGCACCACGCTCCTCCCAGAAGACTGCGAACCCCAAAATTGAGAGAGATAATTGAAAGTAAGGGTGTAGATCAGGGCTGGGCAATAAAAAAAGCAGCAGCCCACCAGGTTTAGTGCCTGGCAGGCTGCTGCCTCTATATTTACCTGACCCCAGGCAGGTATTGGGCAAGTGCAGCTCTCGTTGGCTGTAGATCGCTGTTCACAGCCAATCAGAGTGGCAGGAAGCAGTGTAGACTGGGACACCACTTCCCACCACTCCTATTGGCCATTCATGGCCAACAAGCTGCTATTGTCCCATACCTGCAGATGCACAGGTAAACACAGAGGTGGGACATTTCCAGGAACTAACTCTAGCAAACTAGGTCTAGCTCATGGGCTGGTATTTGCCCATCTCTGGTATCAGAGCAGCCCTGACTGAGAACAAACTAAAAGGGGGTCAATCAGGAGAAACAGAAACTCCTTGAAAAAGCACAACAGGAGATAACTATGGAGATACACATTTCATACAACTGGAAGGGACCTCGGGAGGTCAAGTCCAGTTCCCTGCCCTCTTGGCAGGAACAAGCACCATACCTTTGTTTTTTTTTAAATCTATTTGCAGCAGATCCCTAAATGGCACCCTCAAGGATTCAACTCACAAGCGTGGGTTTAGCAGGCCAATGCTCGAACCACTGGGTGCACACACCATTTATATATGTAAATTGATACACAGTTTTTTAAAACAGATTCTCAACAAAACTGCTACATTTTCCTTTCTCTAAGCAGTTAAATGAGATGCAACAAGAACAAACATGTTTACAAATATTTAAAAGGTTTATTCGTGTGCTGCACGCGATACAGACAATAAAAACAAGGTATGAGCAAAACAGCTTTTTTCTTTTAAAAAATTGTTGGTGATAATCCAGGGTCATAGTCTGCTGTTAAATGCTTGTTGTATTTACCAAACATGATTTTAGCTAGATATACATTTTGATGTTTGTGATGTGTTGCTATACGGATGCTGTGATGTGTACCTACATGAATAATTTTGAAGTATGCATTTAAAAATCGGAGGAGGAGAATGAAGGAAAACATTTTGATTTTCCTTATCTAGATTGTCATGAAAATAAAAGGTGTCCTTCAGGCCTATATTGAAAGCATCTGAATACCCATAGATTTTCTTCCACATACATATTTAATGCAAAGTATTGAAATGCCACTGACTGAAAAAGTACAGAATATTTTATGTTAGCGGTTCTAATATATAACTAATGCCATGAAAAGGCTAATTCAAAAATAAAGTCATAAATCATTTGGCACCTTTACCTTCTGAGGGTTAGAAACATTCTTCAGCAAAGGCTGTCATGCAAATACAGATGTGCAGAGATTCATCTTGTGGGCAGCATTAAATAAAAGCAACTTGCAGTAGGTACATTTTTTTGCAGTTCAATGACATTGATCCTGTACTTCTATAAGCAACAAGTAGTTTCACTCAATATAAAATAGCAAACCTAGAAACTACAGTTCACATACAGTAGGTCCCAAAAATGTAGTGTAAGCATCTGGTGCAAGGAATTTAACATGCTAATTAATCTTATAATTGGGGGAAGATGTCCACTGTTCAGCCTGTTGCCAATTCACCCACCACTCCGTATTTACATGTCTGAAAAAAGCCAGTGACTGAATTTAATCTTTGATTTTTGATACATTAACACTTTCATATATCTTGATATATATTACATTTAAAATGCTACATTATAGGAATATTAAGACTGCTCAATCAAGCACTCAGAAGTCAGGAAATACCAGAATTAATGTCACCCATGTAACTGTAATTCTGCCTCCTTGTGTGTACGAATTTAGTTACATGACCATATACTGTTTTTCTCACAGGACCACCAAACATTTAATTTATTGTTACATTTTATTTTGATGTATTTAACTTTCATAAAATTTATGAAAAGGATACTGAGTCATGTTTCCTTCAATAAGCAACATGGTAGAGAAACATTTAGAATCTGTCAAGCAGTCCTCTGAAGAGTTCCCCCTTCAACTAATCTTTGGTTCTCACAGGAGGTTAAAAAAAATAAAAATACTAACAAATTACCCATTCAGTTAGCACAGTCCATCCTATGCACTCAGTGAGGCAGGAGCCCTGTGGAAAAACTAGTATGGGGTCAAGTAATAAGAGATTTTCTCAATACATATGCACAAGTAGGATATGTGGGAATTAAGATAGCACACCAAACCTTAATATTGCCATTTCTCAACTAGAGTGCTTGACTTAGCAGCCTGAATATTACTCTATAAAAACTTTTGGAAGTTTACTCACACTTGGATTCATACATTTGTGCATCATATGCATATATAGGTTGAAACTTTCTAGTCCAGCACCCTCTCATCTGTGGCAACATCCATGGTCCATCATGATTTTAGTTAGACAACTACTTATCATAGATATGGTCAAGTTTCCCATGGTCTGGCAAAGCTTGTTTACAGCCACCAGTCCTAGCTGTCAGTGTTCTGTGCTGTTATTTAGCTCTAATTTACCTCTAAATCTCTTCAAAGAGTTCAGTAAGCATTTAAAATGTTGGTAATGATGATAGACAATATCGACCAGCTGTGGGCCGACAAATTCTCTCATTTGGCACCAGTCAGGTCCTGAGAGTGCCGGGTTAGAGCGGTTCAACCTTTACATAAATATGGATCTCAGATCTACACAGGAAAGCATTAGAAGGGCTCAATATTATTAAAAACTACCTTATATTAAAAACATACAATAGATTTTTGCTATTCACGCTTAACTAATCCATAAACTATAATTCATACAGTAGCCCTGCAATTTTGTCCTATATAGCTGCAAAGATTCAACAGTAGAACGCTACAGGTTTCATTTCACTTTTAAACTACACTTTTATAAAATATTATATAGCACATTTATTTGTATACTAGAAACTGTCACAGTTTAAATTACAATTTGAGATACCATGATAAAAATAGTAATGTGTTTTTTCACAAAATCACAACATTCAGTAAATCACACTGGTTTCAGTCAGTGAGTTAGCAAGGCTCTGCGATAACTTCATACAAGTCATTGTAAGTTTTGCTAGGTGATATTTTTCTCAGTGAATATGTGCTGAACTGCATTAAAGTCCTGGATTTTCTCTTATTATAGTAAATGAGAAGATCACCTTCAAATTCAATGAGAGCTAGCTCAACCCTGAATGTCTTTCCTGTAAGTTAGCTTGTAGGACTGTAAAGTAGAAACACTAGAATTTTGTGGTCCTCCTCCTCTGAAACCAGTATCATTTGTTCTGTGCCTCAGTGGTCCAGCAAAAAAAATATTGTTCAAGTTTTTTTGTTTGTTTGTCTGTTTTTGGTTTTTTACATAATGGGAAATACCCAGCATTGATTTCTCTTAGTGTAGTTATTTTGCACTTAGCTTTTGGATAAAAAGCAATGGAGTCTGCTAATTCTTTGTGCATTTTTAAATCCATGTGGCAATATTGAACACAAGAGTCTCAAAATATCTTAGCTTCTAGCTTGGCACCTCACTGAAATGGCCAGATTTTCAGCAGTACTGGTCACTCAGCAGCTTGCAGTGTTCTACAAGGGGGCTCCTGAATCCAAGTATTTTGCAGTGTGCATGCAGCTCAAATCCAGCTCACCAGATTCATGTCTGGAGAATCCACCAACACCATCCCACAATCCCCTAGGACTGTGTTTCGCAGCCTTTCCATCCCCAGGAACCTCCTAGTTCAAAAACAGATGCTTGGCATTTAACCCTCTGTTGCCATGCAGACTGCTCAACTGGAAATACAGTTGCAACCTTCCATGGGTTAGCTATGTGCAGCTCTAACAAGAAGGCCTGTATCAAGTGCACTGCTAGTTGCTCAGAGGAACACATCCAGATTCCAGTTAATCTCTGGTATGAAGGTGAATGTCTTGCTCACAAGAATGCAAGAAATGATCATATCCAAAAAATGCCGTATCTGAGTGGATGGTGTCCTCAGAGATTGTCTTGATTGGCTCAAAACTGATTACTCCTAAGTCAAGGATGCTATTGGCACCTCTGGGAACTCGCTTTCTTCCTGCCTTTTACAGGTCCACTGACAGGATGGGGCAAGGGATCTGCTGCGACAAGGCCTGGCCTTTCAAAGGTGCCCAGAGCTCCAGCAGCTGCTGCTTCCATAGTAGCAGTAGCAGCAGTGAGAGTTCTGGGCCCCTTTAAAATGCCATGACAGTACTGGGCCACAGCTCCACACTCAGTTTTGAGGGAGCATGGAAACAGGTGCCCAGGGCTGACTGCCCTAAGCCCTGCCCCTTCCACCCATGTCCCTGCCCTTTTGGGGGGGGCGAGGAGCCAGGCCCCCACTCCCATCTCACCCCTGGGTCAATGGTGGCTTTTGGTCCTGCTGTTGTTTTATGATGATTTTGAGCAGGTGCTAAGAATTCCACTAAGCCCACAGTGGTGCATGACAATCCAGCGAGCAACAATGACACAAATTCCAGTCAAACACCAAAACCATTCACTCTAAATGCGAAAGGGATGGAAAAAAATCAATTCAAGAGATGATGCGTGTTCAGCCAAAGGTGCAAGCTGTAATAAATGCAAGAGTAGTTAGTAAAATTACTCTATCCCAGGAGACGGTCTTGGTTCCAGCAGTCTTCTCTGAAGGAGGGCCATTCATGCAGCCCACTCACGAGCCTGGTTGCCCATCACTGGTGTACAGGGATGGGTGTATTCTGCTGGCCTGCAAGTTCATACTTCTACTCAGGGACCAGCCCCTGTCTAACTCCCCTCCCCCCCCACAGTATAACAACATCTTCCTGAGGTTGCCCTGCCTGAAAGGATGATAAAACAATAGGATCCCTCCTATGAGCACCTCTTCCCCTCTCTCCAGGAACAGTAATGAAGTTTTAAAAATAATTTTAATTGACTTCTGTGTGTGTCTCATGTCTCTGTAATGGCACTGACTGTGTCTCTGAAGGACATCTGAATGGGTCAGTGTACATTGTGTGACTAATATAAAGCCTGCTGAGGAAAAGTATCATCTTTTTACCTGGAATTGAAGTGGCCCCTTGAAAATATGAAATGTAGTATTTTTTCATCATCAGACAATTGAGCTCTTTCATGTTCCTTTCAAGCCTCTTCCATCTCTGCAGAGCATGCACAAGGAACCAGGAAGGCTCCTAGGGAAGTGAACCCTCCTAGAACTAGCAAGAAGAAAGAGTTTGAGAAATTTGATGGAATAGAGTCTTGTTTCTCAACCAGAGATATGTGTATCCTTGCGGGTACACTGAGGTCTTCCAGAGGGTACATCAATTTATCTATTTGCCTAGTTTTACAACAGGCTACATAAACAAAAACCAAAACACTAGTAAAGTCAGTGCAATCTAAGAGTTCATGCAGACAATGACTTGTTTCTACCGTTTCATATGCCTTAGGCTGAAACATAAGTACAACAGTTCTATTCCAATTCATTTATTTGATAATAAGATGGTAGACAGTCAGCAAGTTTTCACTAGTAGTCAGCTGTGATATTTTTGCATGGGTTTGTAAGTTTTAAAGTGAGGTGTAACTTGGTGGTATGTAAAACAAATCTGACTCTTGAAAAGGGTTCAGTAATCTGGAAAGGTTGAATGGCACTTGATTCAACACCTCAGATTACCTTAGGACCATGTTTCTCAACTGGTGGTACTGTTTCTCAATAGGGGTACATGAGAGAAGTCTGGGGTACTTTTTTATTTTTTTTGAAAAAAGGGGTACTTTATAAAACAAAGGTTGCGAAACACTGGAATAGAGTCTCATGACAGCAAAATAACAGTGCCTATATTGCTGAGAACAGTTGACAAAAGGTATGCAAATTGTGCATAGCATTTGTTTATCTCTTGCGGACAGCTCTCTCAGATGAGGCTTTCCCAGCACTTAGCGCATCCACATGCGGCCAAATGTCAGGAAAATCCCCTCTGCCAAGACATCCCTTCTTCCTCGTGGAAGAAGGAAGACAGGGATGTCAGCAAGTACTTCTGGTCTCCTGACAGAAGCTGGCAGTCTAGACATAGCCTTAGTACCAGAAGATAAGGGTGAAAGAAGAGTGGAAAGAGAGAGGCTGTCCAGTGTGAGGATGGGTCAGCAGCTCAGTTCTTAGAGCATGATCACAGGTTGAGGGAGGAAGACAGCACAGCAGAAGGAGCTATCTGGGCAGTCCCTTGCACTCCTGGCCACTACACTGCCGACTGCTGTGGTAACTTGTGGTACAAAGCAACGAAGGGTCCTGTGGCACCTTATAGACTAACAGAAAAGTTTTGAGCATGAGCTTTCGTGAGCACAGACTTCTGAAGTGAGTCTGTGCTCATGAAAGCTCATGCTCAAAACTTTTCTGTTAGTCTATAAGGTGCCACAGGACCCTTCGTTGCTGTTACAGATCCAGACTAACACGGCTACCCCTCCGATACTTGTGGTACAAATTTACCCTAAGTGTGAGTTCAGCTGTAAAAAGTGAGTAAAAGTTTGTAAAATGCCACAACAATCTACAATGACAAACATTCATGGGAAGAGGCAAGAAGTCTAAGACCTCCTGGTAGAGCATGCCTGGTAAACAGGAACAATGTGGGACCAAAAAATCAATTAACCAAAATTGATATGTTGGAAATTAGATCTAATTAGTGGACAAAATAATAAAGAGATGGTTTTTTCCACCCTCTCCCTTTTTGGGGTGCTTAAAAGAAAAGAGACTGTGGGAGGATGTAGTTGGCAGAGGAGAAATACTGGCTCTCAAAATTGGCTGACTGAATGACAACACAAGAAGAACTGAGTTTCACCATCATGGCTGCCACCCCTGCCATCTCACTGCAAGGATAGTCACTTCATCCTAATCATGAAAAATATCTTGGTCAGGCCAGGCAAGAGTGAGGACATCACTTCATCCACCAGTTCCAGCTAAAACTCAAATACCATCTGGGACGTGAGTCGCTCTCCCCCTCTCTCCCTCCCCCAGCCGTCATACCCACAATGCATTCTTTTCCTATCCCTCTTCTTTTGCTTTCTGTCTAGTAAGGCTCCAGTTTAGATGGTCAGACCATATATTGTGCAAAACTGCTGTGAGCCTGTAAGCCAGAAAGAGGCAGATAAAAGCAATGCTCTAAACAGTCCAAGGCTGATCTGAGTTTACTAGGTGCCAGAATTGCTGATAAGATGCTATAAGCTTCCAGCTGTTTGCTAGTGAGAATCAGCACCAGAGACAGAAGCTGTATATTCTATCTTTGCTGTTCTTTTCTTCCCCCTTTTGTGTGCATTGTCTTGTTTTCTCTGCTAGGAAACAGGATCAGACTTTAACATCAATACTTCCACCCCTAGGGCTACCATATTTGAACTTTCAAAAAAGAGAACTCATGAAAGGTAGTGTATCAGTAACTACCAGCTCACGTTGCACGCTCTTAAGTTCCCTCCATGTTATTGTGTCTTGCAAACTTTGGACAACTCAAGGGTTGGCTGACTCATGTGATGTACATTGAACAACAGCTCATGGAATGCATATACCCTCTGCATCCCTTCACTCCAGTCTAGTCATGGCCTACACATGCAAAATACACTTTAAAGACCCAGGCTAACAGACAGTCTGGGGACCCCCCAAAAATAATTGTTTATTTCACTCACCCCAGGGTGTCATTCACTGGTTTTGTATGGAGTTTGATTACTGTATTGTATGTTTGGATGGCTGCCTTCCTGCTTTTTTATGTTGTCATTTCATATTTAAATATGTTTAAAATAAAGTGCTGAATTTGCATACAAGGCTTTATCGGCGAGCTTTATTATATGTAATAAAATGAAATTTCATCACTATAAAACATTCACTGGGGCTTAAAGTACATGGCCAGTTTTTAGAAAACAGCTTAATGTTCTATAAAACATTACAAACATCTCCAATACATTTCAGCACAGTGCAATAGACTGTGGATACAGATACAATAAAAATGCTTACAAAATTTAGGATATATAGTACACATTCATTTTAAACCACCTCCAGTGTTTCCTGGGGCTTGGAAATGCCACACATATAACTACCATTTCATTCCCCTCCCATGCATGGGTCCATGCAAACCTCTTTGTGAGGCTGCATAAAGGTCTCCTGGTTTCTAGCCCCAATGTGGATCTAGCCCCAATAATGCCCGATACCTTTTCTGGTTGCATGTACTGGTTCAGCAATCCAGTAGTGTCTAGAGTCCACTCTAGGCAAAAAGAATCTCCTTGTCCTCGCAGACCCCGTGGCTTGCTGTGTTCTGCACAACAATATGGGTGGCTTTGATAACACTTGCCTCTAAATGGCTCTGAAGGCAATGCTAAAGGGATGTCAGGTTGCCAAATGCACATTCCCTCACCATTTTAGAGCTGAACATTCCTTTGGCTTCCCCTCTGAAATTAGGATATGATTGCATAAGTTCTGACTAAAAGGGGAAAGTGGGTCCCTGGAACAACAACCGTGCGGACACAGTAACTCCATTTATAACAATGCAGTTTGTAAGAATAATGTCCAAGCTTGTCTGCTAAGTTAAAATCCCAGTCTCCAGAAAACCCTGGCACCATGCAGCCTTCTAGTGCATCCCACCTGATTGTCCATGAATCTGTCTATATGGTTGACTGAGCCCATGTGACAGACTCCATGTGGTATAGTGCCCTTTGATCATCTCACAAACCTCTGCCACAGTAACTGGCTAGCAATGGGCTTTTAGCAGTAGGGGATGGACAGCATCCAGAAGGGTACAGTGACCCACTTTGGGACTGGGATAGTCTCCATCATGTATGCACCCATGCACTGGAGGGTTGGGTCAAGCTGAGCACAAATCTCCAGGAAAGTCAGCTTCTTCATGTGAAAGTGCTGGAGCCACTGCTGGTGTAATCCCACCAGTCTGTTTGTGACCCTGCTCCAGAACCATCTGCCTATCTACAGAAAATGAGAAGCTATAGTAATAGGCCTAAGTATCATCGGCAGGCTCCCAGCTGGTACAGCCAGATCACCCTCCAAAGGGAGCTTTTGATAGGACAAATAACAGTGCCAAAATATGCACCAGCAATCGTCGGTGCTCTGACTGATTCCCAAAATATGAGTATGAACTAGGGAAGATTTTCCACCAGGTTTGGATTTCATGTTGATGACTCTGGTTGCTGGCAATGCATGCACCCAAAAATGGCTTCGCTGAATGTGATGGCAGGCTCAGACGTGTAGAATCCTGCAGGATGGACAGGCAAATTCTCCAACACTCCACTCTGAGCCACACCCTTGAGTGGATACAGCAAGGAGCCTTAGCAGTGTGTTGGGATATGCCCCCAGCAGAAGGTCTGACTCAACCCAGCATAGCGAAGTATTGCATCAGCATAGTTGTGAGCTCTGGGAGAGGCCTGGATTTTAAATGGTGTGCAAACATTCAAGGGCAGACTTGGAAATACCATGTCTCTGGGCATAGATGTCACAGATCCTGGTTTACTATGCAGTGTAGACATAACTATACTCTTCTCTTTATCCACAGATTAAGTGTAGGATGGGCTGTGACAATGCAAGCCTTCCCATGCTGCCCTAACAACTATCTGTAGGCAGTTTGATGGTTCTGTTTGTAGGAAGGCCCCCATCATCCTAGGCAGAACATTAGACTTTAGTTACCTGATAATTTCTATATACACACACACAGCATCAGAGTTCTGTGTATCCAATACCTCTCTCTAGCTCTTCCCACTATACTGGTACTCTAAGCTTGGGAAGGCCCAGAGGCCCAGGAGGATGCTATTACTATGCATCTTAGTGGGCGTACAGGGGGAACTGTGTGGCTGGACAACAGACCCACTGGCACTGCAGGGCCTGGCATATTCCTACATGGTGCCTTGGACTACATCTACTCTATGAGCTACTGGTGGGATACCTCTGCTCAAACAGTCAGGCTACCTCAGCAAGAGAGCTGGCATAAGTATAAATAGCAATGTAGCCATGCTAGCATGCATAAGATCAGTGGAGGCATGACTGAGCTGTGCTGAGTAGAAACCTGCCTGAGGTCAAAAAGCAGAAACTGAGCAGACTGGAGCAGGGCAGTGCTAAGACTGGGAACTAGGCAAGTCCAGGACCCATCACAACTGTGAATGTGAGCACTGAGCAGCTACTGGCCAAGTAATAGATTGCCTGAGCACCACTGCCAGGACTAATCTGGCCTACTAGGGGTTTCAGCTGTGGCTAGCTAGGTGCTTGCAGGTGCAGCTGTAAGACTCATTCCTGATAGATGGTGCAGGAGTGAGGCTCTCTCTTTATGCCCACCAGTGCACTGACCTTCTGGAAAGCAAATAAACTAAAGTAAAATTGTAAAAGGTGTTTTGCTCAGAAAACAATACGATCAGTACAGAAGTAATTGTTAGCTTGATTTTAAATTCATGTTATTTCATGCTGCTGTCAGTTATTTTCAGTGTGGTTAAAATTTGTGAGTTGAAAATGCTCAGCTGCATTTGGGAAGTTGGCAGGAACAATCTGGAGGTTTCCAGAGCAGGCGCAGGGATACTTCAGGTTTTTGGCCTCCAGGGAGAGCATTGGAGAAGTATTTGTGAGGAGGTGGCAGGTGAGATTGTTGGGGCTGAGGAGGAATTATGCTTCTTCTAACCTTCATGGTTATGGGAACTTTAAACTTAGTTTTCTTTTCTCCTCTCCAGCAGCCTTGGTCTCCAACAAGCTGTCCCAGTGCACCATAATATCTGCAACTGTATCCAACTACTCTAGATAAGCATTTTAGCTTGACATTCCTGTTGCTAGAGGCATCAGATTTTGAGAAAAGACTTTTTTTACTGTGATGTTCAGTTTCAATTCTCTCTCCTATGGAGGGAGGGGGCCAGTAGATTCAGGCTATACAGCTGAATTGTAAGTAAAGTAGCAGTTTGTATTTCTTTTTTTTTTTTCCGCATGGCAGTATCTTTTTCACTAATGCAAATACCTTCTCAGGGTTTTCTTAATATTTGAGAGAAAACAAAGACAATCTGCTTTTCCTGTATGTGAAGCCAACTGAGAAAGATACAAGATCTACAAGAGGCAGAAAAGAAATTATTCTGTTTATGAATTTTGCTCTCCCCTCCAACCTTTTAGCCAACAGGAAATTATTACTCACCTCTACCACACACCTCCCTCCCTCAGATTTCTCAGATAGAGTGATGCTGCAGTTTCAGTGCTAAGGTAGTGCCACTACAGATGGGTGAGTTTGGAAAGTATATTTTCATTTCTGTATTAATTCTAGTCAAGCACTGCTATGATGACTAGGCTGTGTTTATGGGGATTGCAGGAACTGAGCTGGAACCAAGAAACTGTTCCTCTTGAAGTCTTCTGAAAGCTGTCAGATTTTCATTCATACTGAGCAAGGGTGGAGGCTTTTCAGAATAAGATATTGGGAGATTTTTATAATCCTTCCCCACTTCCCAGTAACATTTCTTGAAAACAGCCAAATTGTTTCCCCACAAACAAAATACATTTGGGGTTGGGTGGAGGAAATTCACCTGGAGGTGAACATTTTTCGCCAAGTGATTGCTTTATATCTGACCCCTCAAATCTTATTCTCCAAGGAAAACCGCACAACACCTTCAAAGATGAGCCTGGGAGCTTTAATTCATAACTTTGCTAAGCCCTTAAACTACAACCACTTCACTACTTTTAAAATAAATGAATTATTTTGCCACTAGTCCCAATCCTCCAATTTATCCAGGTCTTCCTGGACCCTATCCCTACTCTCCAGCATATCAACCTCTCCCGCTAATTCAGTGTCCACAAATTTGCTGACAGTGCAATCCATTCCCCCCATTCAGCTTGTTAATAAAGATGTTGAACAAAAAACAGCCCCAGAACTGAACCTTGGGCCACTCCACTTCAAGAATTTTTAAAGTGGTGAATGGCTGGGCTCTTCTATAACATTAAGGGGTGGGTGGCAGCTGGGAGCAGAAGGTGCTCAGGGCAGGCAGTTGGGTGCCTGAGGGATCTGGGAGGCAGTTTGGGTGAAGGAGAGGTTGTGATCTGGAGTAGGGAACTGGAATGCAAGAGGGTGTGCACTGTCTGGGAGAGGGTGACCTGGATTGGGGGTACAGAGGGCTTGTGTTTTGATCCGGGGCAGGGGGTTAGGATGTAAGAGGGGCTGGGGTGCCAGGTGCAGGTTCTGGCTGGGAGGCACTTACCTTAGGCAGCTCCCGAGCAGCAGCCCAGTGGGACTCTCAGGCAAACTCCCTACTGGCTGTGCTCCCACATTCTGTTCAAAGTGGCCAGCTGCAGGGGCCACGTGCTCTCTGCATGCCTCATGCCCCTTGGCAGGGGTGGGGGAGCTGCGCATTGCCTGCACTTCAAGCACAGCCCAGTTAGCCTCCATTGGCCTGTTTCCGGGGACGGGGGAAGGGGGAGGCAGTGTACAAAGCCCCTTCTTCCCCAGTGCATGCAGCATGTAAAGGGCACATGGCCCTACGCAGCAGGCTGCTTTGGCGTGTGGTGGCACAGTCAGCAGGGAGTCTGCCTGAGCCTCCTGCTGGGTTGCAAGCCGAATGTTGCCCACGTATGGTTTATAAGCTGTGGCTACGTCTACACTAGCCCCAAACTTCGAAATGGCCACGCAAATGGCCATTTCGAAGTTTACTAATGAAGCGCTGAAATGCATATTCAGCGCTTCATTAGCATGTGGGCGGCCACAGCGCTTTGAAGTTGACACGGCTTGCCGCTGCGCGGCTCGTCCCAATGGGGCTCCTTTTTGAAAGGACCCCGCCTACTTCGAAGTCCCCTTATGCCTATGAGCAGATGGGAATAAGGGGACTTCGAAGTAGGCGGGGTCCTTTCGAAAAGGAGCCCCGTCAGGACGGGCCGCAAGCCGCGTCATTTTCGAAGTGCCGCGGCCGCCCGCATGCTAATGAAGCGCTAAGTATGCATTTCAGCGCTTCATTAGTAAACTTTGAAATGGCCATTTACATGGCCATTTCGAAGTTTGGGGCTAGTGTAGACACGGCCTATGTGTAGGATAGATATGTAAAACTATATTTGAAAACTGCTTGTGTGCAAACAGATTATTTATACAAACTAAACAAGTCTGACGCTACTTAGAGATGAGAAAATATGGCTCCTACATGAGGAATTTACAATCTAAACCTAGATTACTATTGACTAGGGAGGCACGTTTAACTCTGAACATAAATTTGGACTGCAGTGTGAAATATGGAATCAAACACCGACTTTTAAGAGATGAAAAGTTTATTTAAAAACTTCCAACATTTAGCAAAAAACAATTTTACATTATTTTCTGTTTTCTACAGAAATACAATAACTTACAGCTGTGCTTAGTATAGTCTCTCACTAGTACATATAAAAACAAATCTACAGATAAATAAGTGGAAAATTCATTCCACTAGCCACCATCACAAAAATTGTACCTGTAATTTTGGAAGACATCTGCATAGGATGATTAGAATTCCATGGGTGGTATGATATATTTTTGTACTACTAGGATAATGTAAAAATATAATTTCCATGCAATACAAAAAGTCTGAGATAAACAAGGTATAATTTAGAGTGCATAACTGGAAAACAATGTAAGGATACTGTTATTTCTAACCAGACATCATTTTACATGGTGCAGAATTTCAACTTTCCTTCACAACAAAGCTCAATATATAAAGGATCTTATTTTGTAAAGGATTTAAAATTTATATCCAATGAGGTCTTCTTACACATAGGTGTGTTGGGGCTAATATCATTGGAAGAAATGATCCGTTACTAGATTCCTATAGTACGATTCAAGAAGTTTTCAAATAAACTTGAAGTAGCTACGTTTAAAAAAGAAAAATCACCACTGTTACCTAATTGAGTGCTTGAGATGACAAGTATAAAGACATCTGTACAGTTTATTATTGCACCATAAAATAAAATATTTACAGTGCACTTTACAAGTGATAAAACTAAAGCTGCTCAACATTAACTAAAATCCCCAGCAGCCAACAAATCAATAGTGTCTAGCACCCAGGACCCCTCTATACATCCAACCTCCTACAGCATGCATTTAACACTGAACTCAGATGTCAAGCTTTATGCAGTCCCTCAATAATACTGTCTTAAAACTAGGTTTAAGACTTGCACTGCATCTTACTCTAAGATTCACACACATGCATAAACCCTATGAAATCTTTCCCACCACTTTCCCCATTTCTTAACTCTGATGTCCACAGTGAACTGCTATATGTCTAGAAGCAGAATGTGACAGAGTATCCCTACAAAAGAAGGATGGCAAGATACCCAACTAAAATAGCTACTACCATCCTAGATAAATTATTGTTTAAATCAAATTTTAATATTATTCCCCTTTTCCTCATGGTAATCCCAGGGCACTTGTGCAAAAACCTTTCTCTACCATTTAAAACTGAAACAAAACTAAGTTACTTCTATAATTATTGCATACAGGAAGCTTGCAGAAACCCCAATCCCTTTCCAGTTGTCTTTTAAGATCAATAAGAACTAGCAACCTTAATTTTTTCACTTCAGGATGATAAAACAAATTCCGCATTGTGGTAATACTATTTTCCATGAGAGCCTGGTTTACTAACATGAATAAAACAATCCACTTAAGATAGCGGAGCCATTTATAATTCATTGCACTAAACATTTTACTGTCAAACTATCAGATAGCGGTTTATCTTTAAACTCCAGTATGGGTCCAGCCCTGTACCTTTAAAGTCAATGGGAGTTTTGCCATTGGTTTTAAACAGAAGCGGGAAAAGGTCCTATCTGCAGTTGCAGATTAAGGGCTAGATTCTTCAGCTCATATTAATGAGTGAAGTTGCAGATCTGGCCTAATATTGTTTTTATCCAATTATTATATTCCCTTACATAAACCTCAAGCTTAAAAATAAGCCTGAAAGTTACAGGCATGAACACTCCACTCACACATTTGCAATTTCTTTCAGATAGTCTTGGTTTCCCTTCTCAGCAGCCAACAGTAGAAAGTTTCCATACATATTTTCAGAAGGTGCTCAGCATTTTAAAGCCAGACCTTCCTAAAAGGTCTGAAGCTCAGTACATAGAAATGGAGGCATCCAAAATCATTGGCACTGTTGAAAATTTCGTCCAATGTGATTTTTTTTTCAAAAAAGCATCCATTGAGAATACCAAAAACGAAGAAATACAGCACCCAAAGACAGTTTAATGAATTATTCAACCACGACTCACATTAGCTGCCTTTCCTCCACAAGAGGAAATGGGAATATGCAAGACAGCCTGGACTCACAAATCTTTGGCCACCTCATTGAGAACATGCTCTCCACAAGTGCTCTTTGGGATTCCAGGTCAACAGATGGGGGAGGCTGGCCAGGGTCCACCAGGTTCTCCCACCAAACCCTCTGAGCCCAGTCTGCTGTCAATTTTATTCTGTTTGGCCCTTTGCAGTTTGGAACAGTTTCCTAGGGCATACAAGGTTAGCAGTGCCATTAGCAGAATAGCTCCAGCAGAAGTTATGCTGTTCATAGTCTTATGGAAATGAGATGGGCTGGACAACACTGGAAAAAGAAGGTGCATCTCTGAGAATGCCCCTTACCTTCACCACTTCCTGAAGTTGACAGGTATCTTGGAAGATATACTGATTAAGGGAATGGTGGGCTGGAACTCCCACTTTCTAATACAGGGCAGCAAAACAGCCCCTTTGGAAGAACTGCCATTCACAAACTTCCAGTATCTTATTCAGGAATAACCCAAATGTAGGAAAGTTTGGCTCTTCATTACAAGAGGGATTTATACTGGGCATAACAGACTTATTTTCCTAGTTACTGTAGTGCATATTTTGGATTTTTTTTTATTCACAACTGTTTTTTGTTCTAATTGTGTTCAATGAAACTCTTTACTGACATATGGTGGTATTCTCTTAAAGGAATTTATCTTGTAATAAAAATAAGCACTGCAGGATAAATTACTTCTTTCAATTTACTATTTTGTGGAATACTGACAACTTATCAGCATTGTTATATTCCCATTGTCATACTATTTACACTGCTTTGTCACCATATAGTTCCAATTGCCATCAGCATTATTTTTAATCTAATTTATCTGCACCAAACAATTTGCAGAGCATTTATATCAATGATAGCGGCATATCCAACAAATATGAAAGTTTCTGACAAAATGTAGTCTTATGGCCAAAAGTTGCATGCATACAAGTATTTTTCTAACAATATGACAGCCACATCCACTATTTTTTCCCTCTGTATCGCCCCTAATTAGGTTAACATTTTGCACTGTAGAGAATACTACTGAGATCAAAATGTTGGCTTTATAAAATTATACAGTGCTCGCTGGTTCACACAAGTACACAGTACTGGCCTAGATATTTTCAGTACCATGGATCCCGTTCCTACCTCTCTCATTTTCCTGCTATATTTCAACATTCCCAAGCACAATGTTACAAAATAGGAACACTGCAATAAATGCAGCCACTCACAAAGCAAAATCTGAATAAATGGGAATGATCACAGTACATGCATTTTGCCTTGTAAGAAATATTTTCTTCTCATATATTATCACTTATGACACTTGCAATACTAGACTATGTGAATGCATACAATATATTTATCCATTGCTAAGGTGTCTGTATAAGAAACCAATCTGTACGACCGAGGTGCCAACTTTATTCAAGTCTCCTGCGAACTGTTAACAGTATAAGAAAACTTATTTTGCCTCACCATAATGCTATTCCACTCAAAAAATTCAATATGCACAACATACAGATGTGTTTTTTTTTTAAAAAAAAAAATCTATTTACTAGGCATAGGAGCAGGTGCCAGACAGTATACATAAGAATGCATGAATAAACACTTCTTAGTTAAAGATCTCTACTCTTTAGTCAAGCTGTATCGTACATACACATAGGCTGTCTAGTTGATAAATAAAAATGGTTTGCTTCATAAAACAGGTTTGATTCTTGTGTTCAGAATCAGAGCAGGTTTAGAAAATTCAAAATATATAATATGAAAAAAGATACCAGTAAAAATGTATCTATTTTGTATGGTAAAGCCTGGCTCTATGAAGTGCTGAATGCACTTAATTCCCATTTTCATCAATGGGACAGTGCCATGAGTACACTTGGGAGCTACATAAGAGGTACCCAGCAACTAAATCACCATAGAGAAATCAGAGCTACAAAATAGTTGTTGTACAGAAAGTGAGAGTATTGGGGGCAAGTGAGAAAAAACAGGCATAAAGCAAGTAACTAGCTACAGATTTTTAGCCAGCTACAATACTATCCTAGACTACAAATTTTGACAGTTTACATTTATCACTTACTTTTTTTTAAAGACATTGACTACAAACTGTAAAAATATACCCTAATTCACGAAAATAATCTATGCCCTGAGAAGTAAAGTTACACACTAAGTAAAAGCCACACGGAAGTATCAGGTTTATACTGACCATATTAACATTTTGAAAGCATAAACTGACTACAAAGAATTTTCTTAGAAGCACAACTTTTTTCCATGTGACTGCAATATTATGCTCTGTCAGAGGAAATAGTTGATGAGTCTATGCAATTTATATAGCTTTAAAAGCTACTTGAGATTTTATTTTACTTGCTCTAGATTTGTTTCTATATGGCCTAGCAGATAAAGCTTTCACTTTTCACCCCGATGTGAGGATTTGGGTTTAGCCTGAGATTGTGAATGAGCCTGATGAATTCCAATTAAGGGTATTATCACAGCATTTTTGGGAGGTAGTCAAAGTTATCTTTACATGTGGCCACCTCCCCATAGCTTCATTACATTCTTTGTTAGTTGGGCTAAAGGACAAGCAGTTCAGAACGAACCATCCTCTGAGTACAATAGGAAAGAGAAGGAAAAGAACACTATAGAGAATACCATGGCTTTCTTTCATTACTAAACTGCATTGTAAGAACATTTTCAAATGATAGAAGTTTTCTTTATGTTTAACATCAAAGCTGACAAGAAAAAACCATCAAATCGAGGAGAAACTAGCCTATATGTCACCCCTCCTCCACATATGTCCCTGTCCCATATTTGGCTTTCACTCCATTGATCTCAAGAGCTCTGTAAAACAGAAGCTCCCGAACTGGGGGAAAGGAGAGCACAAGGTAGTTACCAGGGGAATGTGAGTTGTCAGCTCTGTGAGGCTGAGAGCCCATAGCCCTCAATACATTAAATTACCCCCACTTTTAATTTATAAATGCTGGAGGGCCACACTTAGAAGCTCACTGCATGAAAGGGGTCACCTATTAAAAAAATTTGAAAAGTACACTTCAGAAGATTAATTTAAAACAAAACAAAACAAAAAGTCAGACACAGTATAAAGGACCAAAAAGTTTGTCCAGAGTGTCGATTATGAAACCCTTGTAACCCAAAATAATGATGTTCTGCAGTTGTTGTATTTGGGTCATTTTTAAAATATACCTTCTTAAGGGGTTTCATAGCTAGGTTTGACTGTGTAGACAAGGCCCCTTCAAGACCCCCTTCATTCTTTTTGTCAATATTATATTCAATATTGACAATATTGTCAATATTCAAACACTCAATTTGTCAATATTCAAAGACTCATTAAAAATGACCTACTTTATGGTGTAGTGTAGAAAAGTATTCATTCATAATATTTAAACACAAGGCACTGAAATGCTTAAGCTAATTTCAGTTGAGAAAACAGAATCTGGACTTTTACTGTATCATTTCTTCACTATGCTCTTTTCACTAGTTATACTCACTGAACTGATGATTCAATTTTCCCGTATTAAAATGATAAAAGTTTTTAAGACTAAACATTTCGACAAGAACTGTAGTGAGCCATCACTACAGTCATCTTGAATGTAGCATATGTTTTGCCTTACAGACTACAGCATGAGAGATAAACAATTGCTGATGCAATACAGTAGGGTCTCAAAATTTGTGAACCTAAGGTTTGCGAATTCAAGTATTCATGAGCGGCCGCTTGCGGACACTTCCCTGGGGTATGGCGCACTGGTGGCTGCTGTTTCCCAGGGCTCCGGGTGACTGCCATGTCCCAAGGGGGCCCTAGGCAGGGAGCACCAGCAGCCGCCGCTTCCCCAGGCAGGGAGTGCCGGCAGCCGCCGCTTCCCCAGTTTGAGGCCCCCCCACGTATTTGCAAAATTCAACATTCATGAGGGTTCTCAACATGGAACCCTTGCAAATGTTGAGACCCTACTGTGCTAGGAAATACTGTACCATATGTCATTTTAAAAATGTGATTTTTCATTTTGACCTGATTGAAAATACAATTAACCACTTCTGGAGTTCCAAATGACATTCATTCCTCAAAGCATTCAGTTTATTTCCAGCACAAAGACTTTGCTATTGAACTAGGTGACCATCTGTTCCATATTTGGGACACCAAAAAGGTGTCCTACTTTTTTTTTTTTTTTTTAAAGGGACTAATTGTTCTGTATTTGGGCCCTCCCTGCCACTGACCTTTTCTGCCAGCAGATGTGCAGGCTGGAGAGCAGGTAGGTCACCTCCTTTAGGAAAGCAGCGAGAGTGTGAGTTGCTGCCGTGTCCCTCCCGCTTCCCCAGGGATCCCAGGGGCTGCCACTTCCCCAGGGCTCCCAGGGAGGGCTGGCAGGTGCCACCTCCTTCCTGGCTCACCAGGGTTGGTGGAGCTGGGAAGAGTCGCCCCTCTCCCACATATTTCCTTGTCCCATATTTGGGACAGGGAGATATGGTTGCCCTATGTAGGACTAAGTCAGTGTATGAAAAAGGGTTGTACCAATGTAAATGTCATACAATAAAGCAAAGGACAGAGTTAATGGATACTGAACCTTAAAAAGCACTCATTTTAGTGCTGGATAAAGCCTGATTTATTTCTGTATTACCTTTCAAAAGAATCATAAAAATGAGTGAGTGTTTGGTGCTGCATGGCTGAAGTCAAATGACTCACCCAGCAAAATCCTGATTTAATTATTGAATTAGAATGTTCTGACCTAAGCACAGTAAATGCCAAATACAGCATTACTTAATACTGAGGAGCTGGGCTCAGTAAATTTTATGTTAGCTATTTACCAATGGGTTGAATTCTAAATATTTAACTATTTATTGTATTCCTTCTTCCCCAACTGGAACTGTAAATAAACCAGTTTAATTAAAAAAGTAGTCCTGTTTGTGGGTGGAAGTTCCTGGTTACAGGACATCAAAAAATTCTAAATATGAAGTTGTACTTCCAAGGAATTACATGAGCCTGGGCACTGCTATCTTAAACAAACATTAAAATGAGTATTTCCTTTTCTTTCTTAGCACCACTTTAAATCTTGCACATCTTTAAAAATATATTTTCTTTCCCCTGGTGATGCTGTTGATTAGTTTTTAGATTTCTCTCAGCTTGGAAAAATGGAAGTCAATTTCACTTTTACTTACAGTGTCACTCCTCCCCCTAATGTTGAGTCTTCAATGCTGCAAGGCTTGGGTAATGCAAACTTGCAAGAAATGGTTATTTTATTAACTAACAAATGTTTTCTTTGAAATTTTAAATTAATCATAGAAATATTTTCATCAGATTTATACTTTCGGAGACCTACTGAGCACCTTTAAAGTATGAAAATGTATATAAGTTTTAAAAATGTATTTTTGGACTACAAGGGCCAAAATTTTGTCTTCATACACATATGGTTAATTCCTAGCAATATCAAAAGGAGTTTCACATATACATCAGAGGACACAGTTTGACCCCAGATGTTTATGATGACGGAAGGGCTGTCAAATTTAATATCAGAATATTTCTACTACATAGCTCCAGGGAGCTAACTGAAACTTCATTTTGAAGTCCAATAAACAATTATAATGGATTTCAACTTATATTCTGCCACCCACAGTCCCTCTCCCCAACCAATCCAAAATCTTACAACCGAAAGAGGGAACTCTCCCTCCAAACACACTCAAATAATTTTCTACTTCACAAGGCACAAACTGTCCTCACCTTCCTCCTTCCTCCAATACCTTTCAAAGATTATCTGTTTAATAGACAAGATAAACCTGAAAGACAAAATTAATTACTTTAAATGTAAAGTCAGGATGGACAATATAATCAGTAATAAAACTACAGTGGTAGGTGATTTTATACTTTCTGGGCACCCAGAAGTAATCAAGAACTACATGCAATTTTAAGTGTCTCTATGAACTCTTTGTAGCTACAGAACAGCTCTGAGCATAAGCACCAAGTCATAGGAGGCAGCCATCTCCTCAGTAAAAAATCCAGGAAGAGTTTAAATTTAGAGACCTTGGCAACCATTGTTTAAACCTTTTCTCAAAAGACTGTTAAATTCAACCACATTGATTAAGCCATACAAGAGGTCTGTTCTCCCTTTGACACACAAGAGACACTCCAATGATGGGAGATGCAAATGTAGTTGGGATCACAGTGCCTTTCTGCTGCTTATAGTACTCTAAGCAGCAAGAGGAGCAGCATGACACTGATCATATTGGGGAAGCACTTGGTGCAAAACACAACATACACAAGGACTGTAGCAAAAGATCGCTCCTGAAGCTCTGGATCTTCTCAGCAGGCCTGCTCTATTTGAAACGGGTAAAAATTTGCCTTTAGTTTAAGGCACATTTTATACTGGCACAATGCTTCTACATGAGGGCTTCACACTGGCATGATTCCACTGATCTAGCTACATGGGTGCAGAAGTCCCTCATGCAGATTAAAGCTCTGAGAAAATACCAGTACAAGTATTTACACATACTTGCACTGGCAACCAAAAGGAAAGTCAGGATGAAAACTACCCTGAAACCATATAAACTGTCCATCCAGCACACACACACCTGAGGGACTGGATGGGAAAAAGTCAGTTTACAGAGAAGAAAAATGAAATTGATGCCCTGCTTAGTGAGAGGAAGCAATGCACAAGCATGGAGGGGAAGAGACCCAATGTATTTTTAAACAGTACTCAGAACAGTCAGCATAATTCCTTTTTTACCCCATTATCTAAGATAATGATATGTTCTTAGTTTTTCTATAGCTTTTTAACATACAGTTCAGTGGGCTTTGTAGGACTCTGTAGTGTATGTCATACATTCAGAAATCTGAAGTGTCTAACTCTGGCTTATTGAGGTAAAAATAACAAGTGTGATGTAAAAGAATTCTGTTGACAAATGCTGCATATTTAGCTTTAACCATACTTCTTCACTATCTGTGAGAAACATGGTTTGTTCTCCTGCATCCACCGGTAAGTATTTGACTTCAAAAGGTCAGTTTAGTACGCTTTGATATCAACTATGCGCAATAGATGTGGGAGGCAAATAAAATACCACAGACTATAACAAACAGCACAAATCCAGTATTGTTGTAATATGTCCTTACAAATAATGAAAAGGGGAACTGAATACAGAATCACTGATCTTAGACAGCAATTCAGAAGTATTAACTCTTACTGAAAAAACATGACTCCACCAACTTTGGTTAAGAGTCATTACCAGCATTCATTATGATAGAGAAGAATAATTTGAAAGCTAGTTCACGTTACAATGGCAGAGCCATTTATTTGTTTTCCAGATACTGAATTTGGATCAAAACAATTTTTAAACTGTCTTTTAAAGCCCCATTGGTCATAGGCAATGTTAAGATTAAAAAAGTTTCAGAAGGACAATGGTATGATATGACGTCGCCACAAGTAAAAAATATAAACCGCACATTTTTAAGGGGATTAAAAGTAGACCTACATTTTCATAATAAAAAGTTATGCCAGATTTTTTAATAAATAAAATGAAAGATTACTCTGCATATGAATTTTAGCACTGATCACAACAAAAGGTGAGAAGCATATGGGTAGCAAACACTAGCAATCATGACATGCATTTGTGTTTGATAAGATAATATTGCACTAAAAGAAGAACCCTGAAATTTGTAACTTCCTTAGCTAACCTAGAAAAGTAACTAGCCATTTCCTGTATGCAGTAGCAAACCTGACCTGCTCTGTGTCTCTGCAAGTTGCTAAAATGTTATCAATGAACCTGTATTCCATTTCCAAGCCAGGAGAGTCCTGTGTAGGGGCACGCTTCAGGCGTTTGGTTTCTTGAGTATAGCCTTGTTTGCTTGAATCAGTTAAACCATCAACATCCATGGCTTGAGTCACATGACTGACGGCTGTACTGGGATGTGAATTATTCAAAGTTCCATCACTGCTGTCCAGAGATGTCAACCGTATAGTTGGAAGAGGAAGTCTGTTGTTTAAATGATGCTGAAGGTAGAACACATGCTGTCTTCAAAGGATGATTGGGGAGGAAAAAAAGTCACACAAACAAAAATCAAGCTGCTACCACTACTAAAGATTTTAAAATAATTGAAATTACATTTCTATCTCTCCTCTGAATAAAATTCCCCACAAAAATCAGCTTATTTTGGAAGCATGGAGGAGGGATGACTCCAGTTAAGCAACAAGATATGAAGCCTTTTGCTTCTCTATGACTGATCCCCATTGTAAACAAAAACTACCATTCAACAGCTGGTACTTGACGTATTGGTCAGCTTAGTGCGTAATGTCACTTAATTTCCTTGTGTTGTAAGTATCAGAGCACTACAAGCACGATCACAATTAACAATCTGAGTGACAAGATCAGCAGGCTTCAAGCACTGAGAATTCAGAATTGGTTTCTTAGCCTGGCTGGAGATACATGCTTCCTTTCATTGCCCAGGAAATGTACTATTGCTGCCCATGTTCTACCTGTGCCCATGTTAAATACAGAAGATTTCTGTCTCCAGAGGATTTCTGTTTATCTAGTACAGGGGTCTGCAACCAAAATCACGAGAAGAGCCATTTTTTCAAATTCAGTTACAAAATCAATCCTTCAAGAGCAGCAATACATGTGAATATGGGACAGGCCTTAATAAATAACATAGAACTGTGCTTTTTATCACTCCTATTTTAAGAACAGTAAACAAACAATTATTTGTGCCAGTTAGAAAGTTGCTACCCCCATCCCCAGGCTTTACCCCCCTCCATGCTGCAAAACTGCTCCCCATCACCAGGCTTAACCTTTCTGAGCTGCAACCTCCTGCCCCCAGCTCCTAGGCTTACCCCCTCTGAGCTCCAACCCCTGCTGCCCCCAGGCTTAACTCCTCTGAACCCCAACCTCCATCTCCCTGTTCCCCTGGCTTAACCCCTCTGAGCCCCAACCTCACTCTGCCAACCCCAGGCTTAACTGCAACCTCTCCTCCCACCTCCAGGCTTAACTTCTCTGAGTCCTCCTTGCCCTGGGCTTATCTCACCTCAGTGCACAGTTCTGCTGTGATCGCTACCTCCCCCAACTGCTTCCTGATGCTCGCCACCACCTCCTTCTCGGTGCAGCTCTGGCAGGGGCAGTTTCAGCTGCCCCTCCCTGCAGCTTTCACGCTGGCTTAGATTTCCACCCATGTGGGGCAGCTCCCTGCCCAGCTGGCTTTCCCTTCTGGGGCTCCTGCCCTGCCGTGGCTGACGGCTGAATGGATCTTGCTGCCACTTCTTAAACAACAAAACTAACTTCAGTTCATTCAACGGTGCGCAAATGAATTTAGTTTTTGGTTTAAGCGGTGGCAGGAGCCTCCAGAGCCACACCTTGAGTCAATGTCAGCAGCTCTCTGAGCCACAAGCAATTCCTCAAAACGCTGCAGGTTGCTGACCCCTGATCTAGTAACTTTACACAACTAGAACTGCCTACCGACCTCTGCTACAGGTGTGCACCTGTAACCAACTGATCACCACACAATTGTGTGTTCCACTTTGTGCCCAAGACACAGAGGATACAAATCAATTTCAACTTTCAGCTAGAGATCTCAGTTCCTCCGCTCAAGCAACA
Organism: Carettochelys insculpta; assembly: GCF_033958435.1. Lineage (NCBI taxonomy): Eukaryota > Metazoa > Chordata > Testudines > Carettochelyidae > Carettochelys > Carettochelys insculpta. The sequence goes on along the minus strand of NC_134141.1, from coordinate 25,362,044 downwards.
GAAAGTCATTCTTTCAGGTTACAGGTTCCCAGCTCAAACCTTAATGTCAGGATGGAGACTGTCACAAAAACAAGCAGGGATATGATTCAAGGAAATGTCTACATGTACACAGTAACTTTTTTCAGCAATCTTCCACATTTTCAGCAGAAGATGAATGTGATCTCTTCTAATAGTTGATGGGAAAGACTAAATATTTAGTTTTTAAAAAAATGATTTCAGTGGTCATGACAGGTGACATCAGTAGCAGCAGTGTAAAGACATTGTCCTACTAATGTGCTTCAATCCTGTCTTGTTTTATTTGTGACTTTTGAGTTTTTCAAGTGAAGTGCACTACAGACTGAGATAGAGGACAAAAAAGGAAAACAACAAAAGAAAAGAACAATAATTTTGGTTAGCATTTTGAATTTCTTGGAAAAGTGGCTGTTCTCCTGGGTTTCAAAATGAACAATTTTTCACTGTTCAAATATTGCTATCATTACAATTTTCCACATTTATAAACAAAAAAAAATTAAAATAAATTCTTGAAAGGCCATATCTTCAATTTGGAAAAACCCCACTATGTGACTGTGCTTACCTAACAACAAAGGAAAAGAAAAGCCTCAAAACAAAAAAAAACTTGAACTTTCTAATTAAGTCAAAACTGTCACAAACACATGGATTTCAGTAGGTCCAGGATTTCACCCAGTGTTATCGGAACTTACGCATCACAATGTCAGGGACACTGTTCAAATATTGTTTTGCTACTTTTTGCTCTTATTAGTCCAATCCAGCCAGAACATCTAAGAAAGAGTGATCTGGATTCCACTCCCACTTTTGTAACCAAGAGAATGATTTTCTACATTCTAAGTACAGGGCCAATCAGTCACATCTGTACAAAGGATGCACTGAAGGCAACAGCACTGCACAACTGCTACCAAAGTCAGAATACAGTGATGTGCGAGAAGACTCCTTTTGGCTATTCTGTCCCAGATTTCATTTTTAGGATTGTTAGTTTAAATACAAAAAGACTTTTTTTTTTCCTAGCCTAACAAATTAGATATGGATGTCAATGGAAAGCAATCAGAGTGTCTTCATATTACTTTTACAGTTCCAGATCTGAGCAGAACCAAACTTGATGCCAAGAAAAGGGGCAGTTATTCAAGTAGAGTAGTTATCAGAACCAACTTAGTCAATGTACCTTTCTTACACTTTTTTTCCCCTATCATCTAGTCAGGAACATTTAATATAACAATGGCTGTGCTGACTCAGACCAAAGGTCCATCTAGCCAGTGTCCTGTCTTCCAACAGTGACCAATGCCAGCTGTCCACAGGGAATGAGCAGAACAAGAATCATGAGGTGATCCCTCTCCTGTTACCCGTTCCCAGTTTCTGGCAGAGACTTGGGATACCATCCTGGCTAATACTATTGTTGACCTAATCTCCATGAATTTATCCAGCTCTTTTTTGAACCCTGTTAAGTGCTGATCTTAATAACATCCTCTGGCAAGGAGTTCCACAGGTTTACTGTGCATTGTGTGAAGAAATAATTCCTTTTGTTTGTTTTAAACCTGCTACCTGTTATGTTCATTTGGTGATCCCTAGTTCTTGTGTTATGGGAACAAGTAAATAACTTTTCCTTATTTACTTTCTCCACACCTGTCATGACTTTATAGACCTCTATCATATCCCCTCATAGTTTGAAAAGTCCCAGCCTTTTTAAACTCTCTTCATATGGCAGCCACTCCAAACCCCTAAACATTTTCGTTGCCCTCTTCTGAACTTTTTCCAATGCCAAGATTTTTTTCTGAGATGAGGTGACCCCATCTGCACACGCTATTAAAGATGTGGGCATAGCATGGATTTATACAGCATCAATAAGATATTCTGTCTTATTCACTGTCCCTTTGTTAGTGATTCCTAAAATTCCCCATTTGCTTTTTTAAACTGCTGATGCACAATGAGTGGATGACTATCCAAAAGACGACTAATTTAGTGGAGAAGGCTAATTTATTCCCCATCACTTTGTATGTATATATAGGATTATGCTTTCCAATATGCATTGCTTTGCTTTTATCAACATTAAAATTCATCCACCATTTTGCTGACCAGTCACCTAGTTTTGTGAGATCCTTTTGAAGTTCTTCACAGTCTGCTTTGGACTTAAATATCTTGAGTAGTTTAGTATCATCTGCAAAGTTTGCCTCTTCACTATTGACCCTTTCTCCAGATTGTTCCTGAATATGCTGAATAGGATAGGTGCACTACAGACCCCTGTAGTACTAGTCTTCTCCAGTCTGAAAACTGGCCATTTATTCCTACCTTTCATTTCCTTTCTTTTAACCAGTTATCAATCCATGAGAGGACCGTCCCTCACATCCTATGACTGCTTACTTTACTTAAGAGCCTGTGGTGAGAGATCTTGTCAAAGGCTTTCTGGATATCTATGTTCCCTATATCTACCAGATTTCGATATTGTGCATGTAAACCATCTTTTGTCATATAAACCTAACATCCAGGCTTTCTCCTGAAACTATTCTGTGGAAGGATGTTGATAGCTTATTCCAACAAGGTACTGAATTCATTCAGTCAAGTATTGTATTTAATAGCTCTGATGCGTGTGGAAGTCAAAAACCAAAAGCTTAGCATATGTCAGGAAAAAAGTCTTTACTAAGAAAGGCGTGTCTTTAATAATCAGAGTTACAATTTCCCCTTTGACTTCAATTTCAAAGCAACTAAATCATTCAAAGAGATGTTTTATTTGACAAGTCCTCTTACCTGTGACACCACAGTGTTTCATGTCCAGGGAAGGTATCAATAAGATCAGTGCAGAGCTCCAACTCTTCCTCTAGAAGATGGGGAAGATCTACCCTTTCTTCTTCTGTACAAGCAGCTTCAGACACTTCATTTTTTTCATCCTTTGTAAGACTGGGGGTTTGCTCATTTACCAAGTGATTTGGCAACAGTATAGAATTATCAGTCACAGTTCTGCCAATCAAGGATGTTATTAAGAACTTGCGGTAGTGGAATCCACTATGGTCTGAAACATGCATGGACACCCAATGTTTAGTGGAAGAAAGTTCATCAAGGAGAATCTGAAAACAAGAATTAGTGAAATTAACTAATTCATATAAATACGACGATTACCAAGATTGTTTTCTGTATGAATGTATTCAGCCCACAATCCTTCCTTTAAGCTTGCCACCATCTCTGTCACCACCACCACCAGTTTTTTCTATAGAGAAAATGTTTAAAAGAACAATGCTAAAAATGAAAGCTTCTATTTAAACAAAAACACCTTCCCCAAATTATCCCTTTATACAGATTTTCCAATTTAGAATACTTAGAATAGGCAAAAGAACATTTTTTAAAATGAACACTGTTACATAAAAGATAATCCTGTATTTATAGACCAGACTTCTGAATCTTGGAACTAAAGGTCTGTCTACACTACACAGCTTTTAGTGACAAGGCTGTGTCAACACAGCCCCGTCGCTAAACGTCAGTGTGCATGAATGTTGCATGTTGGCACTTTCGCAGACAAAAATATTTCTACCCCGCAAATGAGCAACTTTTCCTTTCTTGGCAGCAGAGTACTCCTGCTGACAAAGCAGTGTTCACATTTGTACTTGCCATGGCAAAACCGTCATTTATGGGTGTGTGTGTGTGTGTGTGTGTGTGTGTGTGTGTGTGTGTGTGTGTGTGTGTGTGTGTGTGTGTGTGTGTGTGTGTGTGTGTGTGTGTGTGTGTTTAAACACCCATGAATATCAAAAATTTTACTGATCAAGTACAAGTGTTAAGACTTGCTTATTTACCATCTACCACAAAAGCATTTGTAATTTTTCCATTCTTTACAAAGGAAAGATTCTCAGAGATCTTCAAAAGGTAGGAGTGGGCAATAACTTTTGATGGGATGGTCCACTCCAAGAATTTGGTAAGTCATCAAGGGCAGCAGTCTTCCATGATATTAAAGGAGGAGATACAGGGTCTGGGCTGGAGCTGTGTGCAGAAGGCAGCTGGAGACAGGGAAATGGGGTGAAGGAGGGGGTGTGGGGTCTGCCAGGAAATCTGGATGACAGTGGGAGGGGGTTGTGACCTGGTGGCAGGGGATTGGTTGAAGGAGAGGGTGAAGGGTTCAGAAGAGGATATGGGTCTGGGTGCAGGAGAGGATTCTGACCTGGAGGAGGAATGTAGAAGAGGAAGGAGTTGCAACCTGGGGCAGAGTTTCAGAGGTTTGGGGTGCAATCTGGGGCTTAGGATGATGGGTCTGCAAGGGGATACGGGTGCAGGAGTAGGAGGGCAGAGGGTTTGGGTTGTGATCTGGGGTGCCGGGTGTAGGTCTGGCCAGGAGAAGTCCACCTCGATGACTCCCAGCCAGGAGCCCAGTAGGACCCACATGCAGACTCCCGGCTTTCCATGCCCCTGCAAACCACATAAGGCGGCCAGCTGCGGGAGCTATGTGGATTTATTAATTTTCATAAGTGCACTCAAAAACAAAATAATGGACTACTTCAGCATCTCTAAGTCACTCAGCCCTATGTCTTGTTCAGCCAATCAACATAGCAAACAAGTTTGTTTACTTTTGCCTGCTTCTTGTTTATTTTTGCACAGCACTGTTGTAAATAACTTGCAACACCAGCTACATGTCACATACCCTCACCATTCACATGCCCTGTCATGCTTTGATGTGTAGACTCAAATTTTACATTTGTTTTGTTTTTGAGGGGAGTTGAGTTAAAAAAACTTAATTCTACATTTTAAGTTGTACTTTTCCAATAGAGTGTACTACAGTACTACTACTATGAGGTGAAACAGAATCATTAGCTCATTTTGAATTACTTTTTGTAGTGCCAATATTTGTAATATAAGAGCGTTGGATGTGTCTGTTAGGCATAATGAGAGTTCACTGCACTAGTCATTCTGCCTAAATCAAAATCTCTCCCTCTTCTTCCAGCTGTGACTATTAAACATTGCTCCTCCGAAGAAAAATCTGTACATATCATGTGCTAATTCTATATATGTTGTACAGTATGACTGTCTACATACTAGTGGGTTTTATCCTGTCTGGTTTTCTATGTTGTACTTTTCATCAGAGGATCTCAATGTACTTTCTAAATTCTTGATACAAAACAACCTAGACATTCTCATTTTACAGAGCAGTAAACTGAAGCATTGCAAGATTAAATAAGCTGACCACAGTCACACAGGAAAACCTGTGGCAGAGTCAAGAATAGAAGCTGAACTACCAGAACTCCTGACTCCCAGTCCTATGCTTTACTCTCACGACAATCCTCCCTTTCTCTAGCAGATATCTGAAGTTTTAAAGATTTTTAACTAACCACAATGGCAATCTTAAAACTGGGATGTAAAATCCCTTTTGAATGAGGTAATTGGTTAAATACTAGGTTTAACTAGCTAACTGACTAAATTAGTGGGGCACCCTGCTATGAACATGCTTGGGGCAGGCTGGAGCATGCCCACCTGCAGTGTGCTGGGGACTTGGGCTGCTCCAGCCCACAGTGCTGATGTGAGTTGGGGCACTCCAGCACAGCTGGAGCAGTCCCCAACTGCAGTGGCCCAGCCTGGGTACACCAAGGTCAGCAGCACTTCAGCTGGGCCAGAGCAGCCCGTCTGTGGCGGGGGGTCCCACTTCCTCCCTGGACCACTGCAGACAGGAGCTGCTCTGGAGTGCCCCCGCTCATGGCAGCCTCACAGGGCTGGAGCAACCCCTGCTTTTTTTTTTTAAAAAACAAAAGAAAGTATTTTCCCTACCTAGAAAATCCACTGCCTCTATGGACTTCATAGATTCCACATAAGTGGAAGATGCTTGCTGTTTAGGAAGGAATTGGTACCCAAGCACTAATGAAGGTCAAACAATCTACTCTGTTACCACCTAATTGTCTACAAAAGCCCAAGATTATATTTAATCTGATCTCCAAATAAGACAACTGTGCTTAAGGGTAGAATATTCAGGATTTAGAAAACATATAATTAAAATCCCAACAACTTTCTAAGACAGTTTATAGTATTGTGAAATATTCTAATAGAGATTTTGGGCCAAATTTTTTAAAAGGAGCCTCAACTCCAATGAAAAATTGCAGGTGCTTGTTGTTGTGGAGTTAAAAAAGACAATATGAAGTGTTCTAATATTTGGTCATGATCAGGCAGGTTTACATTTAACTATAATTGGCATTACACACATTCAACTGACCAAAAGTACACAATTAGAGAGAAAAAGCTACACCTATAGTCTTTTATATTTCTGGGAAAAAAAAAACATGTCCCCCTTTCCCCATTTGTCCTGTTTTTCACTGAATCTTCTCAATGTGTTCATGAACAAATTCACCAAATTGAAAATGTCTTTTTAAAAATAATTCTGTGTATTTACTTCCTCTAGATTTCCATCCTCACTTGTTTGCCCTGTAAGTTGAACAGCCCTCCTAGTTCCCATGGACACACTTATGCAGCATGATAATGATGCTTCTGAAGTGCTGCATCAACAATTGTTGCAAAGGATTCTGGGATCAGCATGAAATCTTTTCTCAGGATTAAAAGGAGACCAGTAGGGAAACTGGGCTGGCTGCCAAGTTGGATGGAAATCAAAGGGAATAGTGAGCTTCATAACATAACCCTAAAAACAAAAAATAAAAAAAAAACTTAAGCTGAGCGTGTAACATTTCTTTCATGGCCATAATTATTTGTGAACTGCCACTGCTCAGTGCAATTCACATACTTGTACACAAAGGAAACACACTAGATAAATTCTAAATCCAAGGAGAGCTACTTGTTTCAAGCTGAAGCCTTCCTCTTTACCTATTTTTATAGTCTGCACCCATAGGGACCACAGCTGCAAAAGCCCTTGAAGTTGTGTCCTATCTTTCAAACAACTGCTACGAATTAAAGGGGAGAATTGGTGTTTGCCATGTAAGGGCACTGAAATTTTAAAATATAAAATATAGACATAAAAATACAGCCACCAAAGGCTTGTCTGAGAGTCCTGAAGTCTACACACCCACCTTTTATTTGAGAGTTAGATGAGAGAGCTTCTAGACTGTTTGACTACCTCACACATTTCAGGTTATTATGGAATATGTACAGCTCTTTAAAAATGTTCTTAGGTGACAATCTAAAACAGGAAAAAGTATAAGCAAAATGACCTCCCAGGCTGCCAGTGATAGCCCAAGAACAGATATTGCGGTTTTAGATACTCAGCACTCTCCCTTCAAAAAAAACAAAACAAACCACAGATGAGGTTAGGGTAGTGAAAGAATGTAGAGTCCTGGGAGATTAGAGCATCCACATAATAAAGGCATTGAATGCACCTCAGAGCCAAGAAATCACAGTGTAAAAGTAATTAGATATTTGTCCTTTTTTTAGAACATGTCAACAATTTCATCTTCATGCAGCCTTGAATGCATTCCATTTTTGGATGAACTATATGAACATGCTTGAGATGCAAGTAGAAGATTTTCACAAGACATCACTGCTGAAGTTAATAAGGCATATTTAAGGTCAGTTACTCAGTACTACCTGTTTGATGTAATGTCCTTGTATCTCATGAAAATGCTTATGAGTATCACTTTTCTGTTTCTAACTTGCCTGGTCTCTTTATTTTATAATGTGTATATATATATATATATATATATACACATATACATACATACACACACAATTGGGGATACACATATCCTGGAACTGAAAGGGACCTTAGGAGATCATTTAGTCCAGTCCCCTACCGTCTTGGCAGGACCAAGTACCATCCTTGACATCTATTTGCCCCAGTCCCTAAAAGGCCCCCTCAAGGACTGAACTCACAACCCTGGGTTTAGCAGGCCAATGCTCAAACCACTGAGTTATCCCTCCCTCCACTCCTCATATACTAGTCCTCTATACACATTTTGACATTACAAAATGACATGAAATAACACTAGTAGCAAAACAAAAAAGAGGAATATTACACTATTGCAATGACACCTGCTGCACAGTAGCTTTTTCTCTAATGGGCTCTTACAGCTTATACCAGCAGAGAATTTATACTCTATCCTCTGCTTCCTCTCCCAGATATCCATCTACTCTCTATCAATTAAGCACCAGCAGATGGTGGTGGATGCAAGTTACACTGTTAAGAATATAGCACAGCAACAGAACAAATGCTTAGCCTTGACTGCTTCTCCTAAAGCGCTAATTGTGTAAATCAGTTTGACAACACTAAGACAATTATTTTATCTCTCTGTGCTTTATGATTATCCAGATTTAAATTCTGCTTAAACATTGTATTGTACCTTGACATCCAGCTTTCCCAAATGCTGTAAAATCCAAATACGATGGGACCAGGCATTGTAGTTGCTTGGATATCTCCCAGCAGCTTCACAGCAGACGTCCATTTCTTCCTGTACTAATCGTTGAATCCTTTCTACAGGCACAGTTCCCAAGTTCCCTTTAGTTACAAGAGTTGGCAGGGAGTTTTCCTGAATAAGTTGCTGCAGCACCCATCGTCTGGTTAAATGGCATAGAGTGTTAGCAATGCAAAAGCAGTTTTAAAAGAAAAAAATTGTTTTCTCCCTTATTTCATTATCTAAACTAGATTGACCAATGTATGCAGAGTTTCCTATCATCTCAACTTGGAGTAAACTGGATACCAGGGAAACAGACAGACTTTGGAGCTAATAAGTTACAAAGTCTTCTGTTAATGAACACATTTAAACAACATCTAACTTTAGCACCCCTTGTTTAGTTATTTACAGTTATTGGTCATATCTAGTAGTAAGAATTTGAGGAAATCAATAAAAAAGTTACCAAAAAAACCTGAATATAACAAATTTGAAAAAGGAGTATTTAAATAAGATCATGAATTCCCTTTTGACAAGACATCCAGCATGTTAAAGTGAAGTTTTATGATGAAAAAGATGTAAAAATACCTTCTTACTAAACAGATCTGCACCCTGTATGGATTAAGTCTTATCTGCTGACTTTAGTCACAAAAGAAAAAAGACATTATTGATTTTTACTTTTGTTAGCCCTACAGAGTCAGTTCAGGACCCACAGGTTTTAATAACTGAGACCAAAAAAAAAATTACACCATTTGGTCCATTCTGTGTTGGCTTACTTTAATTATTCTACCAATGTCATTCAGTATGCTTGAAGAAAGGTGAATTTTTTCTTTAATAAAGCTTTAAAGTGAAAAAGTCTGGAACAATGTTCCCTCCAATTTTATCATTCATGGGCAAAATAAACTATGTTGTGTGCAAGATGACATGTGAAGATATGCACCACTTATAGAAACATATGCTGCTGGGTGCTCTGGCAATCAGCTGGGTGGCACCTGAATCTTTCCTGGGTGGCCACTGAAAAGCTCACCGTGCGGTGAACATTCATCCAGAGTCTCTCTGCCAACTTTTGTTATTTTACACTCTCACATTCCCCCATGTGTTCTCCTTTTTTGTGGGGGAGTCTGTTTTCCTGATTAGCGTGTGCAAGATCCACATCAACAACAAAGGAAAAGTTTCTGACCAAATACTGCACAGAAAAAACATTAAAACAAAAATATATAAATATATTTAAGTAATCTCACCTATTTGAAAACAAGAATAGATAAACTTCTGAGAGGGAAATTTAAGTTGACTGTATGTCTAATCTGAGATCAAAACCACTGTATTTGTAAATTTGCTTCTGATAGTCATTGTAGCTAAAGAACGGCAACAAATTAAATCACAGTCTTTGATTACTTCACTTAAAAGAGGGATACATGTCACAAATGTAGCAACTTTGAAGATATGTGGAAGGGTTTTGGAGGTTTTTTTTTTTAAACCCAAAACCTGATACCAAACATGATTCTTTTTTAAAAAGTTTCTGGTCAAAACCATCAATTGCCAAAATGCAAGACTGGGGTGTTGTGATGACAAAGACCCAAAATGAGAGAGATTAAAATGTTTATATGCAGGAAAGTTAAATAATGACAGAGACATTCCTTTTGTTATAAAGCATAAGCTAAGTAACTTCTGATTCTCTATTTCCATGTAAATTTTTAACATTAAATGTGAAAGGCAAACATGAGTCAAAGAACACCTGACTTTTCTGTACATCTTAAAAATGCCCCTCACGATTTCAGGTGCACTGTACATTACATGGTGCAGTTTATAGTCCAACATTGTGTAACCTCAAAAAGTTTGATGCAGCTAAAACTAAACATGGCACTTGCAAGTTATTTCTTTCCTTTCCATCACATCTGCTGAGCATTTCATTCTACATAACGTAGTTACATGAAGCAAATAGTGTGAATGTGGCAAAAGTAGTGAAAAAAAGTTGCAGGGTTAGAAAATTAAAAAAAAGCATAATGATAATTATATTATTCAATTCTGGTGCCACATCAACATGATTAAGGCAAATGAGCAGGAAAAAGACATGGGTACCTATATGTGTATAACTAAGATTGGCAGAATTCAAGTTTTTTCTAATTCAACAATCTGTATTAATTTTTACTCTTGAAGATTTGCTTTTCATTTTTGTTAACAGCTATGATGGGTAGGTTTAGGGTAGTAGTGATGCTGGGGGTGCAGGGCACACCCTGTACAGCCGAGGAGCCCAAGAAACCACAGTACATGCTGGGGAGGCTGAGGTTACCCTGGCCCAGTGGAGCAGAGACCCTTGCCCAGGACAGAAAGGAGGAGGAAGATCCTCCAGTCAGAGAGGAACATACCCTGCTGCTGAACAGTGTCCGCCTGTGGATGGGTCTGACACTTCTGGATAGTGAGTAAATGCATGGGGCTATGACAACAGAATTGCAGAGGATTCCCCGCATAGCCTCAGGGCCAGTGACACTGGATCCCTAAAGGCACAAGATATGGAAAAGGACAGGGATCTGGTGGGCTGTAGACCCCTAGGCCATGCTGTAAGAAGAGGAGAGGATGGAGAGATTGTCTCTGGCTGTAGAGGAGGCCACATCACTGCTGAATGGCTTAGGCTCAGGGACAGCTTCCATAGCCAGCAACTATAACAATTTCCTGTCAGTCTGGCCAAGTCTCTGCTCTGTTGGGCCAAGACCACAGCATTTCCCTTGCATGTACCAGCAGGCATCAGCTGTCACCAGCCCTTCTCAGAAGCAGGAGCATGGGAGCCAGCCTGAGGTATCTGGCACAGTTGATTGAGCACTGGTTTGCCTTTTTAGAAAAATACATTTTATTTCTCATTGGTTAGTGAAAGAGACACTCCAATTGCATAATCTTATGGTGAAAATATAGGGATGAGAAAAATGTCAAAATACAGTAATGGGATAACCTATTTAATTACAATTACAAACATTTAATTTCTAACGAATTCTCATTGTCTGGCAGGGCTATAAGATAAACAAGTTAATGGCAATTTTTTTTCAATAAAGTAAAATATGCATAACCTAGCATTAATCTGATGGCAAGTTTCAAGCACTCAAACTGGGAATACAAAAAGAAAAAATGCATACAACTATAGTTATATTAAAAGATGTGTTTAACATGCAGATACATATTTGATTTGAATGCTAAGCCCTACATAGAGTTGACAGGATTCTTTAAAAAAAATCAAAGAAAAGAATTTCACACTTTGTAGTTTGGAAATCTGCCGTTTCCAGATGCTTGCCTCCACCCACCAATATACCCTCCCCAAACACAAGCAGAAATAGGAAAATACATTAAGTGGGAGCGGGGGAAAAGGAAGAGAAGAAAAAAAAAACCTGTGAATCCATGTTTCGGGACTTTTTGGAAACTTAGTTAATGCCAGTTTTCCAAGATGTAAATCCTTAACTGGACTTAAAGTGCCAGATAATATTAGTTCTTTCCTGTGAAAGAAAAAAAAATTTCCTTTAAGGGTGTATGTTATTTTCTCTGAAACATAATATAACCAACTATGCTACTCAGAATATAAACTTGAAAAATTACAATTCAATTCTTACAACTGAAGAATTACAATTACAACAATTGAGGGAACAATTTTATTGTAACCAGATAAGGGGGTTTCAAAGTAAAATATCCACGTTCTATATTTTAAATTGGACAAACCGTGGTTAAAAGATAAGAAACAAACAGTAGGAATGGTTAGTTTTCAGAGTGGAAGAGGCAAATTGGGATCATCCAAGCACTGGGACTTGTGTGCTGAACATATTTATAAATTATCTGGAAAAATGGTTTAAGGGTGAGATAGCAAAGTTTGATGATGATACAATATTACTTAAGACAGGTAAGTCCAAAGCTGACATCAGAGAGTTAAAGGGCTCTCACAAAACTGGGTGACTGGGCAGCAAAATAATACAAGTTGAACCTCTCTAGTCCAGTACCCTGGGATCTTGACCGGTGCTGAACCAGAGAATTTGCTGAACCATGGGAGGTCAATATTGTCTCTCAGCATTACCAATAATTCCACTGTTTACTATTTAGGGGTTGGAAAAAAACAAACAAAAACCACTATCAAAAGCCATTATAGGTGGACACTCAGCTAACTAAAATCACAACATGCTGGATAACAGATGTTGCTGACAATTCAATGTTTGTAAGTGCAAAGTAAGGCATACTGAAAAGCAATCTCAACTATAAGTCCAAAATGCCAGGATCTAAATTAACTGTTACCAGCCAAGACAGAGCTAGGAATTATTGTGGACAGTTCTATAAAAACATCACTGTGCAATAGCAGTCAAAAATAAGAAACAGTTGAGAGTGTGTAATGGCTTTTATCAATCCCACACTAACTCAGCATGAGCTAACGCTGCTCTCCTAGCTCTAGTTCAGCGATGGGCAACCTAGGCTACTGAATGGGCCCGCATGAATGGCCCTCCATCTCAGTGGGCTACAAGATTGTCATAACCACATGGCCTCCCAGAATGGGGTAGTTTTGTTAACTGCACTTTTTTACCTAGAATTTGTGGGATGTGTCCACTGAACCCTAGCAGCACTTTGATTAGATGCTGGGGGAGCACATGGCTCACACAGTCAATGTTGTGGGCAATCAGCATGCACCTCATTTCATGTGTGTGTCACTTTAGTAATCCTACTAGTATGAAGAAAACTATGTGGAGAGAAACCAGAAGAAACTGGCAACCCTGTGTGTGGACAACAACAAACAAAATATCTCGTAGGCCACAAACAGAATCCAATGGACCACTTGCAGCCCATGTGCTGCAGGCTGCCTGCCACTGCTCTAGCTGGAGGCCAGGTACAAAATCCTGTAGAGCAGCTCAGTCTGGACTGACCTTTGACCAGAATGCAAGTGCCATGTTAGTTCCTGGAGAAGGACTGTCTACATATTCTGTCACCAAAACACCAGCCTGGGACACCACTGAGAGGAAGAGATGGAGAACCCAGAGACAGTGAGACACAGAGTCAGGTAGGAAGTACCCAGGAAAGTTTTTCAGGGAAGGGTAGCAGTACTGGAACGACAAGGCTAAAAGCATCAGAGAGAAAGTTGTGCTAGGCTATATACTATCAAAACAGAAAAGCAGTCAAGTAGCACTTTAAAGACTAACAAAATAATTTATTAGGTGATGAGCTTTCGTGGGACAGACCCACTTCTTCAGACCATAGCCATATCAGAACAGACTCAATATTTAAGGCACAGAGAACCAAAAATAGTAATCAAGGCTGACAAATCAGAAAAAAAATCATCAAGGTGAGCAAATCAGAGAGTAGAGGTGTAGAAGGGGTGGGGAGTCAAGAATTAGATTAAGCCAAGTATGCAAAAGAGCCCCTATAATGACCCAGAAAATTCCCATCCCAGTTCAAACCACATGTTAAATGTGTCAAATTTGAATATAAAAGAGAGTTCAGCAGCCTCTCTTTCCAGACTGTGTGAAAATTCCTCTTCAGTAAGATGCAAACTTTTAAGTCATTAACAGAATGGCCCACTCCATTAAAATACTGGCTGGCAGGTTTGTGGATCAGGAGTGTTTTTATGTCTGTTTTGTGCCCACTAACTCTTTGTCTGAGAGAGTTTGAAGTCTGTCCAATATACAAAGCATCTGGGCATTGTTGGCACATGATGGCATATATGATGTCAGCTGAGGAACATGAGAATGTGCCCCTGATTCTGTAAATAACCTAGTTAGGTCCAGTGATGCTATCCCCAGAACAGATATGTGGACAAAGCTGGCAGCGGGCTTTGTTGCAAGGAAAAGTTCCAGGTCTGGTGTTCCTGTGGTATAGACTGTGGTTGTGGGTGAGAATCCTCATAAGGTTGGGAGGTTGTCTGTAGGAGAGAACAGGCCTGTCACCTGGAGTGTGGCATCCTGATTAAGGATAGTTTGTAGGTCTTTAATAACGTGTTGCAGTGGTTTGAGTTGGGGGATACAGGTAATGATCTGTGGTGTTCTGTTCTCGGCTTTTTTGGGCCTATCTTGGAGTAGCTGGTCTCTGGGTATTTGTCTAGCCCTGCTGATTTGTTTTTTCATTTCTCCTGGTGGGTAATTCAGGTTTATGAATATTTGGTAAAGATCTTGTAGTTTTCAGTCTCTGTCAGTAGGATCAGAGCAAATGCGATTGTATCTAAGGGCTTGACTGTGAACAATGGATCTGGTTGTGTGTACAGAATGGAAGCTAGAAGCGTGTAGGTAAGTATAGCGATCAGTGGGTTTCCGGTAGAGTGTGGTATCGATCAGGCCATCCTTGATTTGTACCGTCGTGTCTAGAAAACATCTCTCTCATGTGGAGTAATCAAGGTATAAGCTGATGGCGGGGTGCAGACTGTTAAAGTCTCTGTGGAGTCTCTATACCATGGGTCCAAATCATAAAGACGTCATCAATGTATCTTAAGTAGAGATGGAGTAATAGGGGACAAGAGCTGAGAAACTGTTGTTCCAGCTCAGCCATAAATACATTAGCATATTGTGGGGCCATGCGGGTGCCCACAGCAGTTCCACTAATCTGAAGGTATAAATTGTCCCCAGATCAGAAATAATTGTGGATGAGAACAAAGTTACAGAGGTCAGACACCAGACTGGCTGTGGTGACATCAGGGATGGTATTCCTGATAGCTTGTAATCCATCTTCGTGTGGAATATTAGTGTACAGAGCCTCTACATCCATAGCGGCAAGCATGGTGTTGTCAGGATCTTTTCTGATGTTTTGTAATTTCCTCAGGAAGTCAGTGGTATCTCAGAGATATCTGGGAGTGTTGGTGGCATAGGGTTTGAGGAGGGAGTCCACATAACTGGATAGTCCGGTGGTAAGGGTGCCAATACCCGAAATGATACGGGGTCCGGGGTTCCCAGGTTTGGGGATTTTGGGAAGTAAACAGAATAATCCAGGTTGGGGCTCAGATGGTGTGTCTGAGTGAATAAGGTCCCGAGTAGCAGAAGGGAGTTCCTTAAGTAGTAGTTGTAATTTCTTTTGTAATTTCTTTCTTTTTGAATTTCTTTTGGAATCCCAAGTGGGATCAGAGGAGAGAGGTCTGCAAAATGTGGTGTTGGAGAGTTGTCTGGCTGCCTCCTGTTCATAGTGTGACTTATTCATGATGACAACAGCACCCCCTTTGTCATTTTGGTGGGTGCCCCAGTGAGATGGTGGCAGGCTACCCAGACACTAACAGGCACCAGTGAGGGACTTGGATGAGAGTGCAGGTCTGGGTCCCTCTACAGTGACACCCTACCCCCACCCCGCCCCAAGGTGGCCTGGCACCCCCTGCTACCACCCTTCCCTGAGTGAGAAAGGGCTTGGTCACAGACTCTGGCTGCCAGGCTATGACTGTGGCAAAGACCCATACTGCTGAGGCACCTGGTGCAGAGCCCAATCACAGAGCCACAGAGTACAAAGCTCCTGCCCAAGGGTGAAGGGTATACCAACCCTGCGACAGTAAAGATCATAAAGTCACTATATAAACCCATGCTACGCCCACACTTTGAGTACACTTTGGTCTGAAGAAGTGGGTCTGTCCCACGAAAGCTCACCTAATAAATTATTTGGTAGTCTTTGAAGTGCTACTTGACTGCTTTTTGTTTTGATAGTATATAGACTAGCACGGCTCCCTCTCTGTTACATTGAGTACTGTGTGCAGTTGTGGTAACTCCATCTCAAAAGAGGTATCAGGATTGAAAAAGGTGCAGAGAAAGACAATGCAAATGTTTGATTTATAGAACAACTTCCATACATGGAGAGATTAAAGAGACTGGAAAAACAATGAAGTAGGATATGACTGAAATCTATAAAATCATGAATGGCTTGGAAAAAGCGAATAAGGAAGTGTTATTTACCCCTTACATACCACAATAGGGAGCAGATTTAAAGTAAAGCAAGAAAGTACTATTTCACCCACTGAACAGAAAATTGTTCAGTTCACTGCCAGGGGATGTTGTGAAGGGCACAAGGATAAATGGATTAAAAAACAAATGGAGATAAGTCCATGTAGGAAATGTACTTCAGTGATTACAAAGCAAAATGGTAATGCACAATCACATGCTTTGGGTGTTCCTAACACTATGATTGTCAGAAACTGGGACTGGATGACAGCGGATGGACTACTTGATAACTACCTTGTAGTGTTCAGTCCTTCTGAAGCTTCTGACAATGCCTGTTGTCAGAAGGTGGAATATAGGTCTAAATGGACCATTTGTCTGACCCCATAATGCAGAATTTTATGTTCTTATATACAATAAAATTCCTTTAATCCAGCCTCTGATGATTAGGAAATCCCAATGGTCCAGCATCTGACAAAAACAGACCCATTTAGAGATAATTTAGCAAAATTTGATGGTCTGACATACAGTAGTCCCCCAAGATACATGGAGGGCTTGTGTGATGGGTTGGGCAGTGGAAGTGGGGTAGGGAGGTTAAGCCTAGGGTGGGTTAGGGTATAGGTGGGATGGGGAGGGTGGAGCTGAGCTGGAGCGTGTAGGGGTTGGAGGCGGGGCATGCAAAGATGGTGAAGAAGTGGGAGGAGCATGGGGGTGGTGACGAAGCTACATTAGCGCAGTGGGTGGTAAAGAAGCTGGGGACATGCTGGGGTGGTGAACTGCACCTGGGTGCAGGCTTGGTGAACCTGCAGGAGCGCAGGGGTGGTGAGCTGCAACGGGGGGTGGGTTTTGAACAGGGGGGTTATGGTGATGTCGAACAGTCTAGACAATTTGGTAATCCGGCACCTGTCCAGTCTCAGACATGCCGGATTAAAGGAATTTTACTGTACTTCCATTTAAAAAAGGGTTTAATTATTGCTGCAGCAGTACAGATACCAAGAATATTACTTACAGCAACACCTGAGAAGTTTACAAATGGTGCTACTGAATGAGTTCAAAAGTGTTTTTTCTGTTTAAAAGCCCTATCAATTTTATCATTTAAAGGATACCCAAAGATACATGTTCTGTGTAAGCTGAATGCTTGGGTGGCCACCAGGGAGAGATTCAGGAACAGCCCATCTGAATAGCAGAATGCTCACAGCTGTCTGTTGCTGGCAGCATGTGTTTTTGTTGGTGGCACATATCTACATATGCCTTGGTACACATAAAATTTATTCTGCCCATGGATTGAAAAAAAAAATAGAGGAAATATTGACTATGACTGCCACATTTTCCTTTTCTTTAACCAACGACACTTCAAAAATCCACACACAGCACCACCTGAATAATTACATTATAGGCCTGAAAAAATACTTGCTTTATCTGGGGCTGATAGCTGCTCACCACAAATGCAGTTTTAATTGACTGATCTATTTTTCCTATTGCAATAAACCAATGGAACTGAGAAAACCTCCATGTCTAAACATTTAAAACCACCCATTTCTAAAGCTGTAATGGCTTGTTTATAGCCTTCAAATTATTATTTAAAGCTGCCCGGTGTGTGTATGTGGGGGGTAAGTGGGGGAGGGGTTTTGAAAGAATATGAATAGATTAGCTACAAAGGAAAACAGAAAGGAAAAGATTTTAAACGTTTTCTCAGTACATCTTAATATCAGTATAGATGTTATGATGTTAAATCCCATTTAAAACAAAGCTTATGCTGGACTCAGACTTCACGCAGCTGGCCAAGCTCTCTGTGATGTCATATGCTGAGTGCAACGTACCTTACATTCCATGCAGTGGTGAAGTCTGGGTTTAGTAGTAGCAGCGTGCAGGTGATATCGATCAATTCTAAAAGATTTAAAAAAAAGTCCAATGATTAAAAGTGGTAAAATGTCAATCCTTCTTCCCTCTTTATGGTCCATACTTCCTCTAAACCTCTTTTCTATGACTTGTTCTTATTGCAAGGCACCCCTGGAAAATATTGCTGAGTTCAAGAGCAGAGAAAGAGGTAGCTCAAACGGGGAGGATGGCGTGTAGTTGATTTAGTTTCTTCTTCCATGTTATAAAGTAAGTCCCACCTTCTGGGTACGTGTGTATCTACAAATGCTACTATTATGACTTGCAAGTTTGGCACTCCAGCCCCTAGAAAACTCATTAAAAAAGGCAATATTCTTAAACGATTGGATAGCTCAAACAGTTGAGATTGTATGGGATCTCTGAGCACACTGATCCACTTGAGAGATTAATCTTGGAATACACTGTGTGACAAACATACCCAGGGTTCTTACACTTGTTGAAAAATGGTGGATTGAGCGTTTAACATTCAAAACTACAACAACTATCTCCTTGGAAAGCATAACTATGAAGCTATGTCTACACATGGAAGGGACATGTAAATGAAGTGGGTCTAAATGCTAATGAGGTGCTGATATGAATATTCAGTGCCTGATTTGCATAATGGCAGCCACCTGGCGTATAGGAAGCATTGCTTTTGAATTGCAAACTAGCCGTGTCAGGAAACCCCAATTTCAAAAGCACCCTTCTTCCTCCAAAAAATTTCGAACTGTTGCGTTTATATACCCCCTCTGAAAGGTAGGGTAGTGCAGATGCAGCCCAATAGTCTCAGAACTCTCAAATTGCTATCTGCAGCTCATATAACTGTTCTATGTGGCACATTTTTACCTGTAACAAAATAATTACTTCAAAAGTTGGACCTATGTAAGGGAGGAAAAAACCCTCAAAAGCAGCTATGGATTAGGAACAGAGAATATCACAAATTAACTTAGGAAGTTGCACAAGTATGTAACAGAAAATACCTTCAAATGATAAGTATGCTACTTATCCAAAGATTGAAATACTACGACTAAACATGAAATAATCAATAAACAGATATTAGGAATCTTAATGGTTAACCAGCTAACTGGTAAGCCTTACCATAAACGGCTGAGGTATACCAGTTATGGTTAACCAACAGGGGCTTGTGTAGCTCCCCACTTGCTTAAACAAACAGCATTTCACATTCCTAACAGACATATCCCATACATGTTTGCCTACTCCCCTTTAGACACTGCAGACTGTAGATTTCTAGACATAACAATGCAATAATTGGAGGGAGATGTGTGGTTCGCTGACAAATGGAAGTTATTACATTCTATCCTTGCCTTGCCCTCCTGTATTTTGCAGCATTAATCAAATATTTTGATACCAAGTTAAAAAGTTTACCATTATGTGAAGCCTCACATAAAGTAGTGATAATTCTTAATGTCTCAGGTTTGATTATTTAACTCTTGCTTCCAAGTCTCACAAAATCAAGTCAAATAATATTCCACAGCACTACAATTCTAAAATATACAGGCTGACTAAATGAGCTAGGTATGGAGAAACCAAAAGAGAGATATTCTCTAAAATACATATAAAAGTATCAGTACTTTTGCTGGCAAGACTGACTGTTAGCCTAGATCCCTTACTAATCATCATATATCCAATAGGTTGTACACCAAAGGCATTTGCCAACAAAACAAATATTTTCAGTTTAGCTGCATCCTCATGAAGGAGAATCACCGGATAACAAATTGTTTTAAGAAAAGAGCTAGGGAAGGGGAGAACAAAAAAACAGGGAATCTGCAGGGAGATAAATACAGGCATGGCAATTAAGATGACTGAACATAGAGAAAACCAGTAAATCCCTGTACTACTAGATGTAACTACAATGGGAAACATTTATCCCCATTGCTCCAGGGAGGTCCAACAAGCAATACTCTGCGTAAGCCCAGCCAGATGCATCCTTTATTTGTGATTTCTGCCAGAGGAAGGTGAATTTAATCCTGTGAAGTTCTATTGCCTTAGTCATCAATTGGTTTTGTCCATTATTAGGTCACCACATGCATCATGAGAAGCAACAGTAGTGTGCATCTGGGATATGCAATAAGATGTAGGCTGTTTCACACACCCCCTTTTCATGTTAGCTTCTCAAACAAAAAGAATTAAGAGTAGAATATTAAAATAGTTGGAACTTTTAAAAATACTGTGTTTATAGTTAGACATGGTAAAAGGTACAAACTCAAAAGCTCTGAGTATACCACTGCTTAAAAATCACATATTTTATACAAATTATGTCAGCCTTATCCTCTTTCCAAATTGATCAAGATAACATAAGCGAAAATGACTCTTCTAAAGTAACTCACCACAAATGCAAGATTCATCTAAGCATCCCACTAGATAACAAAATTGTCATCTCTTGTAAGGAAGAAAATACAGAGAGGGACATAACATCACTTCTACATGTGAACCAGCATAATTCCCCAAATGGGCAGTTGAGATTTTCACATCAGTCCTCTGATGGCTTCTCCACTCTGTGATTATTAAAATAGAAAGATCTCTTGAATGTTTAGTATTATAAATTGAAACTGCCTTTTCTCTCAAGAAAAAGCCTTGAGCATCTTATACTGTACATTAACAAAAAAAGGATTAACCTGCAGTATTACCAGTTTCTGCAATGTGACTCATCACTGGTATGGGTATGTTTGAGTACCCTCACCCATTCTTGAAGTAAAATTGTAGGTAGGGCAGGTAGCCCAGCCTGTGGGTTAAAGTTTCTTGTCCCCATTTTCAGCTGCCTGTAACTTTGCCAAACTTCAGCCATCTGTATTGAATTTTCCAGGGTGGATAACTATCTCAGGCTGAAAGTTTTTGGAAACTTTCACACAGCTGTTCTGCTGTTTCTGACAATAAGACTAAGAAAAAATATATTTCACCAATGTTAAAAATATTGAAGCATTTTCTCTGAAAATCTCTAGTGCTCCCACTATTTGGGGGCAAAGACCTGAAATTTGGCAGGGAGTGCCTTTTGTATCAGGAACATGACTTTTTCCTGTCATTACACAAAACCCAGTGTTATAAACCTCTAAAAACCTGTAACTGGAACTTGCTCTGTAGTTGGGTTCAGGTGAGGTGAAGCTGGACTAGGCACAGGAACCAAAAAACAGAGACCATGTCTCTTCAGTGCTCTCAGTGATCACCAAGTTGGCACCCAGGCAGTTTGAAGGAGAAAGCAATCTGCTTCAAATGCATGTGACAAAAAACAGACCAAGAGGAGGTAAAACACTATTTTCAGACAAGGAGTTTGGAAAGACTAGCACTGTAGGAGAACAGAAAAACTGGCTCAGAAGCCGGAGGAAATGAATGAATGAGGGACAACATAGGGTGAGGGCACTGAGACGGCAGGAGAAACTGGACAGAGATAGGGACAAACTGTGTTATGCTGGGGGAACATGGATGAAAACTGTATGTCAGTGGAGGAACTGGGATTTAGCAAGCCTCAAGGGGGAAAACAGGATTGGCTAGACTGTTAACGTGGCAATGTTGTTCTTGCGTATAATCATTATGTAGCATCACTATACAATGGGTCAGCTGCGCCAAACAGGCTTATTTTAGCTAAGCTAAATATGACATTAAAATAGTTTTAAAACAAACTGTTAATGCTTTGTGAATGAACCTACGAAACTAATCCTAATTAATCCCATTAAGAATTATAATGCTGTATCAGACAACTCTCCATGCTATTATGTCTTATTATATCAAGGATCAGGAACACCAACTTAATGTCTCGTCAGTTTTAACGGAATAACGCATTTAAATATAGTAGTTTGAGGCACAACCCTTCTGTTCCATCATCATTTTTTTTGGTTTTACAATCACATTTGACTACGTTAGAAACATTTCACCCCTAATTTTTTGTGAAAATCCCACATAAACAAGGTAAACCAACTGACAGGAAATAGGGTGAAACTAACTATACACAAAGTATTGTGGAATGAAGGAAGAGGACAAACAGAAAAGGTACACTTTCCTTACTTAGGTCTTAGAGTCATCTTAGCTGTTACTTGTAGCAGCAGTTTTTTTTCCCCTGAAAAGGGTGGGTTTTGAGCTTGTGGGTTCCATTTACGAGCCGTAGTGGCATTTTTGGCCATTCTTTCCAAGGAAAGCCACGTGTCAGCCATAGGACAAAATAAGAGTAGTTTTCTGCTGGTTCTTTATTTATCCTGTGACTGCACTGAAAAAGTAATACATGCCTTTTGGTCAAGTGATTTGATTACTTTTTAATTCACTCTTAGCAGGTCTTTGCTGCTGGGTGAGGCTTGTGCAGAATGTAGCAGCATACTTGCACATTGCCGAGGGCTGCTTTCAGAGAGGAAGGAGTCTCGTCAGCTGGAAGAAGTGAACGTGGCCCTACATTTTTTGTTTTTATTTGGCTACACCAGAAAATAAAGGTAGATTATGAAACAGATAGTTTCCAGCCCACAACTGTAAAAATTAAACCACAAAAATCAATAGAAACGTAACATTTCAAAAGATACAGGTCTTCAGTGGTGAAGAAGTTACAACACTTTTAGAATTATGGTCTACATCTACACTACAGATTTTTGTCAACGGAGTTCTGCTGACAAAACTCACAGAGCAGCTACATACAAAATGGGTTTTGTTGACAGTTTGTCGGCAAAATTCAGCACTTCTGCCAACAGTGTTCTTCCTCTCCATGATGAACTGCATTTGTCAAAAGTTTCTGTTGACAAAAAAAACCATGTAGATGCTCTGGGTGGCCCTCTGTCAACAGACAGGGCTTCTGTTTCACCAGGCAGCACTGTTTGTTGAGCTTCTGGCAGGCTTTTCTGTCAAGAGCATGGTCAGGCAGTCTGGCAGCTCTGTCAACAGAGCAGATTGCTCTTTCGACCCGCTTGTGTGTGTGGATGTGATCTGTCAACAGATTTCCCGGATGATCTCTTCTGATAGTAACTTCTGTTGACAGATTGCTGTAGTGTATACGTAGCTATGGTGACACTAAGGGTATGTTCTACACTCAGAAATAAGATCAAATTTGTAAGGTCAATTCTGTAGCACCCACTTTTGTAAAGTTAAGGGTGCATGTCCACACTGATACATGCAGTCAATGCAATGTATCACCATTTGGGTGGACAGCTTCAACTTCAGCAGCAGTGCACTGTGGGTACCTGTCCCACTGTTCCTATTGCCCCCTTGCATTGTAGGTTAAATTTCCAGTGTCTGATGGGACAAAAAAGTGTTATGGGCACTTCGGGGTGTGTGTTGTCAGCCACCCGCGTGCACGTCTCTTCTCTTCTTAACCTCCACCTTCCCCTCCTTTGGAAAGCAACAGCAAAAAGTGTTTTTGTGCCTTTTTTTTATATCCATGCAGGCACCATTGTAAGGCTAGCATGGAACCCATACAGCTTCAAACTGTTGTGGTAAGTATTGTGAGCAGCTCATGCATTGTGCTGCAGTATAGGCAGAACCTAAGCAGCCTTTAGAGCAAAGAAGGCTCTGAGGAGGTCATGGGCAGATATGAATGTGAAACACTGGGGAGGAGGAATAGGGAGATATTGGCTGCACTTGATGCTTTGTACACAGTGGCATGCCAATTCTGGTGCCATGAAACAAGCTCAGACTGGTGGGACCGCACTGTTCTGCAGGTATGGGATGATTACTAGTGGCTACAAAACTTCCGCACATGTGAGGCCACTTTGATGGAAATTTGCCAATTGCCTTCCCCTGCCCTGAAGCACTGCAATACCAAAATGAGACCTGCTCTGACAGTTCAGAAAAGTGTAGCAATAGCTCTATGGAAGCTTTGAATGTCAGACAGCTACTGGTCAATGGCCAATCAATTCAGAGTGGGCAAATCTACTGTGGGAGATGCTATCATCCAGGTAACCAAGGCGATCAATACCCTTCTGGTATGAAAGACAGTGATGCTGGGAAATGTGTAGGACATAGTGGATGTTTTTGCCATGATGGAGTTCCCTAATTGCGATGTGGCAATAGATGGAACTATCTTTATCTTGGCACAAGACCACCTTACCACAGAGTTCATAAACTGCACGGGATACTTCTCCGGAGTGTTGCAGGCATTGGTCATCTGCCACACTGGGAATCTACATGGGATGGTTGGAAAAGGGTGCATGATCTGTGCATCTTTTGGAACACTGGTCTATTCAGAAAGCTGCAGAATGTAACTTTCTTCCCAAACCAGAAAGTCACCATTGGAGACATAGGGGTGCTAACAGTGATCCCAGGAGAACCAGCTTACCCCTTGCTCCCTTGGCTAATGAAGCCATACAAAGGTAGCCTGAACCACAGTAAGGAGGCATTTCAACTACAGCCTGAACAAGACTAGAATGGTGGTTGAATGTGCATTTGGCTGTTTAAAAGCCAGGTTCAGGAGCCTCCTGACTCAGTTAGACCTCATCAAAAGCAACATTCCCCTCATGGTGCCAACCTGTTGTGTGTTTCATAATTTATGAGAGAGCAAGGGGGAAATTTTCATGCCAGGCTGCATGGGAGACGCAGATCACCTGGCCAGTAATTATGAACAGCCAGACTCCAGAGAAATAAGAAGAGCACAGCAAAGGGCAAAACTTACATAGTTTTCAAAACCTGATTATGGTCTGAAGAAGTGGGTCTGTCCCACGAAAGCTCACCTAAAAAACTATTTTGCTAGTCTTTAAAGTGCTATTTGACTGCTTTTTGTTTTGATAGCTTTATGAATGATCAGACAGCAATATGACAATAATGTCTGTTGCTCTTAAGAAGGTGCCTGTCCCCTGAATGATTTGTAATTGCCTGTAAATCCTGTAACTCCCCACCCTCTTCCTCCCACCCCTGTGCAACACAAGCAATAAAAATTCTTAGCAAGTGTAATTGTTTTTATTCAGGGGATGGTAAACATGTTCATGTCAGAGGCCTTGGGGCTGGTAAGCAAGGGCAAGAGGCGTTCTACCATTACAGGTGGGGGAATGTCAGTCATCTGCTCTGAGAGTTGTCCCTGTGAATGGAATGCAAGGCTGCCCTTGGACTCCCCATGTTTTGGGGTGCCATTGGGAAGAGGGAACAGAATATGATGAGGAGGGCAAATGGTTCAAAAGGGTCTTCAGTGGTGCTCTGTGCTCTTGAACCAGGCACCTCAGGAACTCTGTCTGCTGCCTCATCAGATGCAACATCTCCTCCTGGATCTGGATTTTACACACACTGAGCACTTTCCTGTCATCCTGATCCACCTGCCTCTCCTCCAGCATGGTCCTCCTCCATGCATTTAACTGTGCCCTGTCTGTGCAGCTGGCTTGCATATACTCAAGAACCATATCTTCTTGCATTCGTTTTATTCTTTGGATCTGTGCCAGTGTAACAGCTGGGGAGGTGGGGTAGTGGTCAGTGAGCCCACTGCTAAACACACTGCAACAAAACAGAAGTGAAGGACAAACGTTAGGGAGACATTTACTGTAGATTAAATAAGTTTTACAATACACAAAGGAAAGTAATTAAAGAGCCTCTGTGGCAAAAAATAGGGTGTGTTATGTGCAAGGATGAATTCTGGCTTTTAAGCAACCTCTGTGCAGCCGGTATTACACAGAGATCTTTAGGGACCTGCCTGACTCGGTTCACTTCCAGTCTTGGTAAGGGGCAGAATCCTTTCAAGCCTGTGATTCCAAAAGCAGTTTCTGCAGCTGTACACGCTGTGTGTGTGTGAAGTGGGGGTTGGTGGGTGGGGGGTATAGTGGCTTTCGGGGCTGTGGCAGCAGCATTCTCCACATGCTTCCCCTCCCCATTTTGCGAGGACATTGAGCCTTTCCTTTCCACTAGGGGCCCAGGGAAAGGAGGGGAAGGGGTTGCAGGCAAGGCAGTGAAGCTTGTGCTATTGGGGATGTCGCTCTTCTCATGTCCCTGCCTTGGCTCGGACAGTGAAAATTACCCTTCTCCCAGGAGTGTGGGAAGGGGAGAAGAGGGTGGTAGTCCAGACAGGACAAAGCTGCTTGTTCTATCGTAGCTTAATGCTCCTTCCTCTAGGTTGCAAAGAGAGATTTTACCCTGCTTAGAACAACCAACATTGATAAGAAATGGATGCTGACTGAATATGGGCAGAATGCTGGTTGGGATGTTGCACTGCTCTCTGGTGCAAGATGCCAGGTGGGAGATGTGAATGGAGGATCAGTACTCTGTGCCCAAACATGTTAACAAGTTGTTCCGGGAGGCCCAGGCTTTTAGGTACAGCACCCAGGAGACTCCTTTGTTCCTGACCCCCAGCATGTATAAAAGCTGTCCCCAGAGATCATCTACTTTACATGGATCACCCAATTGCCTTAACCCACTTGTAGTATGATTTAAAATAAGAACTTACCAGAGGAGCCCTTCCTGCTATCAGTGTCCAGCTGTGAAACATCCCGGAAGGAAGATCTAAATTTAAACAAAGCTCCTTGCTGTTGCTGACATTAGCTGCTCCATTTGCCTGCTGACCATTGTTGTTGTCCTCCTCTTGCTCATTCACCATGTCTTCCCTGCTGTTGCCAGAGGCTGCCTGAGGAATCTCTTATGAAGTACCCACGGACTCTTTGGGGACAGTGGTTGGGTCCAGAAGCAGCATGTTTGCAGAGATGATCCAGAACATCTGTTTGCTCCCTTTATCTTCTTGTATGTCTGCTTGAGCTCCTTTATTTTCAAGGAACACTGCTGAGCATCCCTGGTGTATTTTTTTTCCCACCATGCACTGTGATATCTTAGCATAGATGTCTGCGTTTCTTTTGCTGATTCGTAGTTCTGCCAGCACAGCTTCATCTCTCCTATTCCCCGCCCACCCACACACACACACACACCAGTAAGATCCTGGATCTCTCACACATTCAGTGCTGGAGCTCGTCTGCCACCTTGGGAATACATGGCTAGACGTGCTGCCTGCTCTGCTCTACATGCTGGCCAAAGAGGAAATGAAATTCAAACTTTCCCAGGCCATTTCCCACACACCTGGAGAGCAGTGGAGCCAAAAATGGTGGCCAGAGTGGTCACATTAGGGCACATCCAGGAGGCTAAGTAAACCGAGTTTCACAATGCTCTGTCTACACTACCCTAAATCATGCAAGGTTGAATTTGGCATTACTCCTTGTGAAAACCAGGACTACCAAAGTCAACCTTAGGAGCCCATGAAGTTGGCAGAACAGACTCTGTAGCGTGAACTGATTGCTTATAAAATTGACTCAAGTCAGCTCAATTCAACTTAACCTCCTGCTGTAGACCAGACCTAAGATGAGGGGTCTACTTTTTCTAAGACAAGTATTTAACTTTGAAACCTGTCATGCTTAAAACATCTCTGTGGACATAATTGCCCCCGTGAGTCAGGGACAGCATGCTTTTGGTGGGAAAGATCACTGTACGGAAAAATCTCCTCAGACACATGGAGTTTCAAATTGTCATAGCCTGCCAGCTGGCAGTGTTCTAATGGTCACTTTTTGACCGTTAGCTCCCCCGGCAACTTGAAATCATACATATTCATGAATCATGATTTCCATGCAGTGACCTGATTGGCTGACTCTGGAGACTTTCCAGAACCTTCTGCGAAAGTGAGGACCTAATAGAGAACTGTGCCTGTATGCTAATTCCCTCATAAATATGCATGAGAACATTATATAAGCAGGGCTCGCAGCTCACTCCGCGGCCCTTGATGGGGAGGCGTGGCTCGGACGAGCATCCGCCAGTCCCCCAGGCTAGCCTGAAAAGGCGAAGAACATCTGAAGCGCAAGATTGCCCATCATCTGCGCCCCAGGAGAAGTGCAAGATTTCCCATCGTTTGCACTCCTGGCAAGCGGGGTCTCTGGAGATAAGCTGCCAGCTGTCGAACTGGCCTGTCTTTGGCAGGTACTGCGCGGTTGGCAGTGCCTCCCAGAGCCCACCATCTTACCAGAAGTGACCAGTTCACCAGACGTGACCTTTTCAACCGGATGTGACACACTTATCAGGACAAGTATCTCCATTCACAGGCCTGTACTTGCCACAGAACCACACCTATCACACCTCACGCCAGTCACTGGCATCGGGACCCTCCGTGAGGGAGCGAGGCTGATCCCCTCGCTGTGTCCCTGCTTGGTAGGGTAGGGGCAGTACCCGGGGGCCTGGCCCCAAGGCCGGGCCTTACAGGCCTCTGGCTGGACCTTGATCCAGAAACAGGACATTTATAAGCTTGTCTAATTTGCAATCGTCAATGTTATTCTATTTAGTTGTTAGTTATAGAGACATTTAGGAGATATTCTTAAACAGGGTATTTTAATGTCATTTAATTATTTAACTTATTATAACTGTTAGTATTATTAGAATTGCTATTGTTAGTTGTTAATGATATTTGCCCACAAAGGGATTATTAGCCATTTACCAGCCACATATATCTATATGCACTAAGGTGAAGGCGTGGCCTCCCTTTTCCTTATTACACTTTTGGGCCTGATAGAGAGGAAAATCCTCCGTCAGGACCATAACCAATATACGCACCAGGCTAGCAACCTGATCCCGGCAGGGGTGAGAGGGATAGCATCCTCCCCCCTCCTCAAGAGTACACACATATTTATATTTACATATTTAATATTTATCTACTTGTTATATTTCTTCAACTTCCTTCAACTATCACGCCACTTTAGTGGCGCCATGAATACCGTGGCTGCCATCCAAGTAAGTGTGTACTGTTGTTGAGTAAACCCGTGCAATACTGTTCTATTCGTCTTTTAACAACCAATAAATTTATTGTGAGTGTTTTCACAAAAAAAGTCTGCTCGTCTGTCTCGTTGTTGCCCCTAACTCCTGCTTGTCCGGGGGGTTCAGTGGGGCAGTGTCAACTGAGTGTGCACCCCTTCATAGGTCCGCGGGGGTGGGTCTTGGGACCTTCGGTGAGGAAGGCCTAGCACTGCAGTAACAGTTGCGGTCTTGCTAGCGTACCTTCCTCTGCATTCCATCAAAACCTACAGGACTTAACTCATGTGCAGAATGAATCTATACACATGTACAAGTCCCTGCAGAATCACGGCAACAGTTACCAAAACTATTACTGTCTAGTCCTTTAAATGGCCACTTTTAGTTATTCTTCCAGTTTCTTTAAAGCCACAAGCAGTCACAATGACAACAGTAACCAGTTCCCAACCAGAACCATACTAGTAGATGTCTTATAATGCCTAATGAAGCATGTTGAAATAACTTCTACATACCAATGCTCTCAATTGTAAATAAAAATATCCTCACTGACATAGACAGTGAAATATACAATGCTAAACCATATGTGGTAATTGAACATTGTATATCAAATAGATTAAAGATATTCACTATAACCTCTACTAATCAGCTAGACAATTTGTGAAAGCATTACACAGTGTCTTCAACATACATGCATAAATCTAAACATCATAGAATAAAGCACAAATGCATAGTAAACAGATTTTCTCTCTGTTCAAGTTGGCAGCAACCAAAAACTTCAGGTTTCCATAGAAGCCTGAAAAAGAATCTTACTAAAACTATTACCAGGTAGCTGAGTTACTTTTCTATTTTCTTCATTCCAAAAACTCTGAATTTCCTTCTTTCTATTTAAGTATGTAACAGGAACCAGCTGTTACATGAGATCCTACTAATCAAAGCATCAGAATCAAATACCACTTGCAAGAGTTGATGATTGAGCCAGACCACTTATTTTCACTCCTAAATGTAAGATGGTTTAAAGGAGTTGCAATAATACCATTTAAAAATCCTGGAATACAATTTCAATTCCCAAACTTTTTCTCACCCAAGAGGCCAATGACTTTAGCATTAATGAAAATCAGTCTGTACTTGGCATTATAACCAGAAGAGAACTGACCACCATAAAAAGTTCTACTAAAATGAGGATTGCACAATTTAGATTTTAAGTCAAGCTAAGTCTCTATTTGGAAGATTATGTTTGATATACAACAATCTACGAGAAAACAAATTATTTTCTAGAACTCAGACATTAGATTATTGAGTCTTTTGTTATTCATCCTCTCCAACAGAGCAGCTTATGATTTCTGCCAAACTTCTCCGTCTTAACAAAGGCAATGTTCAGTTAAGACACAGTATGTCATCTGACACCTAAAGCAATTTGGCATACAAAGCAAGCCATTAACAAAGCTTTGAGAACATACAGTAAGATCATTTTAAAAGCTGGACAAACCTGCAAAGTTTTGCACGCTATCTTGCACCACGCACTTTTTGTTTTTGCTTTATGTTAAAAATCAGTGGAGAAGGGACTTGCTCCTCAAGACAAAAACCTGGCTTTCACTTACATGTGAGATAACAGAGCTTTATGGTCTGTACTTTGAGATTAAAGGACTTCTGAAAGGCTCTGTCAGACACAGAATTAAAAGACTTCAACACCAAGCTCTGAACACTGCAAACAG
Source organism: Carettochelys insculpta (assembly GCF_033958435.1). Classification (NCBI taxonomy): domain Eukaryota; kingdom Metazoa; phylum Chordata; order Testudines; family Carettochelyidae; genus Carettochelys; species Carettochelys insculpta. The sequence continues at coordinate 25,331,615 of NC_134141.1, read as the reverse complement.
GGACAAATCCCATTTGCAGATGTGGTAAAAAAGCCTCAGCGCAACAAAGCTAGAAGGGAGCTGGAGGCTAAATAAGAACCAACAGTTGCTTTCCTCCTAATGTCCAAGGACGAAACAAGCTTTGCATTTACATTAAGACTTCAGCTTTCAAAAGCCTTTCTTCTGTCTTTTGTGGCTCTTCTGGGGCAAAACTCTTCCATTATATTCTAGGTCCAATAAGAAATTTCTGCACATGAAAGACCTGAAAGACAATCAACACACACCTTGTGTGGAACCTCAATAAGCTGCAGGTTGTGCACCACTGCTTTAAATGCATGTTTTTGATACCATGTCAGACTTAACTATTTAATGTTTTAAATTTATAATTATTTCTTTTGAGTTTTAGAAGAGTTCTCAACCGGTGAATCTGAGATCAGATATTGCCATCGGTTTCTATCAAATCTGAATGCATCGGTAGCAACTACATGGGATCCTAATGCACACATGGAAATGAGCCAGATCTTGTTATTGTTAAACAGCTTTATGCTGGTGTCACAGTTACACGGCAATCCACGTTTTAGACCCTTTCAGAGTCCCTTTTGAGTGACTTTCTGCATCTCTCTCAAAAGGATGAAATCCTGCAGCGCAATCACTCTGGGACTAGATCTCTAGGTGGAAAGCCCATTTCCAAACCAGGTTAATACGAAAGATCTAATGTTGTTCGGAAACTGTAAGGTCCCCAGAGGAAAAGAGCTGAGACCAGCAAGCTGACAATAACCCCAAAATAGTTTCTTCAAAACAAACCATTATTTATTCATTGACTCAAACATAAACATTATGCAGAGCAAAGGATTAGAACAAAAAACTATATGCACAAATTCCCTTACCTAAATCTTAATTATTCCTTTCAAAACTTTGGAAAGTTCCATTCAGTCCAGTTACCTCCATCTTTGGGTTGGGAAAAACAGCTTGCTTGTTGAAGTTTAAATCTGTCTCTCCTTGCACCCACCCTGGCTAGCCAATGGCACCAGTGGGGAAAGAACCCAGTCTCCCTGACTCTGATCAATTAAAGCTACAACACTCTGAAGATCAAGTAGCTATTTCTTTGTAAAACTCAGTCTTCAGAAATAAACACAGATGCTTTTACCTAATCCCAGCAGCACATCATGAGAACTGTATCAAGTGCCAATGGCTATCTGGAAGTGACTTCATTCGGGACAATAACGTGCCAGCTGAAGTGGGTATCACAAGTGGGCTGCAGTTATCCAGCATCAATTAACTCATGCATCAGGACAGAATGTGGTTCATGTCTGTAAACCATCAGTATCTCTTAGGTAGCATATTACTATTCCTTTTTTAGGAGGTTGTGGGGCTTTGGATGAAGAAAGAGTTGATTGTCCAAACAAAACAATTCTATTTCTGATTACAACATAATATAGAAGGTTGTGCAAAACAACTCCACATACTGCTATGCCTTGATTTTTGCCACCCTCCAGATGCCACAAAGACTGTGTCACAGATACTGGTAGACTTCCAGCTACCTATACAACATTTTCTTCCGCACAGGTCTGGCATGAAACCTGACAGAGATGGTACTTGGTGTTCTGACAGATAACATCCCGTTTCCAAAGACAAGAAAAATATTCCAGTTCCACCTGCAAAACCGCATGGATGAACTGAAATGCTCTGAAATACATCAGTATCCCCAACAAATCTAAAAAGAGTAATTTAGAGCATCATTCTCCATCTCTAGAGTGCTCAGGGGAGGCGTTCCAAAACGCTCATTCATTTTCCTCCATATTATCCCAAAATATACATAAAGCCTTATGAGAACTGGCAAGTCAAAAGAGGTTAACACACCAACATTAGATCGAAAACAACCACCTCCACACCTTACATCAAACAAATAATCGGATGCTTATGATGGATTTCAACCATCTAAATTAAGATACAGCTTAGTGAAAAATGGGACTAGCTAATATGCTCTCTTTTCCTAACTTAGACAAGCCCTACTTGGATATACATCTAAAATCCACTAGAAACTCAAACTGGAACAGAGAACAGCAGTCTAGGACTTGCATCAGCTGTCTACTAATTTCCTAATGTTTTTTAAAGCCCTTAATATCTCAGAACCTACCTAACTGAAAGGCTGCCTTTGGGCCCATATAATCCTGTCACAGCTAAAATCACTAGAACTGAAATGTTAGTGACACAAGGTACAAACCATGAGGGGCCACAGACTTTGGAGTTCAATGCACCTTTTGGTTTGAGAGAGCTCAGTTCCAGGGACCATGAGGGTACGCTGCAACACACTTCTATTGTCCCCGGCTCTGGGGCAGGAAGGCATGCATCTTGTAAGTCCACTGTTATATCATACCCATAGGTGATGGTGACAGACTTCAAAGATGAGTATTTTCATGCCACTGTAGCAAAGCATTTATAAAGTACATTAGCATGATCCTGTGAGAGTGCAATATATTTGTGGTGCTACAGTAGCCTGGATATATCCAATCTATTCAACAGAGTTTTTAGTCCATTTACAAAAGATAAACAGTATTTCATTTTTTTTTTCCCAGAGAGACAAGTCTGTTTTGAAAAGGAATACCAAAGAGAAATTCCCCATTGCTAAAACAGATCTTATCCTTCTACAATAGCTTACATCAATCACAACCTTGTTTTACAGACAAATCGAGTGACTTCATGCACAGAAATCATTTGCCAAATTTCATACCTATCCCTTCTCCCTAATCACATTGACCACCTTGGCTACGTCTACTCTAGAGGGTTTTGTCTACAAAACCAGCATTTTGTTGACAAAATGCAGGGAACATTCACACTAAAAATGCATCTGTGACGAAACTTGATAGAACACGGTACTTTTATCAACACCCGTCTGCCTCTCCACCATGAGGCAGTATGCCTTTGTCGACAGACTCTGCCAACAAAAAACAAGTGTGGACACTTTTGTTGACAGAACAGTCCCCCATGACATCACCCAGCTGGCCGGGGGGATGCCCCACCCAAAGCAATCACAACTCTATGCTCTCTGCTGCCAGACATTCTTAAAGGAGCAGGGAGCCCCAGAAATCCCATGGCAGGAAGGTGAGAGCATGCAAGCAGCAGAGTCACCAGTTGCTCTTGTACACACCCTCACAGCTACTCCCCAACATCTCCCAGGCCATGGCTGACAGCCAGCAGCCTGTGACACACCAGGGCCATCAGGGAAGCCATAGAAGGGGTACCAGGAGCCCTCCCCCCGCCCCCCGAGGGCGGCAAGCTACAGGCACCATCCTGGATTGGGCCTAAGATCCAGAACCTCATTGGGATGTGGATTTACAATTCTCCTCGACCCCGCTGCCAAGAGGACAAATGCCCTGGCTTACACCTGGCTCGCCACCACCCTGGCAGCAAGGGGGCACTCTGCCCAGGCAATGGAACAAGTCTAGCTGAAAGTAAGGGAGCTGCACCAGGGATACACTAGGGCCTGGGACACAGCTAGTTTAGAGGCAGGACCAGCAACCTATTCCTACTACACTGAGCTCCACAGCCTCCAGAGGGTTGAGAACTCATTCCCCACGCCAGTAGCTGCCCTGGACATGGCTCAGGAGCCTCTCCCTTGCCCTACCCAACCCCACCCCCGGAGCTGAATCCAGAAAAGCAGCACCCTGGGACCCAGCCGGAGCCGGAGGGCAACCACCTCAGACCACTGGTGATCACCCTGGACTTGGGCCCCTCCTCCAGCCAGGCCATGTCCCAGGACCTGTTTGAGGGACCCTCTCGTAAGTTCCCTGCATATCATACACCTCAAAGTTTGGTGGGGGGGGGGCCAGAAGGGAGAGCCCTTGCCACAACTAGATGTTGGCCAGCCACATGGGCTCTGGCCTGACCCCAGACACACCACTGAGGAGTGTGGCTCCCAGCACGCCCACAGGGGGCATTTACACCCACGGAGGGCTAGGCTGTGTCCAGAGCACGCACCACCCGCGTGGGGACCCCTCTATGGCCGGACACCCCACTTGGCTGCTAGCCCTTCAAGTGAGGGGAAGGGGGGCATGCAGCAGTCAGCCTGATCCCCAAGGCGCTGGGGAGCTCCCATGGCCACCGATGCAGGCACACATGCCGATACGCCCAGCACAACACCACCCCTCAGCCTGGGGGCCAGGGGGTGGTAGCTGCTGGCCATGGCAGGTTGAGGGCAGGGCCATGAGGGCATGTTGTGTGAATGACTCACCATCTCTCCCCCTTGTCTTTCTTACAGCAGCATCACCAGAAGGCTGGGCCAACCCCAGCCAACAGTCAGAGGCAGGCACGGTAGGACTAGTGCTGGGACAAGCTGGCACCCCACCCCAGGTGGGCCCGCAGATGTCACCAGCAGGACGAGGACCCACAGAGGGTCCACGCCACTGCCCTACAGAGGGTAACTGACCTTCTGGAGTGGTGGCTGCAGAAGGACCAGGAGCGGCAGACGTGGGCATGGAACCAATTGATGTCCTGCCTAGATGCCGTCATCAACATCTGGTGGGACCAGCTGGCTCAGCCACCTATGCTTGTAGCCCCCGCTTCCTCCTCCTCACCCCCCGACAGCTATCACCCAAGAGGTGTTGGACCTGGTGCAGTGGTTGATGGCCACGGCAGCCCCACCACCACATCAGCCCTCCCTGATCCCCCAACCCACTTGCCATGGCTGCCCCCTACCCCCTAGGCCCGCCCTGCTCCCCCTGCTGAGCCCAAGCCCGCCACAGACCACCGCAACTGTAAATCCCTGTGCTCCTGGCCCTGATCTAGCCCTGATGAAGACCCAGAACCCACTGCAGGAGAGGATCTGGGGCTGGTGCCGTTCAGCGTCCCACTCCCCCATGGGGTGGCAAACCCCACCCCTCTCTGGCTTGATGGGCCCCAAAACCCATGTCCCAAGGCCACCCCCCCACACACTGTATATAGACACTCTTTATTGTACTGTGTAAATAGTTTTCTAAGAGAAGGTTTATTTTCTAAATGTTTGTCTTGATTGAAGTAAAGAGTTATTTGTACACCACCACCACGTCCCTTTTTACTGGGGAGGGGTTGGGAAGGGGTAAGAGGGCAATGGGAGGGGTCGTGGTGGGGATGGGATGGAGCTGTGTGCCCGACGCCCCTGCTGTGGGGGCCCTGGAGTAGGTCATTGAGCTTCTTGGGGAAAGCTCTCCCTCAGGGCCTCATGGATCCACAGCCCATCCCAATGGACTTGGCGAGAGATGCTCCCGGCTGTTCGTAGCTGTGGCTAGCGTCTGCCCTGACACCTTTGAAGGCTTCTCCCATCCCCTCCACTACGTTACAGAGCACACAACAGGCCCACACAACTTGGGGGACATTGTGCTCCTCCACATAAACAGTGCCTTCAGACGGCCAAAGGCTCACTCAACCTGGTTCTGTGTCCAGTTGAGCTGGGCATCAAAGAGCTCCTAGCTCCGTCTAGGTGGCCGGTGTAGGGCTCATGAGGGATAGACAGCATCCTCCACCATGCATAACAGCATGTCCACATCTCCGACCACTAGCTCTCAGCGGGGGATGTAGGTGCAGAACAGGCAGGAGTTGCACAACACCCGTGTGTTGTGTGCCCTGCTTGACCACCCAATGTACACATAAAGGAACTGTCCATGGTGGTTGACCAGGGCCTGCAGCACAACTGAGTGGCATCCTTGCATGCCGTGCTGCGGTCCAGGGCATGGATGGGGACGTGGGTCCCGTCGATCGCTCTGAAGCAGTTCGGGAACCCCAGGACGGCGAAGCCAGCCACAACCAGGTCCAGATCTGTGATGTGACAAACTTCTGGGGCAGGCGAGTGTTGATAGCTGTCACTACCTACAAGGGGAGGAGACCACGCACACATGAGGGGCTGAGAAAGGAAATCCCCGGGTTCTGGCAAGCTCCCCTGTCCCCTCATTTCCCCCTTCCCCCAGACAGCAGGTTTGTGTGAGGATGGGATAGCACAGTCCCCTGGGGATTGGGCTCCCCTGAACCTAACTCCACTTCCAACCCCGCTACCTGAGGGTTTCCTGTAGGCACGACCTCCCCTCCCCCTCCCACTCCTTGCCTCCAGGCCCCACAGGGCTGCTGCCCAAGACTGACTTACCTGCATAGGGACAGCTCCAGTAGTGCATTTCCCCATGCCAAACTGCTTCCCAATGAAACTGTTGCTGTCCGGAGTGGCAAGCTTGCAGGAGGATGGCAGCCCACAGCCAGGTGTCCTGTCTGAGGAGGGTGGAGGCCAAGCCAGATGCAGAGCTCCAGGAAGGTGTCCTTCCATAGCTGGAAGTTCTGGAGCCACTGTTGGGTCATCCCACTGGCCCATGACCAGTCGGTTCCAACAGCTGGAATTGGTGCTGTACCTCCAGTCCCACCTGACCACATGGGGGGGAGACGGAGGGGAGTGCACCTGGGGCTCTAGGGCACCGAGGGCATGCTCCTCGATACTAGTCCCTTTAAGAGCATACCTGGCCAGGACTCCCAGAAGGGTCTTCCATCCATGTGACCTTGTCTGATGGGGTTCCAGGCCCCATTTTGTCAAGAAAGCGGCCGAGCAGTCTGGTTGCTCTCTGTCGATAGAGCAGATCACTTTTTTGATCTGCTTTCACGTGTGAATGCACTCTGTCGACAGAAGTTTTGTCAGAAGATATCTTCCGACAGTAACTTCGGTCGATAGATCACTCCAGTGTAGATGTAGCCCTTATGACACACCTACAAATTAAGCAGAACTTAACATCCTTTTTAAGAAAAGGGCTGTGAAGACTATTGAAAGTCAGCATTATCTTTAGAAAACTTGTGAAACTGTTAGTAAAGAAAGCAGGAGCTCTAGAATACTGATTTATTTATGTAAACTATTTCTCCCTAGGCCCACTAAACCTTAAAAATCTACCACTCCTCTTCCACGCAGTTATATATCATCAGCCTTCCCACAAAAGGAGAGCTAGAGAAAGTTCCCTACAAACATAGTAACAGTTCTTATGAATTAGACACAGGAACAGCTTAGGCACAAGAGAGAGATGAAATTTCCAATTAAGTAGAAACAAATTGCAGAATGGTCAGCTAGCTTGTGCAATAGCGCTCTCTGCCACATTTCATTAGATTATTCCAATACAGTAAACCCTTGCTTTACACGATTTCAGGGTGTGCGAACCTGGGTTTAATGCAAGTTTCACACAACTTGAAGACGCGTGGCTGTCAGCCTCCCTAGCTTCCCGCAGCTGCAGGCAGCTAGGCAGGCTAACAGCCCCTTTTCCCTAGGTGCCGCTCTGGGAAGGTAGAGGGAAGGTTTTTAGCTTGCCTAGCTGCCTGCCGTTGCAGGCAGACAGGAGGGCTAAAAACCCCTTCCCAGAGTGACACTGCTGCCAAACTGCCAGCAGCCCCACTCTGGGAAGGCAGGGAGAAGGGTTTTAACCTTTAAGGGTTCTACCCCCTAAAACTCCTTTGCCCTCTCCAGGATCAGCATCCCCCACTATGACCCCAACTCAGCACCAACCCAAGCATGGGGTGCCAAGCCCCTTGCGCACTACAGTCCTGCACAAGGTTTGAGCTCCAGCTCTCAATGCAGCACACAAGGCTCAGGCTCCAGCCCCCTGCCCACCACCCCCGTGGACCCTGCTCCCACCCCCACAGACCCAGCTCCCACCCCCACATGCTCAATTCCACCCTCACCCCCCCCGCAGCCGTAACTCACCCCACACTTAACCCCTCAGCCCCAACCCACCACCCAAGCACCCCACCCAACTTACCCAAAATTTGGAATATGCCAGGGTTGCATGGAACACAACCCTCACATATTCTGAGGGACTATTGTATAATATCAAGTATATATTTAAAGTGGTCTGCATAGTACCAGAGATAATCAACAACAACATACTAGGCACCATATAGGAATTCAGTTAATCAAGTAACTTACCATCTTTGTTCAGCCATTGCTTTCTTTGTCTATAGAGAAGGAGTTTGTTGTGCACATATGGCAAAAGAAGCTTGACACACCAACTTTCCACACCAAGCTTGTTTTCTATCAGGACTATAGGGCTCCGGTTATACCTGGCTTCAGGACAGGGTATTAACCCAATTTCATCTCTTAAAAATAAACACATGTAAAATATTATTAGACTACTTATTTACTTTTACCAATTATTATTCTAAAGTTAACAGTCTGCCCATTTCTTCCATGTTATTTAGCCTATATTTTTCCTCCTTACTAATTTTTATGTCTATCTTCTTGGTTCTTGAACTTCAGATGCGAGAACACACAACCTGAAAAGTTCCCAGATATCCCACTCAAATATGCATTCCTAACTATGAAGCCTTATGCAGAAAACTTAATTTCACAAATAGGCCTCTGAAAATCTCTCTCAGACACTAAAGAAAGCACTGTGATGAATTTTTATTTGCTATATTAACTAAGGCCATGTCTACAATAGTAGGAACATGCTAAATCAAACCCTGAGGGTGCCCCCCAATGACTGCACTACTCCTTACTGTTGTGAAGAGTAATAGTTGATGGGAGAGTTTCTCCCGTCAACCTTCTGCAATGGGGCCCCGATGGAAATCTGACCTAAAATAGGTCGACTCCAGCCAGGCACTTCTTGTATCTGGAGTTATGTAACTTCTGCCAAATTTCTTTTCTAGTATAGGGGAATTTCTTCCCTTATAAGGCAATGGTTGCCAATTTGAGAGTTTCAGGCATCTGCAATAGACCCCACGCTTATGTCCTTTTCTTTTATAAGAGAGCACTAGTTAGCTCAGATTTATGAAAGGATCATGCTAGACAACTTGATTCAAGACATAGCTTTGCACCCAAGGCAACACAGTCTCCATGGACCACATCTCTGTTCCAATATTTAAAAATTTGATGTGGGCCTTGAGTAAACTTTTGCCAGCTTTACAATGAGCAATATAGCGCCTTGCCTTCAGGAGGGGAGCAAGCTACGTATTTATAAAATGGGACAAGATATACTTCATCAAATCATCATCCCATGCAAACAAAATTATAAGAATGTTCTACAAACTGTATTTAACAACAAACACCACACAGGGGGCTCGTTCAGTAATAAATAAGCCAGTACGAGGCATACGAAGTTTAGGATCCAGACCAGCAAATAAATGTGTAAAGTATGCAGACTGTGTATAAAGAAATGAATAAGATTACAGTTCAATTTAAAATCAGTTTATCCAATAACTGTACAAGCTACCATAAGTTATAAGAATTAATAAAAGCCTAAAATAGTCTTTTGGAAGGTAAGTAGACTAAACTGCCATTAATTGGTGGTGTTGAAAGTGGGAAGGAGATGTGTGATTTAAAAATGGTGAAAATAAATGTAAACTCCTTACAATACTATTACATGAAGCATCATCTACAGGAAGAATGAGACACAGCACCTCTTTAGGCACTTGGTTTTCTGATATTTCCTGTTAAATTAAAAAAAAAATCTGCTTTTTCCTCAACTGTATACTGGATGACACCTGAAAACTATTTTCAGGTTCTAAGAGTTGCACTAGTTATATTATGGATTTTCAGATGTATTTACAGTATTACTTTAGAGGCAGACACCATTGTAAAGATAGCACTTCACTGGATGCCTGATGGATGACAGAAACGTGGCAGGTCAAGACAACATGGCAGCGTACTGTAGCGGCAGACATGGAGAATGGACTACAACTGGGACACACTGGAGATAATGGCAAAAACACAGACAGAAGTGGAGGACTTTTGTTGCTGCCCTTCATGTCAGCAGACGTAACAGGCTTTAACTTTAATTCTTTAAAGCCTTAGTGGTCTGTGCTACTGAATAGGTGGCCTATTCTGTAACGCTGCAGTGGAAATCAAAAGAGGCACTGGGTTCCCCAGATAGAAGGCAGAGTTGCCAACAGTGCATTCTTAACAAAGGGCTCTCCATCCTGAAAGATCCTGCCCCTTTGGTCTGCCAAGGCCCGAATACGTTGACCTTTGCGACCCTTCTGGTAGATTATCTTTTTTCCCTCAGGTTTTTAGGGTGGGGATGGTAAAATATAGTTGGATGAGGTTATAACTGTGATGTGATATAATCAAGTAGAACTGTATTATGGTTGTATTGGAAGCCAGTACTGAATTTAAACAGTGGACTATTATTATAGATATCAAATTTTAAATACTGGAAGGAACATCTAGTAATTACTGCAGTCGCTGATAACCAAGCTATCCTCCTTCTGATAGTGGTGTGCATTCTCAGCAGGAGTTCTTGAACAACGGAACAGGGCCACTATGAGGGGGGCTGAGAATGCCGCTTCACAGTGGGAGCCTGTTTCTTCTGTCTCTTGGCTCCAGGCTGGGAGCAGAGGCAACCATGCAGACTTGTTGATTCTTTAAAGCGCGTAGCCTCCTAGCAGGCAAGCTGGGGAGCCTCCAGGTAGCTGTGCGCTAGCTGCCTTGTTTTATACTGGAGCCATGACATTGATAAGTCAGCCAACAAACACGTAAACAATGGTGTACACACAGAATTTTGACACCAGCGGGCTCTAACTATATGGACGTAAGCCCTACACCTCTTGTAGAAGAGGAGTTAATTATACAGTTGTAGTCTGACACACAGACTGCATCTACCCTAGCACCCCTCTTTCGAAAGGGGGATGCTAAGGAGACACATCGGGATATGCTAATGAGGCAGTGCAATGAATATGCAGAACCTCATTAGCATAACAGCAGCCACGGCACTTTGAAAGTGCTACTTTTGATCACGCACGGCTCATCTGCATGAGGTTCTTTTCGGATGGACCCCACAGATGTAGAAATCTCCTTATTCTCATAAACAAATAGGAAGGAATAAGGGGATTTCGATGTCTGTGGGGTCCTTTTGAAAAGGACCCCGTGTAGACGAGCCACACATGATCGAAAGCGGCACTTTCAAAGTGCCGTGGCTGCTATTATGCTAATTAGGCACTGCATATTCATTGTGCCACCTCATTAGCATCTCCCAATGTGCCTCATTAGCATCCCCCTTTTGAAGGGGTGGGTGCTAGTGTAGACATACCCATAGAGGGGAGCAAAGCTGCAGCAGGTACACTGACAGACTGGACATAAGCCACACTACAGGACCTAATTGTGCAGTGTAAACCAGGCCTTTGTGATGGACACTTCTAGTAATTATGTTTTAGAAATAAAAAATCATCTGCTGCACATCTGACTAAACTGCATGCAACCAAGTGACTGGATACACACTATCTCCCCGCCCACAAATGCCCCTGAATTAGGAAGTAGTGAAACTGTTCTCTTCTCATTAAGTCCCCTTTTGGGAGGGGCATGTAAATACAGCTAATCAAAAATGCAGATGAGGTGCAGATTTAAATATCTAATGCCTCATTTGTATACTCCCACAGGATTTTGCTTCTGAAAGGGGCTGCTTTCAAAATGCAGCCAGCCGTGTATATAGGGTTCCTTCAAAAGGAGACCCCATCTACACAGCTGTTTGTTTTGAAAGCAGCCCCCTTCAGAAGCGAGTTATCATGGGAGTATGCAAATGAGGAACGAGATATTTAAATCTGTGCCTCATTGCTGATCAGCTGCATTTACACACCCCTTACGAAAGGGAGAGGTAGTATAGACGCAGCCCCAGTGAAGAATTCTACATACAGCATCAGTGAGAGTTCAGGGAAATAATATATAACTACTTCACAATGATAATTTATTTATACTGCAAAAGGCTGTAGAGACAACAGAGATTGGGATCCTACTGCGACTGCCATTGATGGGATCTTGGAACATAGATGCCTATCTATGTATCACTCTGATGCCTAAAAATATCTGCTGAGTTGGGGCAAGTGCTCTTGAAACTCTACAGTGGTGCTTCTGCTGTGCGTAAGCACAGACACTACAACAAAGGGAGGGACTATCCTGTGGACATAGATAATTTACTTCCCTGAGAAGTGGCCGTTAACAAACGAATTCTTCCATAATTTACCACTGTCTACATCAAGGATTAGGTTGGCTTAACACTGTTGCTTGGGGTAGTGTGAGGGGGATGGATTTTTCACAATTCGGAGCGAATACCTTGGTTGACTTGATCTTTTGTAGACTTGGGCTTAGTGTAAAGTGACAAGCAACTAAAAGCACGGTTGACAGCTCACTCTTTTAGAATAATACCCAGGTTCGACCGTCTTCAAGGTTTGCATCCCGTTATTGTCCAATTTTTAATTCTTAGCAACTTTACAAATTATACCAGCATTTCAGCTTCTAGTACACACAGTGAGAGTCTTTGGTAGTATTAACAGAGACATAGCATGCAAGTCACAGGAAATGATAGTACCGCTCTGTTCTTTGCTGGTTATGCTTCAACTGGAGTACCGTGTCCAATTTTGGTCACCACTATATAGAAAGGATGTAGAGCTGCTAGAAGGTATCAAGAGGCAAGTAGAAAAGACAATGAAATGGATGGAATACAAGCTATATGAGCAATGGTTGAAAGAACTGGGTGTGTTTATCATGGAAAAGACGGGGAGAGATGAGAGCAGAGGGGAGAAATGAGAGCAGTCTTCGAATACTAGAAAGGCTGCCATAGAAAGGATGCAGAAAAGTTATTTTCTCTCGTCAAAGAGGGCAGGACAAGGGGCAACAGGTTTAAACTATAGCATAGCAGAGTTAGATTAAATCTCACTAAAAAATTCTGAACAATATGACAAGCGGAACAGATTGCTTCTGGAGGTTTTGGAAGCTTCTTCACTGGAGAATTTCAAAAGGAGGCTAGACAGCCATCCATTTTGTATGGTTTTGACTAGAGGTCTCCAAAACTTTTTATCCTGTAACTCCCTTAGCCCATTCTTTCCATCCCTCCAGGAATCAGGTTGCAGCTCCAGAAATGGGAATGCAAACATTTGTAAGGGAACTGAGACTGGGATGATCCTCAGTCAGGGGCTGAGACCAGAAGCTGCAGCCAGCAGGTCCCCAAGTGCAGGGCCAGCAGACAAGGTCTGGGCAAGGAGAGGAGCAGCACTCCCAGCTCATTCCCTGCAGCGGTTGGTCTGGATCCTAGCCTTGCCCATCCTCTCAAAGGTTACTCTTTGCTCCCCGGGGAGGACACTCCCCACAGACTGAAGACCTCTTATTTAAATGCAACAAATCCTGCATCTTCGTAGATGGTTAGACTAGCTGGTCCTTGCAGTCCCTTCCAAGCCTCCAATTCTATGAATCTAACAAGACAAGACAGACAAAGGAAGTATTACCGTACCATTCAACTGGTGGAGAATTCTGACAACAGAGATAAACTAAATTAATAAGAAGCCACATATTTCCTGAGCTCCGTCCAGAGCATGACTGCAACCAAATACTGGAAATTAATTTTGCATAGAAAAAGCATGGACTTCAGTTGGACATCATAGTAATAAAACCAAAACAGGAACACAGAATTAGGACAAGGATCATGCCCAGCTTTCTGGAAAATAAAGGTATTCCTCTTTACCTTACACCAGGAAGATTGCTGGACAGGGCACCTCTTTGTAACAGCTAAAACCCCAGTTTTGCAAACACCTAACCGTATGCAGAATTTTGCTGATACAACCCAGTTTGGCTTCAATGGGACTACTTGTAAGTAATGTTATATACAAGTTTAAGTGTTTGTGTCTGGGGACAAAGATATATTGCAATAAATTGTATAAGTTATACAGATACACAAAAATAAAAATGTTGAGACAGCCTCATTTTCTTCATGACTCAGCAAGACAAGTCTACATGAGTCTTAGGTTGGATTTTTAGTTACAAAATAAATAAAAATGTTCTTCCTAATTAAAAAAAAAAGATACAAATGTTTCCTCTGAACTTATTTAAAACCAAATATCACACAAGCACCCAGCTTAGAACTTTATTTTTTAGTGTCTCTTTGTAAATCTGGTGTCCAAGAAGCTTACCCAAACTCTCTCAGGTGCGGGCGTTGGCTCTGCCAGAATGAAGGAGCAATCCTTACAACTGTGTAAGGATCAATGGTTCTAAACGACAGAACCAAATGGAATAATAAAACAGAGAACCCTGGGCAGTGCTACTCCAAAATTTTGGTAAGTAGTCAAGGGTTGTGCTTTTCTATGGTGGGGTGCATGGTCTGGGACTAAAGTTGGGTTTAGAAAGGAGCTCAGGGTAGGGTATTGAGGTACAAGAGGAGCTTGTTATCTAGGGCACACAATGGGGTGCAGAGTGTAGAAGGGAGTTGTGACAAGGGGAGGGGTGTGTGTATGCAGACGTTTGGGTTGTGACCTAGGGCAGAGTTGAGGGGACAGAGGAAGTGGGATGCCAGGTGCAGGCTCTGACTACAAAATACTTAGTTAGGTGGCTCCCTGCCAGCAGCCCAGCTATGCATAACTCTTCTGCCCATAATAAATGCTATATGAGTGGACCTCCGAGCCACACAGAGTCCACTAGGGCACCGTCATTTCAAAATTTAGGTATTCCTTAACATTATTATATATTAAAAGAAATGTTTCCCTGCATTTACCAAAACAGAAACAGAACACAGTGGAAGTCTGGTTTTTTTTCCCCTTAATACACAGATAAATATTTCCATATTGCATTTACAAACAATGCATAGTACTGGATGAAAGAGTTCAACAGATCTTCTCAATCTAAGATTAAAAACCAACAATGGAAAGAACTATGATTTTTTTCTATTGTGAGCAGTACGCAAGAGGCCCACAAAATCAGAATACAAAGATGATTCTGTAACATCTAGATGAGCAAAATCCCCCAAACAAACAAAAACCAATAAGCATAAATGGTGAGGCAGAAATGAGATAAGTATCAGAGGGGTAGCCGTGTTAGTCAGTATCTGCAAAAACAACAAGAAGTCCTGTGGCACCTTATGGACTAACAGATTTTTGGGAGCACAAGCTTTTGTGGGCAAAGACCCACCTCCTCAGATGCATGCATCAGATTTACATCTGAGGAAGCAGCTCTCTGCCCATGAAAGCTTATGCTGCAAAAAATCTGTTAGTCTATAAGGTGCCACAGGACTTCTTGTTGTTCTTGAGAAATTAAGTAGTTATAATTGATCCTCTGTCAGTCAGCAAAGAGGTTTTTAATAACCGAGATTAGAAAAGACACCAGAATCATAACCAGAGCCCCTTTAACCTCACCGACCTCTCTTAGGCCGAAAATGAAGCCACCAGCCACGTTTAATGGCTACAAAAGACGTTAACCTAATTAAGGCCAGCGGCGTCTAGGGCAGTCATCAGAGCCAGAGACCATCCACAGCTGAGTTCCTGTGTGCGACCTTGGGCGAGACAAGTGCGAGGAGGGCTACTGGAGTCGGGTCCTTACCCCGCTGGAGCCCACCTCCCCGGGGCACCGGCGTCAGCAGGGGTGTCCATGAGGCGCTCGCCAGGAAGATACTGAACAAGTCTAGCGGGCTGCCCGCCCCAGAGCTGCGCGTCTCACGCCCGGCGAGCGGGGCGGGTGGCGCCCACTCCACTGAGGGCGCCGTCCCCGGCCGGAGCAGCAGCGGCCCCAGAAAAGAGGGTACTGCCCCGGACGGAGACCAAGTCGCAGCCGGGGTCCCTGCTTGGCCCGCGCGGGGCTGCCCCGCTGGAGCTGGGCAGGGCCGCGGCAGCTGCAGCCCGACGAGACCCTCCCCCCCGCACTCACATGTGGGGGTTCCGCTTGAAGGCGTTGGTCAGGTCCTTCACCACCCGCTGCACCAGCACCGCCACCTCCTCCGCGGACTCGGCCATCTTCGGCCGCCGCGCCCCTGAGCGAGGCTGGGCTGAAGCGCTTCCGGGTCGGCGGAGGGACAAGCCGCTCCTTGGCAACGGCGGAAGCCAGGCAGCAGTTGCTGGACCGGCGAGCTCGCCGCCCTCAGCCAGGTAACCGGGCCCTGCCCCCAGCCCAGCTCCGGCCAGCCTCCGCGCGCCAACGGCCGCAGTCAGAGCAAGCGGGCCTCACAGAGCCGCGGCGGCGCGCGGGCTCTTCCGCCAGCCGGCCTCAGCCTGCGCCCCTGGGGCCTCCCCGGCTGAGGCTGGTGGAGAACTCGCCCCCGCACCAGCCCCAGTCAGGGCACGGGGAGGCTGGAGGCGGTTACCTGAGGGGAGGGCAATTAAAAAGCAAATCCCCATCGCCCCCCCCCCCCCCCCACGAGGCGGGGTGCGGCGCAGCCTGGAGTCTCTGCTGTGCCAACAGGAGCAGTCCCTTGAAATCCGGGCGATAGCTCTTGTGGGGAGAGTGGATGAGCACAAGCGTAAGCGTTGGCAGGGCCCTTGCATCCTGTAACGCTCGCTCATTCATTTATCCGCCTCACACGTGGGCTTGGGATTTGGGGTCTTCTTCCTCAGACTCGTTCAAGGAGGCGGGGGGGTGTCCTAGCCATGTAATCAGCAAATAGCTTCCTCACTGAAGACAGATGAGATGCCTTTAAAATTAATTCAAAATGTAACTTAGCGGGTCTGGCCAACTTGCTAACTCTAAATGTTGTTGCCAGTTATGCTTCCAGCTGAGACGGCTTTTGAATAGCTACTCAACAGTTCTCAAACTATGGGCCTGGACCCCTAAGTGGTTTGCCACCCAATTTAAATGTTTTGTTGGGACTGGCATTAGACTTGCTTGGGCTAAAGCCAAGCCACAGCACCCAGGACTGAAGTGTTTAGCTTTGGCCCTGTGTCCAGTGAGGATCAGTCAAGCTCAGGTATTGGTTTCCGCTGCTGGCATCAGGAAGTAATTTTTGTTGTCAGAGGGGTGCTGCAATGCAGTGAAGTTTGAAAACCTGTGAGCTTGGTAAATCAGTCACTCAAAGCTCTTGACTTAGGATACCAAATAGACAAAATACTTTTTGTTAGGTTTCCATTGGTTTTTTTTTTAAAGTTTGACGAAAAGTTCATATTCCAATTGTTTCATAATTGGAAAATATGAAACATGTTGTTGGGATGTAAGGGAACTGAATGTCTTTTCTTTACTTCTCTGTGGGATGTTATTGCATTGCAGATCATGTGATTTTTGTGTCAACAGCTTATATTGGTGTTTCAAAATTTACTCAAGGAAGGAATTCCTAGATTGATGTAGTAAAAGATAATTGAAAATACCAGCAGCTTTATGAGAAAAAAAGGAAACCCGATAATCTGTATAGGAGAGAACTTCACTAGAAGGTAAGAATATTGTTGGATCTGATCTGTGGATGACAGGCTCAGAATTTGAACTTTTCTTCCTGCTGGCCCTTTCTATTAAATATTAGAAGGGCGGGATTTTGATAATATTTTATCTGTGTTCCTTTTAAAATATTTGTACGTGTAAAATATTTTTATGCTTTTTTTTCCTGTTCAAGGCATGGTGTAAGTAACATTAAGTATTACTTTACCTGTGGTCACACTTTGCATGCAGCTCCCCTACAATCCATCTCCACTGTAAGTATGATGTTCACAACATATTATCACTTGCATGCTTGAAAGTAACGTTGAACACGAAAACCAGGGCTTCAAACTCTGGCCTACAAGCCAGTCTGGCCAGAGCAATTGTGCAACCCAGCCCAGGACTCCTGGTGTGTTTGGGGGGGTACCTATTACCAGCCTATGGGCCCCACCACCAAACCCCAAATGGTACTCCATCCCCCGAGCCTCTGACTTTGGGGATCACTGAGGGCCTTGGTACACACGGTGGCTGTGGTCACACCCACCCCCGTCTCCCTGCACTCCACTTCTCTGCAGGGAGTGCAGATGGCGGGGAGGGGACCTGAATGCTGCCACTTTGCAGTGCTAGGTCCCTCCCCGGTAATCTCCAAAGCCAAGTTCTTGGAAGATGGGGTGCCATGCAGAGAGAGGGCAGGGTGATCGCAGGAAGGGGTGTAATGAGTGGGGTCAGTAATAGTCCATTCCTCTGCCAGCTAGGGGTCTGGGAGCGAGATTGCACAGTTGCTCTGGCCTGAACTTGACCGTAGGCCT